>NW_027596415.1:0-320461 GCF_964194155.1 Cetorhinus maximus
GGGGGGTGGGATAAAGTGACTGAGGGGGGTGGGATAAAGTGACTGAGGGGGGTGGGATAAAGTGACTGAGGGGGGTGGGATGAAGTGACTGAGGGGGGTGGGATGAAGTGACTGAGGGGGGTGGGATGAAGTGACTGAGGGGGGTGGGATGAAGTGACTGAGGGGGGTGGGATGAAGTGACTGATGGGAGTAGAATGAAGTGACTGAGGGGGGTGGGATGAAGTGACTGAGGGGAGTGAAATGAAGTGACTGAGGGGAGTGGGATGAAGTGACTGAGGGGAGTGAAATGAAGTGACTGAGGGGAGTGAAATGAAGTGACTGAGGGGAGTGAAATGAAGTGACTGAGGGGAGTGAAATGAAGTGACTGAGGGGAGTGAAATGAAGTGACTGAGGGAGTGAAATGAAGTGACTGAGGGGGGTGGGATGAAGTGACTGAGGGGAGGGATGAAGTGGCTGATGGGGGTGGGATGCAGCGACTGAGGGGGGTGGGATGAGGTGTCTGAGGGGGGTGGGATAAAGTGACTGAGGGGGGGTGGGATGAAGTGACTGATGGGGGTGGGATGATGTGACTGAGGGGGGTGGGATGAAGTGACTGAGGGGGGTGGCATGCAGTGACTGAGGGGAGTGGGATGAAGTGACTGAGGGGGGTGGGATGAAGTGACTGAGGGGGGTGGGATGAAGTGACTGAGGGGGGTGGGATGAAGTGACTGAGGGGGTGGGATGAAGTGACTGAGGGGGTGGGATGAAGTGACTGAGGGGGTGGGATAAAGTGACTGAGGGGGGTGGGATAAAGTGACTGAGGGGGGTGGGATAAAGTGACTGAGGGGGTGGGATGAAGTGACTGAGGGGGGTGGGATGAAGTGACTGAGGGGGGTGGGATGAAGTGACTGAGGGGGGTGGGATGAAGTGACTGAGGGGGGTGGGATGAAGTGACTGAGGGGGGTGGGATGAAGTGACTGAGGGGGGTGGGATGAAGTGACTGAGGGGGGTGGGATGAAGTGACTGAGGGGGGTGGGATGAAGTGACTGAGGGGGGTGGGATGAAGTGACTGAGGGGGGTGGGATGAAGTGACTGAGGGGGGTGGGATGAAGTGACTGAGGGGGGTGGGATGAAGTGACTGAGGGGGGGTGGGATGAAGTGACTGAGGGGGTTGGGATGAAGTGACTGAGGGGAGTGGGATGCAGTGAGTGAGGGGAGTGTGATGCAGTGAGTGAGGAGTGTATGATGCAGTGTGTGAGGGCAGTGTGATGCAGTGACTGAGGGGATTGTGATGCAGTGACTGAGGGGAGTGGGATGCAGTGACTGAGGGGAGTGGGATTCCCTGAGTAAGGGGAGTGTAGTGGGGTTGCAGCGGGTGAGTGGACTGGGAGGTAGTGACTGTCGGACATTCATGAGTGGGTGAGAAGCGTTTTTGTATTAGAGACTGAGGGGAGTGGGACACAGGGACTAAGGTGGGCGGGATGTCGAGTCTGAGATGGCTGGGATCTAGGGACTGAGGGGTGTGGGATGTAGGGACTGAGAGGGGTGGGATGTAGGGACTGAGGGTTGTGGGATGTAGGGACTGAGGGTTGTGGGATGATGGGACCGAGGGTTGTGGGATGTAGGGACTGAGGGTTGTGGGATGTATGGACTGAGGGGGGAGGGATGTATGGACTGAGGGGGGAGGGATGTATGGACTGAGGGGGGAGGGACCTCGGGACTGAGGGGGGAGGGACCTCGGGACTGAGGGGGGAGGGACCTCGGGACTGAGGGGGGAGGGACCTCGGGACTGAGGGGGGAGGGACCTCGGGACTGAGGGGGGAGGGACCTCGGGACTGAGGGGGGAGGGACCTCGGGACTGAGGGGGAGGGACCTCGGGACTGAGGGGGGAGGGACCTCGGGACTGAGGGGGAGGGACCTCGGGACTGAGGGGGGAGGGACCTCGGGACTGAGGGGGGAGGGACCTCGGGACTGAGGGGGGAGGGACCTCGGGACTGAGGGGGGAGGGACCTCGGGACTGAGGGGGAGGGACCTCGGGACTGAGGGGGGAGGGACCTCGGGACTGAGGGGGGAGGGACCTCCGGACTGAGGGGGGAGGGACCTCCGGACTGAGGGGGGAGGGACCTCGGGACTGAGGGGGGAGGGACCTCGGGACTGAGGGGGGAGGGACCTCGGGACTGAGGGGGGAGGGACCTCGGGACTGAGGGGGGAGGGACCTCGGGACTGAGGGGGGAGGGACCTCGGGACTGAGGGGGGAGGGACCTCGGACTGAGGGGGGAGGGACCTCGGGACTGAGGGGGAGGGACCTCGGGACTGAGGGGGAGGGACCTCGGGACTGAGGGGGAGGGACCTCGGGACTGAGGGGGGAGGGACCTCGGGACTGAGGGGGGAGGGACCTCGGGACTGAGGGGGGAGGGACCTCGGGACTGAGGGGGGAGGGACCTCGGGACTGAGGGGGGAGGGACCTCGGGACTGAGGGGGGAGGGACCTCGGGACTGAGGGGGGAGGGACCTCGGGACTGAGGGGGGAGGGACCTCGGGACTGAGGGGGGAGGGACCTCGGGACTGAGGGGGGAGGGACCTCGGGACTGAGGGGGGAGGGTCGTCGGGACTGAGGGGGGAGGGACCTCGGACTGAGGGGGGAGGGTCGTCGGGACTGAGGGGGGAGGGACCTCGGGACTGAGGGGGGAGGGACCTCGGGACTGAGGGGGGAGGGTCGTCGGGACTGAGGGGGGAGGGTCGTCGGGACTGAGGGGGGAGGGTCGTCGGGACTGAGGGGGGAGGGTCGTCGGGACTGTGGGGGGAGGGTCGTCGGGACTGTGGGGGGAGGGTCGTCGGGACTGTGGGGGGAGGGTCGTCGGGACTGTGGGGGGAGGGTCGTCGGGACTGAGGGGGGAGGGTCGTCGGGACTGAGGGGGGAGGGTCGTCGGGACTGAGGGGGGAGGGTCGTCGGGACTGAGGGGGGAGGGTCGTCGGGACTGAGGGGGGAGGGTCGTCGGGACTGAGGGGGGAGGGTCGTCGGGACTGAGGGGGGAGGGTCGTCGGGACTGAGGGGGGAGGGTCGTCGGGACTGAGGGGGGAGGGTCGTCGGGACTGAGGGGGGAGGGACGTCGGGACTGAGGGTGCAGGGACGTCGGGACTGAGGGGGGAGGGACGTCGGGACTGAGGGGGGAGGGATGTCGGGACTGAGGGGGGAGGGACGTCGGGACTGAGGGGGAGGGACGTCCGGACTGAGGGGGGAGGGACATCTGGACTGAGGGGGGTGGGACATCTGGACTGAGGGGGCTGGGACATCTGGACTGAGGGGGCTGGGACATCTGGACTGAGGGGGCTGGGACATCTGGACTGAGGGGGCTGGGACATCTGGACTGAGGGGGCTGGGACATCTGGACTGAGGGGGGTGGGACATCTGCACTGAGGGGGGTGGGACATCTGGACTGAGGGGGGTGGGACATCTGGACTGAGGGGGGTGGGACATCTGGACTGAGGGGGGTGGGACATCTGGACTGAG
This sequence comes from Cetorhinus maximus, assembly GCF_964194155.1. Lineage (NCBI taxonomy): Eukaryota > Metazoa > Chordata > Chondrichthyes > Lamniformes > Cetorhinidae > Cetorhinus > Cetorhinus maximus. The sequence continues at coordinate 3,490 of NW_027596415.1, forward strand.
GGGGGTGGGACATCTGGACTGAGGGGTGTGGGACATCTGGACTGAGGGGTGTGGGATGTAGGGAATAAGGGGTGTGGGATGTAGGGACTGAGGAGAGTGGGATGTAGGGACTGAGGAGAGTGGGATGCAGGGACTGAGGGAAGTTGAATGTAGGGACTGAGGAGAGCGGAATATGTGAGGGAGGAGACTGGGAGGTAGTGACAGTTGTTCAGTGAGGGGTGACAGAACAGACTGGCATTGGTGGGTTTCAGATTGTATTAAAGATGAAGTGAATCATTTTCTGAACATTTCAACAAAGTAAATGCTCCTTTGAGGTGAAACACACTCTGATATCTTCCATGTCTCCTTACCTCATTATAGATCTAGAAACAACTCCAACTCTGGAATCTGAGGTACACTTGACTCGAGAATCCACTGTCACTGCATCATCGACCCCAACAGGATCTGAAATAACAGGTATCAGTCTGGAGGGGATATTCTACAAAATAATCTTCACACAACATAATTGCTGCAATCTCATACAGAAGGGAGTGGGATGTAGTAACTAAATGGGGTGGAACTGGGACTAATGGGAATGTAATCGAGGGTAGTGGGTTGTAGTGAGTGAGGGGAGTGGGATCGAGTGAGTGACGAGACTAGGAGTTAGTGACTGTGGTACATTCAGGAGTGACATTGTTGCGGTTAAGACTTTGGGGGGGTTCAGACTTTTGGGGGGTTCAGACTTTGGTCGGGTTCAGACTTTGGTCGGGTTCAGACTTTGGTCGGGTTCAGACTTTGGTCGGGTTCAGACTTTGGTCGGGTTCAGACTTTGGTCGGGTTCAGACTTTGGTCGGGTTCAGACTTTGGTCGGGTTCAGACTTTGGTCGGGTTCAGACTTTGGTCGGGTTCAGACTGTATAAATGATGAAGTGAATCATTTTCTAAACGTTCCTACCAAGTTAAAGCTCTCTTGAGGTGATCCACCACCTGCAATCTCCCATGTCTCCTTACTTCATTTCAGATCCAGGGACAACACCAACTCTGGAATCTGAGGAACACTCAACTCCAAAATCCACAGTCGCTCTATCATCTGTCCCAACAGGAACAAAAATAACAGGTATCAGCCTGGAGTGAATATTCTACCAAAAATCTTCACACAATCCGGTCTCTGTAAACTCACACTTAAGGGAGTGGGATGGAGAGGCTGAGGGGAGAGGGGTGGTGTGCTTGAGGGGAGAGGGATGCAGTAGCTGAGGGGTGTGTGATGTAGTGACTGAGGGGAGTGGGATGTTGCATCTGAGGGTAGTGGCATGTAGTGAGTGAGGGGAGTGGGAAGTAGTGCCTGGTGTACAGTCAGGAGTGACAGAGCAGGATGACATTGGTGGGTTTCAGACTGCATAAATGAGTAAGTGAATAATTTTCTAAACTTTCCTCCCAATTAAATGTTCTCTTGTGGTGATTAAAACCAGAGACATTTTCTGTAACTATTTAACTTATTTAAACATCTGTTAGTTCCAAGACGGATTGTGACTAACTCCACAACTGAAGTTGAAACACATTTATGATTTTAATTCTCACTTTAAACCAAATTCATAAATATACTCACTCAGTCTGTGTTTAACTCAGGCCAATGTCACCCCACACTGACTGTGTGTTATTTCTCTTATTTTATCCACACTTTAAAAACTCCTGTCTTATATTGAGCTGTGATGAGGCCCTCTCTACCTGTGGTTCCTGCTACAGTCGTCAAAAACTATTCAGGCAAAGGTGCTTTAAACCTGAGACAATTGTTTGTCCAGTTAACTTACTTAAAAATCTGCGAGTCCATGGCCAGATTCTGACCCTTACTCTAAAAATGAACGTGAAACATATTTACCATGCAAATTCTCAAAATGAATCAAATTTCCAAAATACTCACTTTTGGATCTATCTCTGAAATCTCCACCGTTCTTAGGGCAGCTGCCTGCTTAACAGAATATTTCTATGTCAGAATCAGACTCTTACTCGAAAACTGAACTTGAAACAGACTTACCATTCGAATTCTCACTTTAAAGCAAATTCCTAATTCACTAATATACTCACTCAGTCTTTGTATCACTCAGGCCAATGTCTCCTCTCACTGACTGTGTGTCCATTACTGACTGCACACTGTAAAATTCCCTGTCTTAGATTGAGCTGTGATGAGTCACTCTCCATCTCAGCTTCTTGCTACAGTCATCAAAAACTAATCAGACAACGGAGGTTCACAGTTAACTGCCACTAATGCTGCTCATCTCAGAATCTGACTATCTCTCTAAATGTAAGCTTGAAACAATGTTCACTGTTTTGGCGTTTGGGTTTTCAGTGTTTTGGGGTTCAGTCTTGGTTGGTGTTTGGGGGTTTCAATGTCAGTGGAGTTTGGGTATTCAGTGTTTGTGGGTTTTTCGGTTCAGTGATTTTGGGGTTCAGTGTTTCGGATTATCATGGCTCAGAAATTTTGGCGTTTGAGGGGTTCTAAGTTTTTCGGGTTTTGGGGTACAGCGCTTTGGGGATTCAGCAAGCACTTGAGTAACATTCGCTTTCGCTATGACAGACCGGGAGACATCACGCAACGAGGGATCTGAGGAACAAAGTAGTCGAGATTCCACTCGGCGTCCATCCTTTATCAGAGTCGGAACATCAGACTCAGGTACCTGACTTGTCAACTCAATTTGAGGATAATCTTATCACAATACAACTTCATCACGGAGATTCATTCAATCTGTCAGCGAGGGGAGTGGACAGAGTCTGACCCTCGAGCCTTGCCCCTCCCCTCCCTCCCACCCCTACACAACCCCTCCCCTCCAATCCACCTCCGTACCCAGTTCTCACTCCCACCTCTAACCCTGCCCAGGGGCTTTGTGTGGGTGTGTCTGAAGCATTGTCCTCTCAATGTTACAGTGGTGCTGGACCTCAGCAACGTGGACTGTGACCAGAACAATGCCGAAGTCCAAGCCTTGTACATCGGGAAGAACAAACTGGACAATCACGAGGGAAAGGAAGCCCATCTCCAGCAGGTGAGGGGGTTCATCCTGCAGTCATTCTCAGGCTGTGGGCATCACCCATTCAATAACCCGAGTCAGCATTATTTACCCATTTCATTTATTGAAGATCTCCAGTTGGCATTGAGTCGAGGGCAGGGATAAGATTTCCCTTCCTCACTCTCTGGTAGATGTTCGATTGAACTGATAGGGGGGAGAGGGGAGTGAATTTCCCAAACGCTGAATAAGGAGAGAGTGAGCTGGTGTGGAGGGGGCAGGGATTGTTTGGGTGTAGAGAGGGGTGGGGCACGTTTCCCCCTCGTGTTCAGGGAAGGAATTTCCCTCGTGCTGAGGGTCCCATCGATGTCTCCTGAGATCCCCTTGTCAGTTGCTCAGTGACAGCGTTCCCATTCTCTCTGACCTGACTCCTCTATTGTCCATTCCCAGGTACATGAAATGCTGAAAAGATATCTTCACTGCAAGAAGCTGGTGCCAAAATTACAAGAGAATCCCAGCGAGGAGAAGAAGAAATGACCCAGAAGATCCGGTTTGGTCAGCCAGTGGGTTGCAACCAGATTTCTGGACTGAGGGGCAGTCTCCGGGAGCATGAGGGTGTGGGCTCATTGGTGGTGGTGTGTGGCGGTGGCGGGGGGGATGTTGCGTTTCTGGGGTATTATTTGATTTTTGGTTTGGGTGCTGAATCATCATCTGTGATAGCTTTTGATATAACTCCAGAAGAATTGTTTTATGATTTAAGACCACAAGAGGTAGGGGCAGAAATAGGCCATTCGGCCCATCGAGTCTGCTCCGCCATTCAATGAGATCATGCCTGACTTGATAATCCTCAATTCCAGTTTCCTGCCTTTGCCCCATACCCCTCGATTCTCTTACTGATTAAAAATCTATCTGTCTACCTCAGTTTTCAATATACTCAACGACTCAGCCTCTACAGCCCTCTGCGGTAAAGAATTCCACAGATTGACTTCCCTCTGAGAAAAGAAATTCCTCCTCATCTCTATTTTAAATGTGGGCCCCCTTACTCTGAGATTATGACCTGTGGTCCTAGAGTCTCCCACAAGGGGAAACGGCCTCTCTGCATCTACTCCATCAAGCCCCCTAAGAATATTATGTTTCAGTGAGCTCGCATGACATTCGTCTAAACTCGTCAGTACAGGCACAACCTACTCGACCACTCCTCATAAGCAAATCCCTCCATCCCCGGGATCAACCTACTGAACCTTCTCTGGACTGCCACCAATGCCAGTACATATTTCCTTCAATAAGTGGATCAAAACTGTTCACAGTATTCTAGGTGTGGTCTAAAAAGTGCCTTTTACAGTTGAGAGAATAAGACGCCTGAAAGGTTGGGTATTGCAACTGGTAGTTAGCAATTCAGTTACTGTACGTTTTGTCCTGTTCACTTCAGAAAGGGGCAGATCACATGAGAAGCCGTTGAGAGAGGATTCACTGGGCTGATTCCTGGGATGAAGGGGGCTGCCTTATGGAGGAAAGGTTGGCCAGGTTGGGCCTGTGCCCGTTGGACATTAGAAGAATGAGAGGCGACCTTATTGAAACAAAGATACTGAGAGGATGTTTCCCCGTCACGTGGGGTGGCGGGGGTCCTAAGGGTGGGGGGGGGGGGGGGCACTGTTTCAGAACAAGGGGTCTCCCATTGAAGACGGAGATGAGAAGGAATTTCTTCTCTCAGAGAGTTGTTAGTCTGTGGAATGGATTTCTCTCCCCCACAGAGCAGTGGAGGCCGGGACATTGAATATATTGAAGGCTGAGTTAGACAGATTTCTGATCGACTTGGGGGTCAAATCGTTATTTGGTTGGCGGGGGGGGCACAGGCAGGGAAGTGGAGATGAGGCCACAAGCAGTTCAGCCACGATCTTGTTGAAAGGTGGAGCAGGCTCGAGGGGCTGAATGGCCTTACTCCTGCTCCTCACTCCCATGTCCGTATGGTCCGATTGATCTGTATTCTGAACTGCAGACTAACCCGTTTGAATTCTCAACCAAAAATTGGCAGCTTTTTGTCTGAAGCTTTGCCTCTTGCGTTTTATTCATTGATTAATGTTTGCTGAATAAATGTGACATCTGGCACCCAGCGTTTTAAATCCATTTGATTTGAGAGGTGTGTTATCAGTGAAAGAAAGATTTGGCCCTCCTGTTAGATGGGAGTCGGCCAGACTGTAAAACCATAATGTATGATAAGGAACTACAACCTGAACTCATAATCCACACATGAAGGTTTCATGGTCTGAATCCCCCTTTAACCACCAGCTCCTGAGGTAACCCCCCTTGCCTCATTGACCCTGCTACCCTCACCCAGGAGCGGCAGCAGCCAATGGCAGTCTCACCTTCAAACATCGCAGCACACATTGTTCAGCAGCCTAGTTCAACAGGCAACTGACTTTTTGGCAGTTCACTGTCAATCACCCTTGGCTGAATATTTTTTGATGACAGCAGTAGGAAGCTCAGCTAGAGAGTGGCTCTCCACAGCTCAATATAAGATAGGGACTTTTAAAGTGCACAACCAGTAATGGGCACACAGTCAGTGAGGGGAGTCATTAGCCTGAGTTAGACAGACACTGAAATGAGTATTTTTGTGAATCTGGTTTAAAGTGATAATTCAAAAGTTAAACCTGATAGAAGTTTAATTTTAAAATGAGAGTAATTTTAGAGTAAGAGTCTGATTCTGACCTTGAGATAACCAGTTGAACAGATACCTGCCAAAAGAAGTAAGAGAGGAGATTTCTGAGACAGAGCCAAGGGTGAGTATGTTTGGAATTTTGGTTCAATGTGAGAATTTGAATGGTAAAGCTGATTCCGGTTTAGCTTTGGTGTGACAGTCAGTTTCAGACCTAGAGCTAGCAGAATTTTAAGTGAGTTAAATAGTTAAACCAGCTGCTCCTAAAGAGAGTGATTCGTGACAGCTCGATATAAGACAGGGACTTGTAATGTGTACAGTTAAGGCACACAAAGATTACATATGATTGTTAAATATTCAACAAAATCCTCAACTATGTACATAAGATGTTAAATATTAGGCTTGTTGACTGACTGACAATTGATAATTACACACAGAATAATGAATGTATTATTACACACAGGGGAAAAACACACAGCAGGGATCGCGAACGCACACACGGTGGGGATTTGTAAAGGTGTGTGTGGTGTGTGTGTAAGATTCAGGCAGTATATATTGGTAAAGGTGTTTGTTTCTGTGTCACTCTGACAGTTATCCAGTAGAGGGTGATTGTTAAAGGTGTGTGTGTGTGTGTGTGTGTCTGAGTGTTTGTGGGTTAATGTAATTCTGACAGTATCTAGCGGAGTGTAGATTGGTAAAGGAGTGTATGTGTGTGTGAGTGACAGAGCATGTCTGAGTGTCTGATTCTGACAGTGTCCAGCAGAGGGTAGATTGCTCAATGCAGCTCACCAGCACCTTCTCAAGGAACAATTAGAGATGGCCTACAAATGCTGCCAGAGGCAGCAACACCCACATCCAGAGAATGAATAAAGAGTAAGCAAGTACCTGAACTGCTAACCAAGACACACACACACAGACACAGACACACACACACACACACACAGACACTCCAGTATTTAATCTTTTCCATGTTATTGCAACTCCTCCGCCCGGCCACCCTGTTTTGTGCCTTCGGCATCCTTGTGGAATGCGCCTTTGCAAAGTTCTGGAGAGAGATAGTGTTTTTTGTTGGGGTTCATTCCGAGCAGTTCTGTGACACAGGACTCTGTGCTCCATGGGCTTTTCCCAGGGACAAACACTGAGACAAACATCAGCTGCAGCTGGAGAATCACCAACTGGACTAAAGCCGCTCTTTGCTCTGCCTGAAACCTGCTGGTCCTCCAGTGTAAATACTTGTTCTCGAACGAAAGTTGCAAACTGCCACATTCCAAGGTCCCGCACTATGTGTTGAGCGATGCACTCTACATTTTTGACAGATAAAAACAATGGAAATTATTAGACTGCCAAAAGACAGGAACTGGTATTTGCTCTCTCTCTAATTTTTTTAATTATTCTCTCTTTCCACTTTATTATTTGCATTCCTCTATTTGCTCACTGAATTGCTTTCACTCTCTATCTCTCTAATTTATTAATTGTATTCCACCTTTACTTGTACACTGTTGCTCTCTCTGCATTTTATTAATCACATTCCCGCTCCATTTGCACAATGTGTTTCTCCCTCTAATTGATTAATTACATTAATCCTCTATTTACACACTAGCTTTCAATCTGTCCACTCTAATTTATTAATTAAATTCCTCCTGAATTTGGACACTATGCTGCTCTGCCTCTCTCTCTCTCTCTCTCTAATTTATTAATTACATCTCCTTATATTTATGCACTGGGTTGCTTTCTCTCTCTCGCTATTCATTTTTACACCTCTTTTGCTCACTGCATTTATCTCCCTCCCTCTCTCTAATTTATAATTTACATTCCTCCGCTCTTTGCACACTGGGTTGCTGTCTCTGTCTAATTCATTATTTGCATTTTTCCCCTACTTTTGCACTGGGTTCCTCTCTCTTTCTCCAATTCATTAATGCATTCTTTGCAAATTGGGTTATTCGCTCTATCAAATTTATAAATTGCATTCCTCCTCTATTTGCAGACTGGGTTATTCTCTCCCTCTCTCTTATTTATTAATTGCATTCCTTCTCTATTTTCACACTGGGTTACTCTCTCTCTCTCTCTCTCGCTCTACTTTATTAATTAATTTCCTCCTCTATTTTCACACTGGGTTACTCTCTCTCTCTCTCTCTAATTTATTAATTACTTTCCTCCTCTATTTTCACACTGGGTTGCTCTCTATATCTCTAATTTATTAACTAATTTCCTCCTGTATTTTCACCCTGGGTTACACTCTCTCTCTCTAATTTATTAATTAATTTCATCCTCTAATTTCACCCTGGGTTACACACTCTCTCTCTCTCTAATTTATTAATTATTTTCCTCCTCTATTTTCACACTGGGTTACTCTCTCTCTCTCTAATTGATTAATTAATTTCCTCCACTATTTTCACCCTGGGTTACACTCTCTCTCTCTCTCTAATTAATTAATTAATTTCATCCTCTATTTTCACACTGGGTTATTCTCTCTCTCTCTCTCTAATTTATTAACTAATTTCCTCCTCTATTTTCACCCTAGGTTGCACTGTCTCTCTCTCTAATTTATTAATTAATTTCCTCCTCTATTTTCACACTGGGTTACTCTCTCTCTCTCTCTCTAATTTATTAATTAATTTCCTCCTCTATTTTCACACTGGGTTATTCTCTCTCTCTCTAATTTATTAATTAATTTCCTCCTCTATTTTCACCCTAGGTTGCACTGTCTCCCTCTCTAATTTATTAATTAATTTCCTCCTCTATTTTCACACTGGGTTACTCTCTCTCTCTCTCTCTAATTTATTAATTAATTTCATCCTCTATTTTCACACTGGGTTATTCTCTCTCTCTCTAATTTATTAATTAATTTCCTCCTCTATTTTCACACTGGGTTACTCTCTCCCTCTCTCTAATTTATTAATTAATTTCCTCCTCTATTTTCACACTGGGTTACTCTCTCTCTCTCTCTCTAATTTATTAATTAATTTCCTCCTCTATTTTCACACTGGGTTACTCTCTCTCTCTCTAATTTATTAATTAATTTCCTCCTCTATTTTCACACTGGGTTACTCTCTCTCTCTCTAATTTATTAATTAATTTCCTCCTCTATTTTCACACTGGGTTACTCTCTCTCTCTCTAATTTATTAATTAATTTCCTCCTCTATTTTCACACTGGGTTACTCTCTCTCTCTAATTTATTAATTAATTTCCTCCTCTATTTTCACTCTGGGTTGTTCGCTCCCTCTGGGTTCCCTGGGAATCTTGGCTGCGCGCGCAGCTCCCTCCCTCTTGCGATGGAGCGCAATAGTCGCTCGCCTTAACGTCATATGTGCCGGAAGCCCCGCCCTTTTTGCCGTCGCCATTGGAGATCGCCTCTTCCGGTCCCAGCCTTACCTAAGATGGCGGCGGTGGTGATCCGCTGTGGAGCCGGGATGCGCGTGCAGGGTGTGTCCTAACTCCCCCTGGCACCACGGGGAGAGGCCCAGGCTCTTTTTGCGGCCTGGTCCCGGAGGCAGCTTCTGTCGGGGCCTCAGAGGGAGGATTATCCAATAAGTGATAGAAATTAGCCGGAGGGCAACCGATAATCGTCAATTAACCATTAACATCCCCTAAACTCAAATGTTCAAAAATACTAATTAATTCCCCCAAATATTAACATAATCCAACATTCAGCAATTTCCCTGAGGAATCCTGATACTTTCTATCAGATAATTACAATTCAAAGCTTCAATTCATCATTTGGCGGCTTTAATTTCAATATTAAATTCATATCAATTCAATATCAATTGAATTCCAATCACATTTAAACAGATTCAATGTTAATATTTGTATAAAACTTACATTTAGGTAAATTAAACAGTTTTAATTATCATATTTAGTTTAAATTTGTGTTTGTTCTGTGAATTAACCTATTAATTTAACTGCAACATTTAAGGCTCATTGATCAGTTTGTCCAAACTGGTGTTTTTTTCACTCTGTCGATTAACACATTTAATCATCTCATTGAAACATGTTTGTTTGATCTGTCAATTGAGATTTTTAATGTTTATATTTACTTCGTCTAATATTGTGTTAATATCAGTTCACACATTCAGCCTAAACTCGAGTTTGTTCAATCAGTTAACTTGTTAAATAAAATGTTTTCCTTTTTCTAAACTGACATTTGTCCTGTCAGTTAACATATTTAATAATTAGATTTAATTTATCTAAACTACCTTTGCTGGTTCTGTTAGTGAATCTCTTTCACTTTTGTGTTCAAGTTGTCTAAACGTGTGTCTCTTCTGCCATTTAATATAGTTATTTCTAGTATTAAATTCATCTAAACTCGTTCTGTTTCCTCAAAGATTAACACAGTCATCAGATTTAAAACGTGCTTGTTGTGTCAATTAACGTACCTGATCTTAATATTTAATTTATCTAAACTTGCGTTTGAATCAATTGGCAGATTTAATAATCATATTTCAATTAAACTTGCATTTGTTCTGTTCATTTAATTTAATATCTGTTGATAGGTTGTTTAATGTTCATAAATATAAAAACATGTCCCATCTCTTGTGACACAGTCACATGAGGGGACATGTTTAAATAAATTTTGAAACCTTTAGTTCATTAATTACAATTACTTAATTTTCAAATTTAACATTGTGGCTGATTTAATTAATCTTCATATTTCTGTCAATTAAAAAAAATAATAATCACTTTTACTTCTTAAAAACTTGTGGTTGTTCTGCCCCTTAACACATGGTAATAATATTCCATTTGCCTAAACTTGTGTGCCTTCTGCCAATTAATCTTTCAGCAGATTTATTCAATTTTGATATTGAATTTAATATATTTTGCTATTCATCTATATTAATCAGTAAACAACAGCTCAATCTAAATAAAAAAAAAGTTTGCATTTAATAATAACTTGGATTCATATTTAAAAGCATTTAATTTTTTTTAAACATGTGTTTGTTCTGTCAATCACAAATTCTCAAATAACTGATCTGTTAGTCTTGATACGATTGTAATGGTTTGTAAGAATTAGCATAGATTAAATAATAACTCGACTGCAATTTTAATAACCGTAGTTATGTAAATTTGTGTTGTTCCATTAAATTAGCACAAGTTACTGTTTATTATCCTGGCCAAATCTTTAATAATCAGAAAACATTTGGAAAATATATGGAATAACTTAGCTTAATTGTAATAACATAACTGATGTAAACTTGACTTTTTTCTGCCTAAATAATACATCAGGTATTCAGTATTTATAATTAATTGATTAAAATTCGCGTTTGTTCTCTAAATCAACATATTCATTAAATAATCCATCATTACTCTTTCCCTGTCTGTAACTATCAATAGTCAAACAGCAATCTAAATATTTAATGCTTTATGTACATGTTTAAGAATCGTATTGAATACTTAATAATCATATTTAACCTTTGAGTTCACAAAATATTTATTATTCTGCTTAGAACTGTGCTAATCACTAAATAATCTGGAAATATTTGTGCAGTCTAAATAATAATTTCACTTGTTATTTAATATTCATAGTAAATTTCTTTAAACTTGTGTTCCTTTCATATATTAACACATGCAAATTAATTCTCTACTACAGTCATTACTTTGGAATAATTAATTAATCATCATCCACGCTAACTAAATATTCAATGTTTGGACCATCGAACGTTTTGGCTAAATATTCTGCGTGTTCAATAAATTATTCCGAATCAATCAGTAATAATAATCTAACAAACAAAATACTTTAACACGTCGGTGAACGTTTAATAATTTAGCGAAAAGTTTAAAAATCAATCTCCACCTTTGTTGAGGTATGTTTAGAAAACTCTCTTAATGATCCGGCAATGATGCGGAAGACTTTTTCTGTATTTACTTAACCTAGTTAATTCTGAAATAACTATTTAATCACTTTATCCTTTATCAGATCTCGGCAAAGCAAATCCAATCACATCATAATTGTAACTATTAATTATTAAATCTAATTACAGGATAATCGGTGAATAATCCTAGTCTTTTGAGAGATTATCTTGAATTGGTCATTAATAACTAATGGTTAACCTAAAGAACCAGCCTCCAATGAGCATCATTCCACCAAATTGTAATTAAAATTTGTTATTCTAATTCGTTAAGAAGCTCATTAAATAAGCATCAATTAAGAGACATCGGCTTTCAATGATAACAAATAATTCATGAATTGTAGAGACAATTATTGAGCGAATGATTAATTTGAAAAGCTGCACTTCAAGCGAAGTCGAGAATTAAAAGTCATTGTTCACCAATCGATGTGAAATTCATCTCAAATACATTGGCAGCGATAATCCTTCATTGCAAAGTGAGGCACAGGGCTTGGTTCAGTCGAAACCCGATTTAATCCAGGCGATTGCAGATATAGAACAATAATCCCCTCCTGTGCTTTGGACTAATTTATATTTCTAACAAACAGGGAGTGTGGGTGAGGCAAAGAAAACTGGAGTGAAGAATGTGGAGCCAAGTGTAAAAGGAGCGCTGGGACAATCAGTCTGAACTGACTGGAATATCAGCCCAGGGGGTGTTGCAGAGGAGGAGAGTTATCCCTACATGGCGGATGATGATGGTTGGTATAGACGGAGGCAGCGGGAGGACGACAGCTCGCTGGGAGAGCACTCACGGTATCAGCCGAGAGTCAGGGTGAGTTGGAGCGAGAGGAACATGCGGCAGGAGTTGGATCATGACCAGATGAGTGCGGAGGAGACCAATGACTCGCCGATTGAAACGCAGGAAGGTATGGACACCATTCGAGGTTGTGTGGCTTCACTCTGTATCTAAACCCGTGCTGTACCTGTCCTGGGAGTGTTTGATGGGGACGGTGTAGAGGGAGCTTTACTCTGTATGTAACCCCGTGCTGTACCTGTCCTGGGAGTGTTTGATGGGGACAGTGTAGAGGGAACTTTACTCTGTATCTAACCCCGTGCTGTACCTGTCCTGGGAGTGTTTGATGGGGACAGTGTAGATCGCTGTTAGTTTTGTGTATTAATTCCTTGAAGCAGTTGGCATTCCAACCCTTCCTCATCCATCAGTGATGCTCCCATTCCCCTTCCCGGACCTGAGCTTTCCTTTGACCGTGTCATTGCAGAGACATCCTGGCAGGTGTTCTGTGGGAGCGGGTGGAAGAAGCTTGCAATTGGTTCACTAACTATCGCTGCTATCTGTGCAATCATCGCCGTTATCTTGTACAGTGAAGGTAAGGCCAGCTATATCACTGAGGCGATATAGAGTGAGCAGGGCGGAGGGTGGGTGCATGAGGCACAGACACACACAGTGAGCTGGGCAGGGAGAGAGAACAGGGCAGAGATACAGTCAGTGGGCAGGACAGAGAGAGCAAACGGGACTGATATGGTGAATCAATGTGTCAGAGATACAGATTAAGCAAGCGGGACACAGAGAGAGAGAGAAAGCTGGGTAGATATTTTCTTCTTAATGTAATTATGCGATGTGGGTATCGCTGGCCATATCCAGCATTTATTGCACACCCCTCATTGCCCTAGAGAAGGTGGTACTGAGCGGCCTTGTTGAACCACTGCAGTCCATGTGGTTTAGGTACCCCCGCAATGCTGTTAGAGATTGAGTTTTAGGAATTTGACCCAGCGACAGTGAAGGAAGGACTGATATATTTCCAAGTCAGGATGATGAGTGGCTTCGAGGGGAACTTCCAGTTGTTGGTGTCCCCATGTGTCTGCTGCCCTTGTCTTTCTAGACGGTTGAGGGTTTGGAAGGTGCTGTCTAAGGAGCCTCGGTGAGTTTCTGCAGTGCATCTTCTACGTGGTACACAATGCTGTGTGTCGGCAGTGGAGGGAGTGAATGTTTCTGGACGTGGTGCCAATTAATTGGGCTGTTTAGTCTGGTGCCAATCAATTGGGCTGGTTGAGTGTTGTGGGAGCTGCACTCATCCAGGCAAGTGGAGAGTATTCCATCACACTCCTGACTTGTGCCTTGTAGATGGTGGACTGGATTTGGGGAGTCAGGAAGTGAGTTACTCGCTGGAGGATTCCCAGCCTCTGACCTACACTTTTAACCACAGTGTTTATATGGCTAGTCCAGCTCAGTTTCTGCTCAATCATTGCCCCCAGGATGTTGACAGTGGGGGATTCAGCAATTCTGATGCCAGTGAAGACAAGGGGCAGTGATTGATTTCTCTTGTTGGAGATGGTTATTGCCTGACACTTGTGTGGCACGAATCATACTTGCTACTTGTCAGCCCAAGGCTGGATATTGTCCAGGTCTTGCTGCATTTGGACATGGACTGCTTCATTATCTGAGGAGTCGCGAATGGTTCTGAACATTGTGCAATCATCAGCGAATATCCCCACTTCTGAACTGATGATGGAAGGAAGGTCATTGATGAAGCAGCTGAAGATGGTTGGACCGAGGACACGACCCTGAGGAACTCCTGCAGTGTTGTCCTGGAGCTGAGATGACTGACCTCCAATAACCACAAGCATCTTCCTTTGTGCTAGGTATGACTCCAACCGGCAGAGATTTTCCCCCAGATTACAGTTGAGATCAGTTTTGCAAGGAGTCCTTGATGCCAGACTCGGTCAAATGCTGTCTTGATATCAAGGACAGTCACTCTCACATCACCTCAGGAGTTCAGCTCTTGGGTGTATGTCTGAACCAAGCTGTCATGAGGTCAGGAGCTGTGTGACCCTGGCGGAAACCTAACTGACTGTCAGTGAGAAGGTTATTGCTAAGCAAGTGCCGCTTGATAGCACTGCTGATGACCCCTTCCATCATTTTACTGATGATGGAGAGTAGACTAATTGGGTGTTAATTGTCTGGTTTGGATTTGTCCTGCTTTTTGTGTACAGGAAACATCTGGGCATTTTTCCACAAAGCTGGGTAGGATCCAGTGTTATAGCTGAACTGGAACAGCTTGTCTAAGGGTGCGGCGAGTTCTGGAGCACAAGCCTCCAGTACTATTGCCAGAATATTGTCATGGCCCATAGCCTTTGCACTATCCATTTCCTTCAGCCGTTTCTTTATATCACGTGGAGTGAATCGAATTGGCTGAAGTCTGACATCTGTGATGCTGGGGAACTCCGGAGGAGGAAAAGGTGGATCATCGACTCCTGGCTGAAGCTTGTAGCAAATACTTCAGCCTTATCTTTTGCACTGATGTGCTGGGCTCCCACATCATTAAGCATGGGGATATTTTTGGAGCTCTCTTCCATGTATGACCTGATGCCATGAGACTTCATGGAGTCCGGAGTTGATGCTGAGGAGTCCCAGGGCAACTCCCTCCCGACTGTATACCACTGTGCTCCCACCTCGGCTGGGCCTGTCGTGCTAGTATCCAGGATGGTGATGGTTGTGTCTGGGTCATTATCTCTAAGGTATGATTTTGTGAGGATGGCTGTGTCAGGCTATTGCTTGACTCGTCTGTGAGACAATTCCCCCAATGATGGCACTAGGTCCCAGATGTTAGGAAGGAGGATTTTTCAGGGTCAACAGGGCTTAGATTCCCGTTGTCGTTTCCAGTGCCGAGGTCGATCCAGTGGTCCATCCGGTTTCCTTTCCTATTTGTGACTTTGTAGTGGTTTGGTACAACTGAGTGGGTTGCTAGGCCATTTCAGAGAGCAGTTAAGAATCAGCCACATTGCTGGGAGTCTGGAGTCACATGTAGGCCAGACCAGGTGATGGCAGCAGATTTCCTTCATTTGACTTTTAATTCCAGATTTTATTTAATTAAAATTCTACCATTCCCACCTGTCATTCGAGCCCTGCTCCCTTGAACATTACCCTGGGTCTTGAGGATACCAGGGACAAGACCACTACACGTGAGTCGGTGGTGCACAGAGAGACAGAGAGAGAGAGAATGGAGAAGAGGGAGTGAGGGGGAGAGAGAATGGGGCAGGGACATTGCAGGGGTGAAAGGGAGATTGAGCCTGCTGGCAGTACACGGTACGAATACTGTCACTAATGAGAGAGCGCTGCTCTGTTGGAAGGTCACTGCTGAGGGAGCGCCGCACTGTCGGACGGTCAGTGCTGAGGGAGCGCCGCTCTGTTGGAAGGTCATTGCTGAGGGAGCGCCGCACTGTCAGACGGTCAGTACTGAGGGAGCGCTGCTCTGTTGGAAGGTCATTGCTGAGGGAGCATCGCACTGTCGGGCTGTCAGTTCTGAGGGAGCGCCGCACTGTCGGACGGTCAGTACTGAGGGAGCGCCGCAATGTCGGACGGTCAGTACTGAGGGAGCGCCGCACTGTCGGACGGTCAGTACTGAGGGAGCGCCGCATTGTCGTACGGTGAGTACTGAGGAAGCGCCGCACTGTGGGACGGTTAGTACTGAGGGAGCACCGCACTGTCGGACGGTCAGTAGTGAGGGAGCGCCGCACTGTCGGACGGTCAATACTGAGGGAGCGCCACACTGTGGGTCGGTTAATACTGAGGGAGTGCCGATTTAGATATTAAACTGATGCTGCCATGTTCCTCCTGGGGTGAAATTGAATTATCCCATGCCAACTCGTGCCAGAACAGGGCATGAGATCTCCCCGCCTGTCTTGAGGCCAACAATTATCCATCTAGCAGGTCAGAGACTGGGAATCCTGTGGAGAGTAATTCACCTCCTGGCTCCCCAAAGACTGTCCACCATCTGCAAGGCACAATTCCAGAGTGTGACGGAATATTCTCCGCTTGCCTGGATGAATGCCGCTCCCACAACAATCAGGAAGGTCAACACCATCAGGGAAAAAGCAGCCCCGCTTGATTGGAACCCCATCCACAAACATTCACTCCCTCCACCACCAATGCACAGTGGCAGCAGTGTGTGTACCAACTACAAGATGCACTGCAGCAACTCACCAAAGGCTCGTTCGACAGCGCCGTACAATCTAACAGCACTGTGGGTGTACCTACTCCACATGGACTGCAGCGGTAGAAGGTAGCTCACCACCACATTCTCAAGGGGGCAATTCGGGATGGGCAATAAATGCTGGCCCAGCCAGCGAAGCCCACACCCCATGGAAGGAGGGAGAAAAAAGTCTGATCAAACAGGTTGTCTTTCCATGATCACCAAGCTGTTTTGGTGATTTTTGCCGTGCAGAAACTCTGCTTCCTTGATGAAGGTCCCAGCGCTGAACACGTTCCTGAAGCAGTTCGGCAGGGCTAGGGGCTGGGGGTTTGGGATGTGGTCCCTGGGTGGGGGGGGTGTCCCTGGGTGGTGGGGGTGTGTTCCATGGGGTGGGGAGGGGCGTGTGGTGCCCGGGGCTAGAGATACCTGCAGTCCTTTCATTCCCTCGGCTGCTCTGTCAACAGGTGCGCGGATGAAACAGGAGATCTTGTTGAAACAAACAGCCCTGGACGCCGCCCTCAACAGGTACAGCAAGGTCAGCGACTCCATGAAGCTGGAGCTCACACAATCTGACTGTGCTCATTACCAAGACACCTTGAGGAATTGGCTCCGCTCCTTCTGCAAGATTATCAGTAAGTTTTGGGCCTGTTGTTGCTCACAACGAGACAGCAGGAAGTTCCCTCCCTCTCTCCCTGTGCAACTATTCCCCCACATGCCATTTCCACAACCCCCACCCCATTTCCACAACCCCCACCACTTTCCAAAGAAACGCCTTTTTTTTTGCAAAAATATACTTCATTCACAAAGTATCTTCAACAACATTTCAAAATCACCATCAAAAAATTACAATAAGGTTCAACTTTTGCAACGTGTATCACAAAATGCATCAATACAATAAATGAATATTACAATCATTTGCAGACATTCATTTTCAGCTGTACAGCCCGAGGGGATTTAAACAGTTCCCAGTCCCTTGTGCACGAACACGCTGACACCTCCGCACACTCACATGCACACACATATGCACACACACAGAGGCAGAGATGAACTCACACCTTCTCTAACACTCACTCATACTCTCTCCCTTACTCCTCACACACACTAACACTCGCTCCCTGCCTCTCACTCACATTGGACACACTCGCTCTGTCTCACTCACATTGGACACACTCGCTCTGTCTCAATCACATTGGACACACTCGCTCTCTGTCTCTCATACACATTGGACACACTCGCTCCCTGTCTCTCACTCACATTGGACATACTCGTTCTCTGTCTCACTCACATTGGACATACTCGTTCTCTGTCTCAGTCACATTGGACACGCTCACTCTCTGCCTCACTCACATTGGACACGCTCGATCTCTGTCTCACTCACATTGCACACACTCGCTCCCAGTCTCACTCACATTGGACACACTCGCTCCCTGTCTCACTCACATTGGACACACTCGCACCCTGTCTCACTCACATTGGACACACTCGCTCCCTGTCTCACTGACATTGGACACACTCACTCTCTGTCTCACTCACATTGGACACACTCGCTCTGTCTCAAACTCACGCACAAACTGACACTCGCTTTGTCTGACAAACTAACACTGACACTCGCTTTGTCTGACAAACACACGCTGACACTAGCTTTGTCTGACAAACACACGCTGACACTCGCTTTGTCTGACAAACACACACTGACACTCGCTTCGTCTGTCAAACACACACTGACACTTCCTTTGTCTGACAAACACACACTGACACTCGCTTTGTCTGACAAACACACACTGACACTCGCTTTGTCTGACAAACTCACGCTGACGCTCGCTTTGACAAACTCACGCTGACGCTCACTTTGTCTGACAAACTCACGCTGACGCTCGCTTTGTCTGACAAACACACACTGACACTCGCTTTGTCTGACAAACACACGCTGACGCTCGCTTTGTCTGACAAACACACGCTGACACTCGCTTTGTCTGACAAACACACACTGACACTCGCTTTGTCTGACAAACACACGCTGACAATCGCTTTGTCTGACAAACACACACTGACACTCGCTTTGTCTGACAAACACAGACTGACACTCACTTTCTCTGACAAACACACACTGACACTCACTTTGTCTGTCAAACACACGCTGACACTCGCTTTGTCTGACAAACACACACTGACACTCGCTTTGTCTGACAAACACACGCTGACACTCGCTTTCTCTGACAAACACGCTGACACTCGCTTTGTCTGACAAACACACACACGCTGACACTCGCTTTGTCTGATAAACACACACACGCTGACACTCGCTTTGTCTGACAAACACACATGCTGACACTCGCTTTTTCTCACACACACGCTGACACTCGCTTTGTCTCACACACACACCGACACACTCGCTTTGTCTCACTCGCACACACTGACACAGTCGCGTTGTCTGATAAACACACACACATTGACACTCGCTTTGTCTGACAAAAACACACACGCTGACACTCGCTTTGTCTGACAAACACACACACGCTGACACTCGCTTTGCCTGACAAACACACACTCAATGACACTCGCTTTGTCTCACACACACGCTGACACTCGCTTTGTCTCACAAACACACTGACACACTCGTTTTGTCTCACACGCAGACACTGACACACTCGCTTTTTCTCACACACACACACACTGACACACTCACTTTTTCTCACAAACACACACACTGATACACTCGTTTTGTCTCACACACACACACTGACACACTCGCTTTGTCTCACACACACACTGACACACTCGCTTTGTCTCACACACACACTGACACACTCGCTTTGTCTCACACACACACACTGACACACTCGCTTTATCTCACACACACAATGACTCCCTCGCTTTGTCTCACACACACACTGACACACTCGCTTTGTCTCACACACACACACTGCCACACTCACTTTGTCTCACACACACTGCCACTCTCGCTTTGTCTCACACACACACACTGACACACTCGCTTTGTCTCACACACACACACTGACACACTCGCTTTGTCTCACACGCACACACACACTGACACACTCGCTTTGTCTCATGTACACACACACACACTGATACACCAAACTCACTGACACACTCGCTTTGTCTCTCACAAACATACTCACACAGAAAAAGTATTTCTCACGCACACAGACTCCTTCTCTCCCTTACACAAACATTGACACTCACTCCCTATATCACACACCAACATACTTTCTCCCTCTCTCTCATAAATGCACACTCTGTCTCTCTTGCACCCACTCTCTCACGTATTACGATTAATACAATGTCACGCACTCAAACACCGTGACTGTCTCTGCCATTGCACAATCCCACACTCTCTCTCTCCACTGTCCTCTCCTGCATATGCTCGGACGCCATCATTCCCACTCCACCGCCCAGATTAAGAGCCATTGGTCGGTGTATGATGATGAGTCCGTAGTGCCGCCATGGTGATGGTTTGTCCTCCTACGTTCAGCACTTGTAATGTCGGTCTTCTCCTCATCATGACTGGTTTAATTCTCTCCCTGGCATCCCCAGATTGTACCAGTGAACTGTGCCATAAGTATTGGGCCCCTTACAAAGGCAACTTCTACTACTTCTCAAAGACCATCCTGGGCTGGGAGGAAAGCCGACAGAACTGCATATCGCAGGGCTCCGAGCTTTTGGTGATTCGCAGCAAGGAGGAACATGTAAGTAAAACCTGAAACTGTGTGCACTTGTCCTGGGAGCGTTTGATGGGGAGCGTGTAGATAGAGCTTTACTCTGTATGTAACCCCGTGCTGTACCTGTCCTGGGAGTGTTTGATGGGGACAGTGTAGAGGGAGCTTTTCTCTGTATCTAACCCCATGCTGTAACTATCCTGGGAGTGTTTGATGGAGATCGTGCAGAGGGAGCTTTAAACTATATCTAACCCCGTGCATTATCTGTTCTGGGAGAGTTTGATGGGGACAGTGTAGAGGGTGATTTACTCTGTATCTAACCCCGTGCTGTACCTGTCCTGGGAGTGTTTGATGGGGACAATGCAGAGGGACCTTTACTCTGTATTCTACCCCGTGTTGTACCTGTCCTGGGAGTGTTTGATGGGCACAATGCAGAGGGAGATTTTCCCCACTGTGGAATAATTTAATATAACAGTGTAGAATGTAGCCATTCGGCCGCCGTGCCTGTCCTGGCTATTTCAAAGAGCTATCTAATTCAATGGTCTAACCATCTTTGTATTAAGATTCCTCTATCTCCACGCCCGCCTGTCCTCCCACCCACCCAAATATTTGGCCAATTAGATTCTGCCTGTGGCTTCACCCCAGCGAGAGAAGTTTTCACTATGACGACCCATCTTCTTTACAATCCTTTCATGTCATGTGGGCATCGCTGGCTAGGCCAGCATTTACTGCCCATCCTTAATTGCCCTTGTTCAAAGGGCCATTCAGAGCCAACCACATTGCTTTGGGTCTGGAGTCATATGTAGACCAGACCAGGTTATTGCGACATATTTCCTCCCTAAAGGGCATTAGTGAACCAGATGGGTTTTCATAGTCATCATGAGACTTTAATTCCTGATTTATTTTATTAGATTGAAATTTCACCATCGGCCATGGTGGGAATTGAACCCAGGACCCCACAGCACGACTCTGGGTCTCTGAGTGACAAGTCCAGTGACAATGCCAATGCACCACTGCCTCCCCGTTACCCCTTGAGAAGATGGTGATGAGCTGCCTTCTTGAACTGCTGCAGTCCATGTTGTGTAAGCACACCCACAGTGCTGTTTGAAAGGGAGTTCCAGCATTTTGCACCAGTAACAGTGAAGGATCGGCCGATATACTTCCAATTCAGGATGATCAGTGGCTTGGAGGGGACCTTCCATGTGGTGGTGTTGCCTTTGTCCTTCTAGATGGTAGCGGCAGTGGGTTTGGAAGGTGCTGTCTAAGGATAATTCTTGCAGTGCCTCTTGTAGATGGTACACACAGCTGCGACTGTGTGTCTGTGGTGGAGGGGTCAATGTTTGTGGATGGGGTACCGATCAAGCCAGCTGCTTTCTCCAGGATGGTGTCAAGCTTCTTGAGTGTTGGAGCTGCACTCATGCAAGCAAGTGGGGAGAATTCCACCACACCCCAGACTTCTGCCTTGTAGATGGTGGACAGGCTTCGGGAGTCAGAAGGTGAGTTGCTCTCGATAGAGTCCAAGCCTCTGACCTGCTCTTGTAGCCACAGTGTTTATCTGGCGTTTCCAGTTCATATTCTGGTCAATGGTAAACTCCAAGGTGTTGACAGTGGCGGATTCAGTGATGGTGATGGCATTGAATGTGAAAGTGCGATGGATGGATTCTGACTCATTGGAGGTGGTCATTTACCTGGCACTTGATGTGAATGATTCTCACTGACTACTTGCCCTTCCAGGAATATGTGGCCCAGTTCAACCTGAGCCGTGCATATTGGAATGGAATCAAGCACAATCCGCTGGAATCCGCTTGGATGTGGGTGGATGGGACACCTGGACAAGACGACCTAATGTGAGTACCGGGCGAGGCCAAAGTGTGGGCTGCAGGGGGGAAGTAGCTGTGCAGGTGAATCTGGGATCAAACCAAGAACAACGGCAATCTTATCCCAGGCCATGGAGAATAAGGCCGGAAGTCCGGTTTGACTGCGACTAACCCCGTGTTCTCCCACTCCTGGGAGTGTTTGACGGGGACTGTGTCGAGGGAGCTTTACTCTGTATCTAACCCCATGCTGTACCTGTCCTGGGAGTGTTTGATGGGCACAGTGTCGAAGGAGCTTTACTCTGTATCTAACCCCGTGCTGTACCTGTCCTGGGAGTGTTTGATGGGGACGGTGTTGAGGGAGGCTTTCTCTGTACTGAACCGCGTGCTGTACCTGTCCTGTGGGTGCCAAAATGTGCCTCACCTGGGAATTGGGCGGGATTTCTCTCTTTCACGTCAGCCCCTAATGGTTAATGAATGGGGGGAATGGGGGTGGCAGGGAGCAAGTTGTACTTTCACTCACAAACCTTATTTGTTCCCCCCTCCCCAACTCCTAGATTCTGGGACCAAGGCAGCCCCGACAGTCACTTCGACTACGGGCTGGAGGCTTTCAAGAACTGTGTCTCCCTGCGCCGAGGAGCCTGGGCTAGCGCTGCGTGCAGCGCTCCGCAACACTGGATCTGCAAACGGAGGTCGGAGCCGGTCCCGATCAAATTCTGAGGGTCGGTAATGAGGGAGTGCCGCTCTGTCTGAGGGTCAGTACTGAGGGAGTGCCGCACTGTCGGAGGGTCAGTACTGAAGGAGTGCTGCACTGTCTGTGGGTCAGTACTGAGCGAGTGCCACACTGTCTGTAGGTCAGTACTGAGGGAGTGCTGCTCTGTCGGTGGGTCAGTACTGAAGGAGTGCTGCACTGTCTGTGGGTCAGTACTGAGGGAGTGCCGCACTGTCGGAGTTTCTGTACTGAGGGAGTGCTGCACTGTCTGTGGGTCGGTACTGAGGGAGTGCTGCACTGTCGGAGTTTCTGTACTGAGGGAGTGCTGCACTGTCTGTGGGTCAGTACTGAGGGAGTGCCGCACTGTCGGAGTTTCTGTACTGAGGGAGTGCTGCACTGTCTGTGGGTCAGTACTGAGGGAGTGCCGCACTGTCGGAGTTTCTGTACTGATGGAGTGCCGCTCTGTCAGAGGGTCAGTACTGAGGGAGTGCTGCACTGTCGGAGTTTCAGTATTGAGGGAGTGCTGCACTGCCAGAGATACATGCTCCGTCTGGGTGGAGATAGCAGCCACCAGTTACATCGCTGGAAAATGGGAGAGGCGGCAATCGCAGGGGCTTTGTGACTGTCGCTACCCAGTCTGCCTGCAAGAAGGCGATAGGCTCTCCTGCGTCTACCACAGGATCAGAGGGGAATTCAAGTCTCAAGATCAGTAAATCCTTTCTGGAAACAATATACTTAAATTGAGTGAAATATGTTTGTATTATTTCACTGTTGTAAAGTGTGGGGAATGTTAGCTCATAGAATGTGACAATTTTATTCAGATATTAAAGTTTATTTATGCCAGTGAGTTAAGACAATAAGTCTCCAGTTATTATTAATATATTAATATTGCTTCGCTCTCTGTTCTGCTCCATTGAGTCTCCAGTTATTATTAATATATTAATATTGTTTCACTCTCTGTTCTGCTCCATTGTGTCTCCAGCCCAGTCTGTCACGTGATGCCTTGTGTCTCTGTCCCAGTGGTGACCTCCCGGGAATCTTTTCCGGGGTCGGGACCTCATTTCCGGCCGCTTCCCTTCGTTACCAAGATGGCCGCCCCTGCCTACCGGATGTGCTGAGTCAGGCGGCGCAGCCAGTTCCCTGAGGGCGGCTGAAGAGGCTGCGAGAGGCGGAGGCTTCAAACTGGGCCCGTGGAGGAGCAGGAGGCCCCCGGCTGGAGCACATCCCGAACTCATCACCATAGAAACCAGGAAAAATCATCTTCTATTAGTCTTTAATATCTATAATCAATATTAATCCAGAGAATAATAGATCATTAACAAGATTCAATTCAAATAGTATCAGGAATCCATCCAACTCTCTAAATAGCTTTTTATTATCAAACATCCATCCTTTATATAGCTAATCATTTATAAATCTTAATAATCTGTCACTAATCTGTCTGAATATTCAATAATCTCAATAATAATATATCTAATCATTTATAAATCTTAATAATCTGTCACTAATCTGTCTGAATATTCAATAATCTCAATAATAATATATCTAATCCTTATAAATCTTAATGATCTGTTAATAATCTGTCTGAATATTCAATAATCATAATAATATATCTAATTATCGATTAATCTTAATAACCTGGCACTAATCTGAATATTAAATAATCTCAAAAATACTATATGTAATCCTTTATAAATCTTAATAATCTGTCACTAATCTGTCTGTGTATTCAATAATCTCAATAATATATAATTATCGATTAATCTTAATATTCACTAATCTGTCTGAATATTCAATTATGTCAATGTATGTAATAGATTCATTTTAATAATCTATCACTAATCTGACAGAATATTCAGTCATCTCAATGATAAACTTGACCTATAATTAAGTATATTATTCACCTATCTAAACACTAAACCTCAAACCCCACCAACAAACACAGCCCCCAAACACCAAAAACATTGAACTCCCAAACGCCTCTAACACTGAACTCACATACGTCAGTAACTGAATATATTTTGCAATTAGTCTCTCATCAATATACCTGATTGTTAGTTAGTCTCACTTCATATTTGTTAATTCATACTGAAACATGCTAATGCATTTCGTTATTACTTAATTTTGTCATGTAATTGCAAATGTTAATACATGTCATAATTAAGTAATTAAACTAAACTACCAATAATTATTCTAAAAGAGAAAATTCATTTAATTGTCACTGGTCAAACCACATTCTCAGTGAATTTTAATCCCCTATTCACCTAATATTAGTTTTTTTACGATTAATTGAGTATTGTCAATCAATTACTCATCTTAATAGAATAAGTAATTGTTTTTAATATTTTAAAACATGAACATTATTTAAATGTTCATTTAATTTTTTATAAATTATAATTTGAATTTTATTAAATATCGGTTAGGGATTAATCTAAAAATCCCATGTAAAGTCACTAATTAAAAGTAGACATCAATAATTATTTGCCGTGAAATGTGTGATGTGCAACATTCGCCAGAATTGAAATTCTTTGCCCATTGCTCAGGAAATTGTCCAATTCGACTTAACTCGTCAAAGCCCAAAAACATTTGATATTTAATCTTTGAGAAGAATTGCTTCACAGCCGGGAGTGAGGGAGGGGACACGGAGGCAGAAAGAAACAATGACCACATCGCCGTTGGGTAAATTGAAGAGGCTGTTGGGACGGAGGGAAATGAGGGAGGAGAGCATGGAGCTGGATGAGGAGGAGGTCGATAGGATCCTGCGCCCTGACTCCATGCCCCTGGAGGAATACGAAGGTACCATGGTGGGTATGCACATCTCGGACAGTGCGGACGAGCCGACGGGGTTGCCAGGCGCCCTGGCGGACAGGCAGAGCGACTTGGAGCGCCTCCCCCAAGCCATGCTGGGGATGCAGGTGAGGTTCCTGGACCAGATCGGCTTCAGGGAGCGCCCTTCGGAGGAGGGGCATCCGCTGGATGAAGAGAAGCAAGCAGGTAGGCTTGGCCCCCAAACACCGAACCCCCCAAACACCAAACACACTGAACCCGAAAACAACTGAACACCAACACTGAGCCCCAAAACCCTGAGAGACAGTGAACCCAAAAAACACTGAACCCCCAATGCTTAAACACAGAACCCCAAAACCCTAACACACTGAACCCCCAAATCCCAAACACATTGAACCCCCAAACCACAAGCACACTGAACCCCAAAACAACTCAACGCCCAACATTGAGCCCCAAAACCGAATTCCAAAACCCTGAAAAACTGAACCCCTAAACCCTAAACACAGAACCCCTAACCCAAAAACACTGAATCCTTAAACCCCAAAACACTGCACCCCCATAACACGGAACCCCCAAATCCCAAACACACTAAACCACAAATCAACTGAACATCCAAACCCAAATACACTGAACCCCCAAACCCACAAAATAAAGAACCCCCAAACACCCAAAACACCGAACCCCCAAACTCCCAAAACACTGAACCCCCAAAGTCCCAAAACACTGAACCCCCAAAGTCCCAAAACACTGAAGCCCCAAAGTCCCAAAACACTGAACCCCCAAAGACCCAAAACACTGAACCCCCAAAGTCCCAAAACACTGAACCCCCAAACTCCCAGAACACTGAATCCCCAAACTCCCAGAACACTGAACCCCCAAACTCCCAAAACACTGAACCCCCAAACACCCAAAACACTGAACCCCCGACCCTCCAAAACACTGAACCCCCCAAACACCCCAATCCCTGAACCCCCAAACACCCAAAACCCTGAACCCATGACCCTCCAAAACACTGAACCCCCAAACCCCCAAAATAATGATCCCCTAAACCCCCAAAACAATGAACCCCCAAAACACTGAACCCAAACCCCCCCAAAACACTGAACCCCAAACACCCAAAACACTGAACCCACAAATCACAAACACACTGAACCCTCAACCGACTAACACAGTAAACCACAAATCAACTGAACATCCAAACCCAAATACGCTGAACACCCAAACCCCCAAAACACTGAACACCCAAAACACTGAACCGCTAAAACACTGAACCGCAAAAACCCTGAAACCCCTAACACCCTGAAACACTGAACCCCCAAGACACGGCAGCCCCCAAGACACGGCAGCCCCCAAGACACGGCAGCCGCCAAGACCCCAAAACGTTGGGCGCTGGACCCCTCCCAAAGCACCCCCCAAGGCGCTGGACCCCTCCCAAACCACCCCCCAAGGCGCTGGACCCCTCCCAAACCACCCCCCAAGGCGCTGGACCCCTCCCAAACCACCCCCCAAGGCGCTGGACCCCTCCCAAACCACCCCCCAGGGCGCTGGACCCCTCCCAAATCACCCCCCCAAGGTGCTGGACCCCTCCCATAACCACCCCTCAAGGCGCAGGACCCCTCCCAAACCACCCCCCAAGGCGCTGGACCCCTCCCAAACCACCCCCCAAGGCGTTGCACCCCAAAAATTCTGGTGTGGGTGAGGGGAAACGACAGGGCTCCGGAAGTAATGGGTAAGGAGGAGGCGAGCGTGTCCCAGAAGGTCTGTGCGAGGGGGTGTGTAGGAAGGTCTGTGCGAGGGGGTGTGTAGGAAGGTCTGTGCGAGGGGGTGTGTAGGAAGGTCTGAGCGAGGGGGTGTGTAGGAAGGTCTGAGCGAGGGGGTGTGTAGGAAGGTCTGAGCGAGGGGGTGTGTAGGAAGGTCTGAGCGAGGGGGTGTGTAGGAAGGTCTGTGCGAGGGGGTGTGTAGGAAGGTCTGTGCGAGGGGGTGTGTAGGAAGGTCTGAGCGAGGGGGTGTGTAGGAAGGTCTGAGCGAGGGGGTGTGTAGGAAGGTCTGAGCGAGGGGGTGTGTAGGAAGGTCTGAGCGAGGGGGTGTGTAGGAAGGTCTGAGCGAGGGGGTGTGTAGGAAGGTCTGAGCGAGGGGGTGTGTAGGAAGGTCTGAGCGAGGGGGTGTGTAGGAAGGTCTGAGCGAGGGGGTGTGTAGGAAGGTCTGAGCGAGGGGGTGTGTAGGAAGGTCTGAGCGAGGGGGTGTGTAGGAAGGTCTGAGCGAGGGGGTGTGTAGGAAGGTCTGAGCGAGGGGGTGTGTAGGAAGGTCTGAGCGAGGGGGTGTGTAGGAAGGTCTGAGCGAGGGGGTGTGTAGGAAGGTCTGAGCGAGGGGGTGTGTAGGAAGGTCTGTGCGAGGGGGTGTGTAGGAAGGTCTGTGCGAGGGGGTGTGTAGGAAGGTCTGAGCGAGGGGGTGTGTAGGAAGGTCTGAGCGAGGGGGTGTGTAGGAAGGTCTGAGCGAGGGGGTGTGTAGGAAGGTCTGAGCGAGGGGGTGTGTAGGAAGGTCTGAGCGAGGGGCTGTGCAGGAAGGTCTGAGCGAGGGTGAGACGTGCGGGCATCCTCCTGAGCGTGGCAGTAATGTCTGATCATCACCTCCTTACAGCATCAAAGACACGAAGAGTCCTCAATTCGAAATGGAGCAAGCTGGCACTGGCTCTCTTTGCACTGTGTGGACTCTTTGCTGTTGCTGCCCTGGTGTTATTCTTTGAGGGTAAGACTCCGTCCTTCGTTCGGTTTTACAAAGCCTCTTGTACTGACCCTCCGACGGTGCGGCGCTCCCTCAGTGCTTACCCTCCGACAGTGCGGTCCTCCCTCCGTGCTGACCCTCCTACAGCGCGGCACTCACTCAGAACTGACCCTCCGACAGTGCGGTCCTCCCTCCGTGCTAACCCTCCAACAGCGCAGCACTCACTCGGTACTGACCCTCCAACAGTACTGTCCTCCCGCATCACTGACCCTCCGACAGTTCAGCACTCCCGCAGCACTGACCCTCCAACACTGAGGCACTCCCTCAGTACTGAACCTCGAACAGAGCTCTCCTCCCTCAATGCTGACCCTCCAACATTTTGGCACTCCCTCTGCACTGACGCTCCGACAATGTGGCACTCCCTCAGCACTGACCTTCCGATAGTGCAGCGCTCCCTCAGCACTGACCCTCGGACAGCATCGCACTCCTCAGTACTGACCCTCCAACAGCGTGGCACTGCCTCAGTGCTGACCCTCCGACAGTGCAGCGCTCCCTCGGCACTGACCTTCCCAACAGTGCGGTGCTCCCTAAGCACTGGCCCTCCGACAGTTCGGCGCTCCCTGGGTTCTGACCCTCTGAGAGGGAGTCACACACAGGCCGCCGTCAATTCTGATTTATACCGACCTGACTGTGGTGCAGGCTTGTCGGTAGAGAGATCCCTCGCTGAGCAGAAGCTGGCTGCTGAAACCATGGAAGATAATACTTCCAGACTGAAGGACAAACTCGCTGTGAAAGTCCCAACGGGCAAGTGCGCCAAGTTCCAAGAAGTCTTCCGCAACTGGCTGTCGGCCTTCTGCAAGTTGGTCAGTAAGTGCTGTCCTGATAACCTCTTTTGTCTTTGGGGAGCGGCTGCCAAATTTCTACCACCCTGTTGTTCATTTTTACACTTATCCTCGGTTATTAACCAGCTTCCCTCCCTCGACCGAATCTGTTCATGTTTTTTTATTACT
The DNA here is from genome assembly GCF_964194155.1 of Cetorhinus maximus. Taxonomy (NCBI): domain Eukaryota; kingdom Metazoa; phylum Chordata; class Chondrichthyes; order Lamniformes; family Cetorhinidae; genus Cetorhinus; species Cetorhinus maximus. The sequence continues at coordinate 32,652 of NW_027596415.1, forward strand.
TGTTGCTGGGATGTGAGCGACGCTGGCAAAGCCAATATGTATTGCCCCCTCCCCAATTGTCCCTTCAACTGAAGGCAGTTCAGAGTGACCCACATTGCTGCAGGTTCGGAGTCACGTGTAGGCCGGACCCGGCATCGAGGGCAGGTTTCCTTCTCCATAGGACACCTGCCCCCATTGATGTCTTAAACTTCAATCGAATGAACCCCACTCCAGCATCACCACCGCCCCCCAGCTTAACCCTCGAATTTCTATCAAATGCAACCCCTTAAATTGTCCCTTCCCATCTTCTCCATCCCAGCCCCTCATAATTTTGCACCCCTCGATCAAATCGCCCCCAAACCCAGCCACTCCTCATCCTCCTGGTTTCCAAGGAGAACAGCTCCAACCTTTCCAATCTGTCCACTTCGCAGCAATTTTTCAGTCTTGGGTGGCAACATCCTAGTAAACCTGCTCTGTGCCCTCTCTCGTGCAGATACTTCCTTTCTGTAATGAGGCGACCAGAACTGTGCACAGTGCTCAACTTATGGTGATCTACGTTGATTTCATTTTTCTCTTTTTTCTGACTTCATTTCTGCTCCATCATTCCCTCTCTCCCCTACCCACACACCAGACTGCAGCAGTGAGCTGTGCCACCGATTCTGGAAACCTTACGGGGGCAACTGCTACTATTTCTCCAAGAATGTCCTGGACTGGGACGGGAGTCGGCAGAACTGCATTGAGCAGGGTGCGGACCTCTTGGTCATTCGCAACAGGAAGGAGCAGGTGAGCAGAGAACTGGGAGGTTTCTTTTTAGGGACAGAGTAGAGGAAGCTTTACTCTATATCTAACCCCGTGCTGTACCTGCCTTTGGAGTGTTTGAATGGGACAGTGTAGAGGGAGCTTCACTCTGTGTGTATGCCCGTGCTGTAACTTTAGAGCGAGTTTTACTGTGTCTATGTCCGTGCTGTACCTGTAGAAGGAGATTGCCTCACTGCTTCTCCCTCTCATTTTCAGAAGTTCGTCGCTGGCTATGACGTACAGAAGGTGTACTGGATTGGGTTAAATGAGACCGCTGAAGGGGGATCGTGGAAGTGGGTCGATGGGACTGATGTCCAGGATGAGCTAAAGTGAGTGTTGAAAAATATCAAATTGTGTTCTATTCAGCAGGGGACCTGCAGTCGGTCCTAATCCCGCAGGGGTTACTTCCGGGCTCAGTATTCTTCATTCTTCCACTAGGGGAACAGCCTAGTGTCACTGTCACTTGTTACCCATCCTTAATTGCCACTTGAGTGGACGTTGGTGAGTCCCCTTCCTGAACCTGTTATGGCACAGCAGATGGTAAATGCTGAGCTGTTCAAAACCCAGAGAGAAACTTGAAACCAGCACCCCGACTGTTTTACAATTTGTATTTAATTCGAGATGCGTGACTTGAATTTAATAGTAATAAGACCAAAAAATCTTCCGGGTTTATTAGAAAACTAAATTTAACCTTTTCTGATTTAAAAAAAAAAGAAATGATTTTAAGTGGATGCACAGGTTTGCAAATTACCAAGATGATAACTCCTGGCTTCACTAGTTAATCTAACTCCCAGTTATATCTCCATTCAGACAACAGTAAAACACAGATTCAAAAGACCCAGGTAACGGAACACAATAACCTGGGCTGTCAAAATCAATCTAACTTCCCTTCACTTAAGTTCATGTACACGGCAACTTGAGGCGACAAGAGCAAGTCAGAGGCTGGGAATCCTGTAACGAGTTATTCACCTCCTGACTCCCCAAATCCTGTCCTCCGCAAGGCACAAGTCAGGAGTGTGATGGGATACTCTCCACTTCCCTGGATAGGTGCAGCTCCAAATAAACTCAAGAACCTCTACACCATCCATGACAAAGCAGGCCCGCTTCATTGGCACCCCATCCGCAAACATTCATTCCAAACGTCACCAATGCACAGTAGCAGCAGTGTGTGTAGCATCTGCATGATGCACTGCAGCAAATCACCAAGGCTCCTTAGACAGCACCTTTCAGACCCACAACCACTACCATCTAGAATTGCAAGGGCAGCAGACATATGGAAACCACACCATCTGGAACTTCCCCTCCAAGCCACTCGCCATCCTGACTTGGAAATATATTGGCCTTTCCTTCAGTGGTACTGGGTCAAAATCCTGGAACTGTCCTCCCTAAAAGCACATTGGGTGCACCCACATCACATGGTGTGTAGCTCACCACCACCTTCTCAAGGGCAACTATGGATGGGCAATGAATGCTGGCCCAGCCAGCGAAGATCCCATCTCGTGAACGAATTGAGTCACACACACACAGACACACACTATTCCTCTCCTCACAACAAATTCCAATTGCATGATGAAAATGATTATATTTTGCTGACAAATCACTGCTGTCTGTCTGGACCCGCACGGGGTCAGAGGAGCGTCCGCCTCTGTAAGATGAGAAACCGAGGGACCCCCTGTGGCATCGGTCCTGTTCGAGCAAAGCTCCAAATTCCCCACAGTCCTTTACCAGCTTTAAGGGGAAGAGCACGTGTGAGAGGGATTTTCCTCCCCTATGTCCTGGCCCCAATACTGAGCCCAGAAGTAACAGCAAAACCGAGTAGAGAATATCTGAGCACAGCCGTGTTGCTGTTGACAGTGAGCTGGCTACACGGCATAGATTATCTCCCCTGTTTGTAATGTGAGATCTCTCTCTCTCTCTCTCCTTGCATCTCTGCTTATCTTCCCCACCTCTCACCACCCCCCCTTCCTCTTTCTACCCCTCTCTCTTGTCTGTCTCTCCTGCTCTCTCTCTTTCTTTGTCTGTCTCCTGCTCTCTCTCTCTCGCCTCGTCTGTCTCCCGCTTTCTCTCTCTCCTGAACTCACTCACACTCTCTCATCGTCTGTCTCTCCTGTGCATTCCCTCTCCCTCTCTCCTCATCTGTCTCTCTCTCTCTCTCGTCATCTGTCTCCCACACTCTTCGCTCTCTCATTCTCATTGTCTGACTCCCTTTTTTCCCTCCCCTCGGTCCCCTCCCCACCTCCAGATTCTGGGACAGGGGCTACCCCGACAACTATTTCGACTACGAGTGGGAGCAGTTCAAGAAATGCGGCATGATCCGCAACAAAGCCTGGGCCAACGCGGCTTGTAACCAGGCCGGTCACTGGATCTGCAAACGGAGAGCGGAGAAACCGCCCATCAGCCTGTGATGCCCGTCCCCGCAACCAGTCAGGGCCCCGGCAGCGAGGGCGGTGGAACGTCAAAATGTGACGGCGGGTGTTGGAAATGCTTCTCTCAATTCGATTCCCGTGTTCGGTGTTTGAAGTTGCTGTTGTTGTTGCGAGAGGACATGCTGGAGCAGTGCGGCGGGGAACCAGGTGCCCTTTGTTTGGGGTGAAGTCGGACGCTATCCTCTAACCACCTTCGGACAGCCGGGGTGAAGAGGGGGTGGTGGTTGTCGAAGAGGTCTTTGTGGCCTTTTCTGATGCCCAGTGAATTTCGGATGCCATTCACACCGCATCGATCCGACTCGAACGACATCGGGTGGTGATCCTCACCGAAACCTCAGAGGGAGGGGCGTTCTGCTCTTCTCTGGCACGCGTGATGTTCCTGTTCTGAAATAAAGCTGATCTTCAACGTGAGGATTGTGGCCTCTCACCTCATTTCAGTCCCTGGGAGTCCCCTGGTGTGTCGCAATTTCGGCTTGCAGGCTCATCGTACGGGACTGAGGGAGCGCCGCACTGTCGGAGGGTCAGTACTGAGGGAGCGCCGCAGCGCACTGTCGGAGGGTCAGTACTGAGGGAGCGCTGCACTGTCGGACTGTCAGTACTGAGGGAGCGCCGCGCTGTTGGAGTGTCAGTGCTGAGGGAGTGCCGCGCTGTTGGAGTGTCAGTGCTGAGGGAGCACTTCACTGTTGCTGGGTCAGTACTGAGGGAGCGCCGCACTGTCGGACGATCAGTACTGAGGGAGCGCTGCACTGTCGGAGGGTCAGTACTGAGGGAGCGCTGCACTGTCAGAGCGTCATTACTGAGGGAGCACCGCACTGTCAGAGGGTCAGTACTGAGGGAGCGCCGTACTGTCGGAGGGTCAGTGCTGAGGGAGCGCCGTACTGTCGGAGGGTCAGTAATGAAGGAGAGCCGCACTGTCGGAGGATCGGTTCTGAGGGAGCGCCCGACTGTCGGACGGTTAGTTCTGAGGGAGCGCCGCACTGTCGGAGGGTCAGTAGAGAGGGAGCGCCGCACTGTCGGAGGGTCAGTGCTGAGGGAGCGTCGCGCTATCGGAGGGTCAGTGCTGAGGGAGAGCCGCACTGTCGGAGGGTCAGTGCTGAGGGAGCGCCGCGCTGTCGGAGGGTCAGTGCTGAGGGAGAGCCGCGCTGTCGGAGGGTCAGTGCTGAGGGAGCGCCGCACTGTCGGAAGGTCAGTGCTGAGGGAGTGCTGCACTGTCAAAGGGTCACTAGGCCCAGCATCGAAAATTTTTATTAAATCTGTCAATTGATACAGACGCAAGTTTAGATACATTAAATATTAACATTAAATTCAGCAATTGACAGAACAAATGCACATTTAAATGTCATTAATAAATGTGTGAATCGATAGTAAAAATACAACTTTAGATGAATTTAAAATGAGAACTGAGGATATTAATGGACTGAAGCCAAACAAGTTTCGATAACTTGAATATTAATACTAAATGTGTTAAATGACAGAACAACCACAAGTTTAGATCAATTAAACCTAATTATTAAATATGTTGTCTGACTGGACAAATCCAAGTTTAGGTAGAACACATTTGAGTATTAAATATGTTAAATGGTGGGGGGAAAGCGGAGTTGCTTATTAAATGCGGCAATTTGGAGAACAAATGCAAAGTTGGACAAACTAAACCTGAAGATTAGATGTTCAGCGGGATGCGCCGCACATTTGATGATTGTTGATGTTTTAGCAGAGCAAGAAGTGAATTATTTCTGAATATTTTCTAAGATATTAAAGGGACTCGGGAACTGGGGACGGTGATTTATGCAAATAATCTGTTCAACTGTTAAATTTAATATTGAAAATGAATCTGCCAAATTATATTAAATGTGTTACTGAAATTGAATAATTATAAAAAGTTATCACCTACTGAAATTAAATATATCTACAAAAATACATTACATTCAATATCAAAATTAAAAAAATCTGCTGAAAGATTATATTAATTAGCAGAAGGGCAGCTCTCCCTCAGTATTGTGCCACCGACAGGGCAGCGCTCCCTCAGTACTGACCCTCCGACAGTCCGGCTCTCCCTTAGTACTGAACCTGCAACACTTCATGTGTCCTTTCATACTGACCCTCTGACAAAGCTGCGCTCCCTCAGTACTGTCCCTCCGACAGTACGGCTCTCCCCCAGTACTGGCCCTTAGACAGAGCTGCGCTCCCTGAGTACTGATCCTCTGACAGTCCGGTTCTCTCTCAGTATTTGCCCGCCGACAGTCCGTCTCTCCCTCAGTACTGACCCTCTGACAAAGCTGCGCTCCCTCAGTACTGACCCTCCAACAGTCCGTCTCTCCCTCAGTACTGACGCTCAGACAGTGCGGCACTCCCTCAGTACTGACCCCTGGACAGTCCGTCTCTCCGTCAGTACTGACGCTCAGACAATGCGGCACTCCCTCGGTACTGACCCCCGGACAGTCCAGCTCTCCCTCAGTACTGACGCTCAGTGCGGCGCTCGATCATTACTGACCCTCCGACAATGCTCAGGCAGGAAGGAACCGTAAGACACTTCAATGGAATGAAGGGCGCCTACTTATTCAGACCAAGTGACACATGAAGAAATTGGCGGCAGTCCCCACGGCTCCACACCGGTTAAACCTTCTAATGACACGATCAAGCCAAGATCAGAAATGCAAAAGCCTGAAACCTCACCTGAGGGGAGCCGACATTTCAAACTACGTGGTCCAGTCCATATGTGTTGGAGGCCTGTGTCATTTGTTAGGGAGGTGGTGGTGTAGCGGGTGGTGGTGAGGAGGTGGTTGGTGGGGGGAGGGCTGCTTGTAAATTCCCTTGGCCTCATGGACAGGACATTGTGACTGTTCCTCAGGGAATGATGGCCAGAGTCTGCCCTTCTTTCATACCGATGAGGTTGTAGTCTATGAGCGAAAGATCGAGTCTGAAAGGGTCGACAAAGCGGATCGTGGGAAGCTCGGGTTCCAGACAAATGACTCCAATCAGCTGTCAATATCTAGTCAATTATATTGTTAAACTGTGTTAATGTCATGTCAATTACATTGTTAAGTGCAAGACAAACAGGTGGTGGTTCTTATTTTTCATTGGGAAAACATCATTTCAATTTCATTAGATAAGTTCTAGTCGTGCATTTTGTTTCTGTGCCCCTTGCAGAGGCTGTCAATTTGTTAATTAGTTTGGAGTTAGCTAATAAAATAAAACAGTGTATAAATAAGGGATAGTTGGGGCACTGGTTGTGAGAGAGGAGAGCTGAGAGACTGACCAAGTCAACAGACTTCCTCAATGAAGAAAATGTCTGTTCTCGGTTTCTGCTTCACAAACCAGATTGGATCCTGTCAACTACCTGCGGCCTTGAACAATCACAGGGCCTCGTAGAGACGGACGTCTTCAGACACTTTTCAGCGTTTCGGGAAACCCCACCACCCCGGCCCATTCTGTAAAACACGAACAAACGCAACAACGGGTGCAGAACGATTTGCCATTATTTTGCCTCCCCAGCCCCCACACAGATGAAGGACAATGGTAGGAATGATGGAGCAGATGCCAGGCCAGCGCTCCCTCAGCGGCTCTGCATCATTCGCTGGAAGATCAGGTGGAGGCGGATGGCGTTCTTCTCGCAGATGGCCGGGAACTTCGCCCCGCAGGCCTCGTCGTACCAGCGCCGCAGCCTCATCAGGCCGCAGTTTTCCCTCATCCTGTACGTCCTGCTGAAGGCGTTGTCCGGCTGTCCCGGCCCCCAGAACCTTCCGAGGGCAAAGCGAAAGCAAAAAAATAAACAAGAAAGCGGTGAGTGCTCAACTGGCGGGATTGAGATCCTTTATCTCATACGAGCAGAAAGAGCCCCGCAACCACCCCGCCCCGTTCAAATTAAACAATCTGACCCCTGACCCTGTGCCTAACCCAGTCTGACCCCTGAACCTCATGTAACCTGTGAACTTCAAGTGTCCTCTTTTCTCTTGACCAAGACTGACCTCAGCACCATTGATCCAGTGCCTAACCCTGATTCCTCCTGACCCTCTGTCTAACCCCTGGCTCCCTACATAACCATTCACCCTCTGCCTAAACACCCTCATGTCTTCCCCACTCCCTGACCTTCAGCCTAAGCCCTGACCCTCCCTCACCCTCTGTTTCACTCTGACCCTTTTCCTAAACTCAACCCTTTGCCTAACCCCTGACATCATGCCTAACCCCGGATCATTTACATAACCCCTGACCCCCTAATCAACCTGTCACCCAGTCTGACCCCTAATCCCCTCACCCTCATATAACCTGTGACCTTCAAGCTGGCCTTTGTTCTCCTGACCTAATTTGATCTCTGCTCCATCGAACGTGCGTCTCATGTTGATTCTCACGACCCTCTGACTCACCCTTTACTAGGCCTTTCTCCTCCGACTCACACAGTAGCCCCAGAGCATCAGCCTATCTCCACCTCAGCCACCCCTCGGTCAATCCCATCGCCACCACCCCCCCTGCCCACCGTAAAACAAACATGGGGCTGACCCTTTGCCACCCCGACCCCTGACGCACTCTGTTACTCACGTTTTCCCATCCATGACCTTCGTCCCATCCACCCACATCCAGATCCCTTCAGTCACCGAGTCTGTCATTCCGATCCAATAGGAGGCTTCTTTAGCTTGCTCAAACAGGAAATTCTGTGGAAGTAGAAGGGCATCGTTAGTGGGCATCTGGGTAAACAGGAAATGTGGTAAAGGGAGTAATAGGGTGAAGGTGAAACTGGGGAAAGATGGGAATGGGGAAATAGGGTGTGGGCAACACGTTGAAGAGCTTTGGAGAGAAAAGGAGCTTGGAGATGGGATAGTCACTCGCAAGGACGGAGTGGGAAGGAGAATTCAAGGTTTTTAAGGACAGGGCTGATGATGGCAGGTTTGAAGGAGAGTTAGACAGTGGCTGAGGAGAGAGGGATGTTTGCACTTGGCAAAAACCGGTGGCCGGGGAGGGGATATTCGGTCTGGTGACTGTTCACGTGATTTTGCGGGGTGCGCACTACATTTTTTATGGATGGTTCCTTCAGGAACTAGGATCTTATTCCTGGTATGAAAGAGAAAACAGCTGGGCCCCGGTAAATGATCACGTGACCAGGTTACCTGGGAGATGAACAATAGGGAAACAAAGGGTCAACAGGGGTGAAAAGGAGTGATAAGTGGTGGTTTTCAGTTCAAGCAGTTGGGGTTGAGAGTTTAGAACAAGCTGGAGTGGAGGAAATATCTCTCCAGCACCATTCAATTGAAGTCCTGGCTGCGTGTAAAGAGAGTTAAAAATCATGTTAAATGAAGGACTCTTATTGATAGTGAATTGAATTTCTGACATAGCCAAGCTGAAGAGTGTGTTTGAATGTGAGAGAGATAGAGAGAGTGGGAGAAAGAGAGAGATAGTTTAACATACAAATCTCAAGAGTGAAAGAACATTAGGACCAAGAATGTCCTAAGCCAAGCTGGCTCCGCTTAAGGCCCCAGAAGCGTCCATGTTGAATGTGGTGTTTGCGAACTTGGGGCAGCAGTAGAGATTTGAAAGGACCACCTTGCTAGAGGTAGTTGGAAGATCTCAGCCTATGTACAAATCTGTAGCTCAGAGAGGGCATGAGGGGAGATACGCGAGAAAGATGAGTGTTCAGGTCTTGGGCGGTGTTGGGAATGGGGAGGTGGTCTTAGAGAAAGTTTAGCCAGGTGGGCTTGTGGATGGGAAGAGGAACTCAGCATATGCAACTGATTGGATAGACTCAATCTTATTGACAAGGGAGTGAGAGAGGCCCTGGCACTTCTGGTTGGAGGTGAGGGCAGAGGGGAGACATGTTACCTGCACCCGGTCGTTGTTGACGATGGCCAAGTGTCCCTGCTTGCTTGAGCACAGTTCCTTGCTCTGCTCCCAGCTAAGTCTGGTATCCGTTAACCGGAAGCAGCTTCTTGAGTATTGGAGCCAGCCAGGATCACAAGTACTCGAGGGACATTCTGCATTGAGAGAAGGAAAAGTGGTAACGTTCAGGAATCTATGCTCAGCTAGCAACGTTAAGAGTGCTCTCTAAATGTTGTGACCCTTCACCAATTCCCCCCCCCGCCCCCACACCGTGGGACTCCTACCCCATCCCCCCAAACTGTGTGTATCCTCACCCCCTCTGCCAATCTGTGGGACTCATCACCTCGCCCTCCTGCACACACGTTGGGACTCTTTGCTACCCCCTCAAACTGTGGGACTCCACAGCACTTCAACCACCACCCAACCCCCCAAACTGTTGGACACCTCAACCCTCCCTGAGAAAAGCTGTGGGAAACTTGACCCCTCCCCCCCACCAAACTGTGGAACTCCCCAGCATCTCACTACCCACCACCACCCCCAGCCCCCCGGCCTAAACTGTGTGACTCCTTAACCCACAAAGTGTGGGATTTGTCATCCCCTCCAGAAACTTTGGGAAACGTCACACCCACACACCGACTGAAAAATGCTGGACTCCTCAGCAGCCACCACCGCCATCCCCCACCCAAATTGTAGGGCTTCTCACTTTTCCAATTAGACTCGCGGGGCTGATTGAGCCTCCGCCTGTTCCTGTGTTACATGCTTGAGGAGGGCGCTGAATGGACCTCCTCCTTTTCATGTCTAACAGGCTTGAGAGTGCGTGGTGGAGAGCTGAAATGAGCCTGATCCTCTCTCTCACCACCCCACTTGTCAGAGGCGACAGGGGCACATGCTCACCATACTTCTCGCAGAACAGGTGTAGCCAGTGTTCGGTAGTGTTTTGGAAGCGTGTACAATCCTGTTGGTCTTTCAGTTGGGTCTGCTCTTGGAGTTTGTGTAAGCTGTCAGTGGCGTTCTGCACTCTGTCCCGCGCGTTGTGTAAATTCTCCGAGGCACCCACGTCTTGTGGAGGCAAAGTGAGAGAAAAAGAGAGAAATGTGTCAGTGGTCAGTCCTACACTGCACTGCGATGTGGCCCTCCCCACACATACTGGGCCTCGGACCAGGGATAAACAACCTCCTTTCCCCGAAGTACACGCTTCTCAGTTTCTGAACCAATTCCAGATTGTCAAGTGTCTCTCGTCGACAGGGGATGTATTATTACACAGACAGTGGTAAAGGCTGAATTTTTTCAAATCCCAGAGGGAAACCTGAAGCAACTGTCATAACCCATTTTTTCAATTTGTATGTTTCCAGGGGCAGGCTTTGATTCAGCAGTAATAAGACCACTGAGTCTCAAGGGCATTTTTTTATAAAACTAAATTAAACATTTATTAATACAAGGAGGATTGTAAACACATATACATCCAAAAATTACTACAATAATAACTACAAAAATCCCCTAATTAATCTGACTGAGTTAGATCCCCGGCAAGGCAACAGTAAATCGCATAGATTTAAACAGATACCTGGCAAAGCACACTCTGGACAATCAAAATCAAAGTGAAAGTATTTCACCTCTGGATCCTTGCAGGCAGCAGCTTGAGGCTTCTCACACTTGTTGGATAATACAAAGCCTCTATCTTGCACACAATCCCCTTTCTCCTTTATACACAGCTTTCTCTTTGAATGTGAATTTCCCATTCTATCATTGGGCTTTTAACTTTACCTCTTTAACAATAACATCCTTTCATGCCACGAATTTTATCAGTAACCAGAAAAAAAAAGCGAAACACATTGCCTGGCGTCATATGGCTAAGTGCAAGATTTCACTCATTACTTTGAGATGGATTTTAAAAATACAAACTGCCCCCTTGACAAAACTTCCCCATGTTTACCAAATTACCACATTCAAACCAACTTCTTTATGTTCATCAAAGCCTCCAGAACAGCTGGATTTAATCCAATTACGACACACACACATAGACACATACACCACTAAACGAGGTTTAAAAAATATTTCCCAAATGCATTATAGACATTAATCTCAGCGTGACAGATGACATTGTCGTGGTAAAGCCACTCGACCAGCAATCCAGTCTACTGCTCTGGGGACACGGTTTCAATTCCCACCACTGCAGATTCATAAAATCTGGAATTGAAAGTTCCTCTCAGTCCTGATGACCATGAAATGACCATCGATTGGAGTAAAAACTCACCTGGTTCAGTATTGTCCCTTTCGGGGAATTAGTAAATCTGACGTTCTTACCCGCGGTCGGGCCTACACGTGACTCCAGACCCACAGTAATACGGTTGACTCTTAACTACCTCTCAAGGGCAAAAAGGGATGGGCAATAAATCGATGTGTCAATAAGAAAAACACTGCAATTTCAAGTAGGCCTCGCTGCATTGTCATGCTTTTTCCGGTATATTAAGTTAGAATTGTGTCAGTAAAATCATATTTGAAACCAAAATTAATTTAATAACATAAGAGTTAGGAGCAGGAGTAGGCCATTCGGCCACTCGAGTCTGCTCCACCATTCAGTAAGATCATGGCTGATCTGATTGTGGTCTCAACTCCACTTTCCTGCCTTACCCCAACCCCGCCGGGGAACCGATAACCCTCGACTTCTTCAGCCTTGAATATGTTCAGTGAGTCGTACTCCACTGCTCTGTGGGGGACAGAATTCCACAGGCTGACGACCCTTTGAGAGAAGAAATTACTCCTCATCACCGTCTTCAATGGAGGCCCCTTATTCAGAAACCGAGACCACCCGCACCATGTTGCAGATTCCCCCATGAGAGGGAAACATCCTCTCAGCATCCACCCTGTCGAGGCCCCTTCAGGATCTGATATGTTTCAATAAGATCGCCTCTCATTCTTCTCAACTCTAAGAGGGGACTTGACAGAGTCGGTGCTGAAAGGATGTCTCCCCTCGTGGGGGAGACCAGAACGAAGGAGGCGGGAGAGGCACTGTTTAAAAAGAAGGGGTCTCTCATTTAAATTGGACATTAGGAGGAATTTCTTCTCTCAGAGGGTCGTGAGGCTTTGCAACTCTCTTCCCCAGAGAGTGGTGGAGGCTGGGTCACTGAATATTTTTTTGTGGCAGAGTTAGATAGATTCCTGACTAACAAGGGATTCAAAGGTTATCGTGGGGCGGTTCGGCAGAATGTGGAGTTGAGGCCACAAACAGATCATGACCTCATTCAAAAATGGAACAGGCTTGAGGGGCCGAATTGCCTCCTCCTGCTCCTAATTCATATTTTCATTGGACGCTCCAATTATTACAGGCACAACCTGTCCAAGGTTTCCTCATCAAGCAAACGCCTTCATCCCAGGAATTATACGTATACGCCATTTCTTCAAGGCACAATTCAGGAGTGTGATGGAAAACTCCTCACTTGCCTGGACAAGTGCAGCTCCCACAACAGTCAAGAAGCTCGACACCATCCAGGACAAAGCAGCCCCGCTGGATTGGCAGCCCATCCACAAACATTCACTCCCTCCACCACCGGGGCACAGTGCAGTCAGTGTGTACCATCTACAAGATGCACTGCAGCTCACCACCACCTTCTCAAGCGGCAGTTAGGGATGGGCAATAAATGCTGGCCCAGGCAGCAACTCCCGCATCCCATGAATAAATAATGAATTCTCAGCTTCCTGTCTACTCTCCAGCTAGCAAATTGTGCACAGAAAGCTCCCACGAAGAAGGGATGTAAGGATCATCAAATCATACAAATTAGCAGGAGTAGGCCACTCGGCCCCTCTACCTTGCTTCGCCATTCAATCAGATAATTCACTAACAACTCAATAATAACACTAATAATTATTCAATAATATTCAATAACACCCTTATACAAAAAGGCAGGGAGACAAAAAAACAGGTAACTATCGTCCAGTTAGCTTAACATCTGTCATTGAGAAAATATTAGAGTCTATTATAAAGGATGTAATAGCAGAACGTTTGGAAATTCAAAATATAATCAAGCAGTGTCAGCATGGCTTCAACAAAGGGAAATCATGCCTGACAAATTTATTAGAAGTATTTGAGGAGGAACCAAGCAGGACAGATAAATGGGAACCAGTATATGTGATATATTTGTATTTCCAAAAGACGTTCAATAAGGTCCGGTCTTAAGGCTACTTAAAAAGATGAGAACCCATGGTGTAAGGGTTTGCATATGAGTCTGGATAGAGGACTGGCTAACTAATAGAGGACAGAGAGTTGGGATAATGGGGGCATTTTCAGGATGGAAACCTGTAACAAATGGAGTGCCACAAGGATCAGTGCTGGGGCCACAATTATTTTCAATATGCATCCATATCTTAGATAGTGGAAGGGAATGTACTATCGCCAAGTTTGTGGATGACACAAAAATAGGTGGGAAGGCAAGTGGTGGGGATATCAAAATGCACCCACAGAGGGGCATAGGCAGGTTCATTGAGTGGACAGAAACTTGGCAAATGGAATATAAGGTGGGAAACTGTGAAGCTAAGCACGTTGACAGGACGAATAGGGGAACTGAATGTTATTTCCAAGGAGAAAGACTGCAGAATCCTATGACAGAGAGGGATTTAGGAATTCTTGTGCATGGATCACAAAAAGCTAACATACAATTCAGCAGGTAATCGGGAAGGCATATAGAAAGTTGGACTTTATATCAAAAGGAATGGAGTATGAACATAGGGAAATCTTGCTAAAACTATCCAAGGCACCATTTGGACCATACCTAGAATAGTGTCAACAGTTTTAGTCCTAGTTAGTTTACTTAGCAGGTAACTGGCGTTGGAGGCATCCCAGAGAATGTTCACTTGGTTGATTCCAGGGATGGAGGGATTTTTTTATGAGGAGAGGTTGAGTCGGTTGGGCCTGTAGTAATTGGAGTTTAGAGGAATGAGATTTGACCTTACTAAAACTTGAAATGTTATTAGGGGGCTTGGCTGGGTAGATGCTGAGAGGCTGATTCCCCATGTGGGAGAGTCTGGGAGCAGAGGGCATAATATCAGAGTAAGGGGACGTCCACTTAAGACAGAGATGAGGAGGAAATTCTTCTCTCAGAGCGTGGTGGATCTGTGGAGTGCTGCACCTGTACCTGCTGAATCGTTAAGTATATTCAAGATTGTTGTAGACAGATCTTTAATCAGGAAGGGAATCAAGGGGCATGGGGAAAAGGCAGGAAAGCGGAGTTGAGCATTATCAAATCAGCCATGATCTCACTGAATGGCGGACAAGACTCAATGCGCTGAATGGCCTCCTTCTACTCCTACGCTTTATGGACTTATAAGATCGGGGCTCACCTGATTGTAGATTCAGCTCCACTTCCCTGCCTGCCCCTCCACACCCACCCACCTCACCCTCCCCCCACATCACAAAAAACCCTTGACTCCCTCGTTGATCAAAAACAGATCTAACAAAGCCTTGAATATATTCAATGACCCGGCCTCCCCTGCTCTCTGGGGGTGAGAAATCCGCAGACTAACAAGCCACACAGGAAAAACACGGAAAAAAAATGCCTTATGTCATTTGGGGAGTCGGTGGTGGTGAGAGGTAAAGTCACTGGATTAATAATGCAGCAGGCCCAGGCTGGTACTCTGGGGCTCAAATCCTACCACAGCAACTGGTGGAATTTAAATTCAATCAATAAGATCTGTAATTGAAATCTAGTTTCTATAATGGCCACCATAAATCTATTATTTATTGTTCTAGAAACCCATCGGGTTCACTAGTGTCCTTCAGGGAAGGAAATCTGCTGTCCTTATCGGCCTGGTCTACATGTGACTCCAGACCCCCAGCAATGTGGTTGCCTCTTCACTGCCCTCTCAAATGGCCAAGCAAGCCACTCAGTCCATGGAAACGGGGATTAGGGATGGGTAACATGCCAGCGACGCCCACACCCCAAAGAATAAATTAAAACCATCTTCAATGGGAGGCCCCTCATATAGAAACTGTGTCTCCTCGTTCTTGATTGCGCCACGAGGGGGAAGCATCCACCCTGTCAAGCCCCTCTCAGGATCTTATATGTTTCAATAAGATCACCTCTGATTCTTCTGAATGCCAGTTTGTACAGGCCCAAACTGTCCAATCTTTGTTTCAGAGAGATCTGGCTGTCTTAGCGTATGAATCACAACAGGTTAGTCTGCAGGTAGAGCAAGTAACTAGGAAAACTCATAGAATGCTATCATTTATTGCGAGGGAGAATCGAATACACAAGTAAGGAGGTTATGCTTCAGTTATACAGGGCATTAGTGGGGCCACATCTGGAGTCCTGGGCACAGTATTAGACACCTTATTTAAGAAAGGATGTAAATACATTGGAAAAAGCTCAGAGAAGGTTTACCAGGCTAATACCAGGGATGGGCGGGTTGTGTTATGAGGTAAGGTTGGACAGGCTGGGCTTGTATCCACTGGCGTTTAGAAAAGGAAGAGGCGATTTGGTTGAAAATTTTAAGATCCTGAGGGGTGTCGACAGGGAGTGTATAGGGACGATGATACCAACTGTGGGAAAATGGAGAACAAGCGGTTTAAAAATGAGGGGTCACCCATTTCAGACTGAAATGAGGAGCAGTGTTTTCTCTCAAAGAGTCGTGAGTATTTGCAAGTGTCTTCCTCAAAAGGAGGTGGAAGCAGAGCCTTTGAATATTATTAAGGCCGAGCGAGATTGATTCTTCATTAACAAGGGGGTGAAAGGTTATCAGGGGGTTGGCAGGAACGTGGGGTCAAGGTTACAATCAGATCAGCCGTGATCTTATTGAAAGGCGGAGCAGGCTCGAGGGGCCCAGTCCTCTTCCTAATTCATTTGCCACTATGACAAAGCCCTTCGTCCCAGGAATCAGCTCAGTGAACCTTGCCTGAACTTTTGCAGTGTAAGTATATTTCTCCATAAGTAAGGAGAACAAACTGGACAGAGCAGTCTCACCAGCCATGCTTGTGTACTTACAGTTCGTTGCAAAGTATGCCACTAGGCAAAGTAGGCCCACACAGGCGACGACACCAGCGATGGCCAATGCCAAGAAGATAGTTTGGACCCTCTTTTCACGGAGAGCTGCCCCTGATATCACAGAAAGAAAAGGGAAGAATAAAAACTGCATTCCTCTATCACACTTCACCAGCCAAAGAGCATGGAATCGGAGCAGTTGACCCGGTTGCAGTGCAGGAAGCGCGTCACCAAATTTACACACAGCAAGAACCCCAAATGGCAAGGAAATAAGGACCCAAATCATCTGTGCTCTCAGTGATGTGGGTTGAGGGGGAAATCTTGGCTCCAGGGTCCTGGGGAGCAATGTCCCCAATCCCCCAGCTCGTTTACAGTGCTGGCCGGGAGGACATTTACATCAACCTCAGGTGACAGGTGGGGCCCGCAGTTTGATGAGTTCCCTCAGTACTGACCCTCCGACATTGCGGCGCTCCCTCAGTACTCACCCTCCGACAGTGCGGTGCTCCCTCATTACTGACCCTCCGACAGTGCGGCGCTCCCTCAGTACTGACCCTCTGACATTGCGGCGCTCCCACAGTACTGACCCTCCAACAGTGCGGTGCTCCCTCAGTACTGACCCTCCGACAGTGCGGCGCTCCCTCAGTACTGACGTTCTGACATTGCGGCGCTCCCACAGTACTGACCCTCCGACAGTGCGGTGCTCCCTCAGTACTGACCCGCCTACAGTGGGGAACTTCCTCAGTACTGACCCACCTACAGTGCGGAACTCCCTCAGGACTGACCCTCCGACAGTGTGGCACGCCCTCAATGACGCTCCAACAGTGCGGCGCCCAGTCAGCGAAGGGAAATCCAAAGGATTGGCCACCAATGTTGGAGTTATTATAATGTGTGGTGCGCACGAGGCCACGATGAAAGTCAGGGATGTTTTGCAGGTATTACTCAGTGATGGGTTGGGGGAGAGGCTCGAGGGTGAGGAGAATGGACCCAGTGCCGTTCGGGAGTTTGTTCACTCGCACTCACTTTGGCTTTCGACCTCCTCGTAATCCCGTTCGTCCGAGACGTCATCTTCGATATCCATGATGAGGTCGGGCATGTCATTATCTTCGTCGTACTCAAGGGACTCGACATCCCCTCCTGTTGCACGGTCATCATCTACTCCTCTCCGCCCAGGGTTCCTAGGGAGCCCTTTAGACCCCCTCATTCCACCTTTACCCTCAACTGATCAACCAGTGCCAAAGACAGAGATGTCCACTCACCTCAACTCCCCTTATAATCTTATCCTGTACTCTAACCTTCACCAGCACAGATCAATTTCAAACACTTCACTCAGCCGGATGAGTAATTCAACAAATCCAACTATGAAGCTGGGTTAACTTTTTGATTCAGGCAGTGGAGGTTATTTTTGAAGTGTCTAAGGATCAATTTGCGGGTTTTACAGTGTGAGGAATTCTTAATTTTGTGTCTTTTTTGCAATTTATTTCAACATAACCACTGTTTAAAGCTTGCGTCTGAGATTGCATATTAATTGTTCAATAAAGATTTGAGAATTGAATTATTTTTTAATTCATTGCTCTGCATAAAGTATTACATTGGTATTGTTAGAAATAGAAGTATTATTTGAGATGTCTTATCAATAAACTAATGATGGATTATTCAGATTAAGAGTTCTTTGATTATGTTAATAACACATTAAAATCAATCAAATATTTAGTATACTAATGATGGATTAGTGAGATTAATTGATAAATGAGTCTGAAGATAATGGATTAAGGTAAATTAATAATTAAGTATGGAAAAAGTTAATTTAATAAGCAAAATTAATGATGGACTATTGCAAAAATTAACAATTAGAGATCAGTGAAGCCAATTAATCACTAGGCTGATTAATGATCAATAACTGGGATAAATTAAAACTTATATATTAACAGATTATAAAGTTATAATGTATCAATGTTAAGCAATTCATAATGATTACACCTGCATTAATAACAAGTTATGAATAATTAATTCGAAGCTTTGTTGAATTAATTCGGATTGTTAACAGTGGACATTGAAATTAGTTATAAGAGACACCCGCTATAAATTGTTGATGTTAACTTGTAATTAGTTAGATTAAAGAGTGTATATGTTTACATAAGAAATACAATCATTAAACAACTAGTATGAATTGGAAGTATTAAATAATAACAGGATGTTGACATTAATAATTCGGCAGATGTGATGGATAATACTAATTTGTAATTAGATATATTAAGGTCATATTATTAAGGTTAATTAATAATTAGATGTTGATTATTGAATCATTAATACAAATATTAGTGATATTTAATGATTAATGGATAATTATCTATTTTAATGATAAATTACTGAGATTAACTAAAACTTGCATAAGTGATAGTTAATTACATTTAATTAATACTTACAGCTCCTAATTATAGATTATCGCCCTCCTCAGTACTGACAATTAGACGGTCTAATCTAGGGAATAGAGGTGATTTAATATTTGGATTAATGTTCGATTAAGTTTAATAATTAGAATTATTAAAAATAGCAATAGACTAATTAATGGTTAATTATATTAATAGATTATTCAACAATGAAACTTAGTATTGATTATTAAGGTAAATTAGATATATTAATGATAAATAACTAATATTATTGAATAATTAAACCGATTAATGATAATATGCATCAAAATGAAACATATTAATATTAGATTCATTCGATTATTGAATATTCTGACGGTTTATTGGCTCAGCACTTCCGGCGCACATTTTGGGGAGAGGGAAGGAGACGAAAGTGAAGTGGCGACCCCGAGAATGAGGTTATGACCCGGGAAATGATTCCCCGGAGGTCACCGCTGGGACGGAGACACAGGGCATCACGTGACAGGCTGGGCTGTGAGAGTCAATGGAGCAGAACAGAGAGCGAAGAAATATTAATATATTAATAATAACTGGAGAATCTTTGGAGCAGAATAGAGAGTGAAACAATATTAATATATTAATAATAACTGGAGAATCTTTGGAGCAGAATAGAGAGTGAAACAATATTAATATATTAATAATGTCTGGAGACTCAATGGAGCAGAATAGAGAGCGAAGCAATGTTAATATATTAATAATAACTGGAGACTCAATGGAGAATAGAGAGTGAAACAATATTAATAATATCTGGAGATTCAATGGAGCAGAACAGAGAAGAAAGCAATATTAATATATTAATAATAACTGGAGACTCAATGGAGCAGAACAGAGAGCGAAGCAATATTAATATATTAATAATAACTGGAGACGCAATGGAGCAGAATAGAGAGCGAAGCAATATTAATATATTAATAATAGCTGGAGACTCAATGGAGCAGAATAGAGAGCGAAACAATATTAATATATTAATAATAGCTGGAGACACAATGGAGCAGAATAGAGACCGAAACAATATTAATATATTAATAATAACTGGAGACGCAATGGAGCAGAATAGAGAGCGAAACAATATTAATATATTAATAATAACTGGAGACGCAATGGAGCAGAATAGAGAGCGAAGCAATATTAATATATTAATAATAACTGGAGACTCAATGGAGCAGAACAGAGAGCGAAGAAATATTAATATATTAATAATAACTGGAGAGTCAGTGGAGCATAATAGAGAGTGAAACAATATTCATAATAACTGGAGACTCAATGGAGCAGAACAGAGAGTGAAACAATATTAATATATTAATAATGTCTGGAGACTCAATGGAGCAGAATAGAGAGCGATGCAATATTAATATATTAATAATAACTGGAGACTCAATGGAGAATAGAGAGTGAAACAATATTAATAATATCTGGAGACTCAATGGAGCAGAACAGAGAAGAAAGCAATATTAATATATTAATAATAACTGGAGACTCAATGGAGCAGAATAGAGAGCGAAGCAATATTAATATATTAATAATAGCTGGAAACTCAATGGAGCAGAATAGAGAGCGAAACAATATTAATATATTAATAATAGCTGGAGACACAATGGAGCAGAATAGAGAGCGAAACAGTATTAATATATTAATAATAGCTGGAGACACAATGGAGCAGAATAGAGAGCGAAACAATATTAATAATAACTGGAGACTCCATGGAGCAGAGCAGAGAGCGAAACAATATTAATAATAACTGGAGACTCCATGGAGCAGAACAGAGAGCGAAACAATATTAATAATAACTGGAGACTCAATGGAGCAGAATAGAGAGGGAAACAATATTAATATATTAATTACAACTGGAGACAACTGAGCAGAATAGAGAGCGAAACAATATTAATATATTAATAATAACTGGAGACTCAATGGAGCAGAATAGAGAGCGAAACAATATTAATATATTAAGAATAACTGGAAACTGGTTGGAGTGGAATAATGAGCGAAACAACATTTATATGTTAAAAATAATTGGAGATTCAATGGAGCAGAATATAGAACGAAGTAAAATTAATATATTTATAACAACTGGAGACTCAATGGAGCAAAATAGAGAGCGAAGCAATGTTAATATATTAATAATAACTGGAGACTCGATGGTGCAATACAGAAAGCGAAGCAACATTTATATATTAATAATGTGGAGACTCAATGGAGCAGAAGAGAGAACGAAGCAAAATTAATATATTTATAACTGGCGACTCAATGGAGCAGAATAGAGAGCGAATCAAAATTAATATATTAATAATAACTGGAGACTCAATGGAGCAGAATAGAGAGAAAACCGATACTCGATGCGGCGATGGGGTAGTGGTGTTGTCATTGGATTACCCGAAACCCAGCAGCACTTTCTGGACACCCGACTTCGAATCCTCACCGCGGCAAATGGTGGAATCTGAATTAAATAAATATCTGGAATAAAAAGTCTAATAATGACCATGAAACTATTGTTGTAAAAACGCATCTGGTTCACTAATATCCTTTAGAAAATCCGACCTTACCTGGTCTGATCTGCAGGCGGCTTCCACAGCAAAGTGGTTGAATCTTAAAGATGCCTCTGAAAAAGGGCAATAAATGCTGGCCGGGCCAGCGACGCGCCCACATCCCATGAATGAATAACCGCAGAGTCAATGGAGCAGAACAGCGAGAAAATCGATATTAGTATGTGAATAAGAACTGGAGACTGATCTTCCGTTTAATCACTGGCATAAAACAACTTTAATACCTGAATAATTGCTAAATTCTGGTTTATGTTAGATAACAGTCCACAAGTTTAAAATACAAAGTGTATTGTTTTCAGAAATGATTTACTGATGTTGAGACTTGAATTCCTCTCTAATCCTTCGGTAGATGTAAACGAGCGAATCACCTTCTTGCAGCCAGACTGGACACAAAGTCACCGCATAGCAACTTCTCCCATTTCCAGCGCTGTAACTGCTGGCTGCTATCTCCACCCAGAGGCAGCATGTATCTCTGACAGTGCAGCACTCCCTCAATACTGATACTCCGACAGTGCGGCACTGCCTTAGTGATGACCCTCCGACAGTGCAGCGCTCACTCAATACTAACCCCAGACAGTGCGGCGCTCCCTCAGTACTGACCCCCGACAGTGCAGCACTCCCTCAGTACTGACCCACAGACAGTGCGGCGCTCCCTCAGTACTGACCCAAAGACAGAGCGGTACTCCGCCAGTACTGAACCTCGCCAGTGCCGCATTCCCTCTTTACTGAGCCTCCGACAGAGTGGTAACTCCCCGAGTACTGACCTTCAGTTTGATCGGGACCGTGTCCGACCTCCGTTTGCAGATCCAGTGCTGCGGAGCGCTGCACACAGCGTTAGCCCAGGCTCCTCGGCGCAGGGAGACGCAGTTCTTGAACGCTTCCAGCCCGTAGTCGAAGTGACTGTCGGGGCTGCCTTGGTCCCAGAATCTCGGAGAGTTGGAGTGAGGTGGAGCAAACAGAGTTTGAGAGTGAAAATCAAGCGTTCACCCGTCCAGCGCCGGCCCCCAAAATATAGCCTCAGGGGCTGACTGGAAAGAGAGAAATCCCACCCAATTCCCAAGTGAGGCACTATCCAAACCTCGCAGGACAGGTACAGCATGGGGTTAGATACAGAGTAAAGCTCCCTCTACACTCTCCCCATCAAACACTCCCAGGACAGGTACAGCACGGGGTTAGATACAGAGTAAAACTCCCTCTGCACCGTCCCCATCAAACACTCACAGGACAGGTACAGCACGGGGTTAGGTGCAGAATAAATCTCCCTCTGCCCTCTCCACATCAACACTCCCAGGACAGTTACAGCATTGGGTTAGATACAGTGTAATGCTCTCTCTACACAGTCCCCATTAAACACCCCAAGGACTAGTACAGCAAGGGGTTAGATAAAGAGTAACCTCCCACTACGCGGTCCCCTTCAGACACTCCCAGGACAGGTAGATCACAGGATTAAATACAGAATGTGCTCCCTCTACAGTGTACCCATACAACACTCTCAGGACATGTGCAGCACGGGGTTAGATACAAAGTAATGCTCCGTTTACACCCTCCCCATCGAACATTCCTAGGCCTGGTACAGCACAGGGTTAGATAGAGAGTAAAATTCCATCTAAACTGTCCCCATCAAACACTCCCAGGACAGGTACAGCACGGGGTTAGATACCGAGTAAATGTCCCTCTACACTGTCCCCAACAAACACTCCCAGGACAGGTACAGCACGGGGTTAGATATAAAGCTCCCTCTACACTGTCCACATCAAACACTCCCAGGACAGGTACAGCACGGGGTTAGATACAGAGTGAAGCCACACGACCACTATTGGTGTCCATACCTTCCTGGGTCTCCTCCGCACTCATCTGGTCATTATCCCCTCCGGCGGCCTTTTCCTCTCGCTCCACCTCAACCTGCCTCTCGGCTGACCCGGTGAGCGCTCCTCCAGCGAGCTGTCGTCCTCTTGCTGCCTCCGTCTATCCCAAGAACTCCTCCTCAACATCATCCACCATGTAGGGGGAACTCTCCTCCTCCTCAACAACCCCTGGGCTGATTTACCAATCAGTTCAGACCGATTGTCCCAGCGCCCACATTCTTCACTCCAGTTTTCTTTGCCTCACCCACACTCTCTGTTTGTTAAAAATATAAATTCAGCCTAAGTAAAGGAGGGGATTATTGTTCTATAGCTGCAATCGCCTGGACTAAATCGCGTTTCGAACGAACCAGGCCCTGTGCCTCACTTTTCAATGAGGCTCGTTATTGAGGTTAACCTTTGATTATTAACGGCCAATTCAAGATAGTCTCTCAAAATACTTGGATTATTTACTGCAGATTATTCTGTATTTGGAATTAATAATTTATAGTTCCAATTATGATGTGATTGGATTTGGTTTGCCGATACATGTCAAAGGATAAAGTGATTACTTATTTATTTCTGAATTAACAAGTTTAAGTAAATGCAGATTAACTCTTCCGCATCATTGCCGGATCAGTAAGAGATTATTTTTTAAACACCTTCACAAAGTTTGAGAATGAGTTTTAAATATTTCGATAAATTACTAAACGTTCACCTAAATCATAAATTATTTTGTTTGTTAGATTATTACTGATCGATTCGGAATAATTTATTGAAATAGCGAAAAAATGTGAAATAATAAATATTTCTTGAATACAAAGGTTAAATATGATCATGAAATATTCAATAAAATTCTTAAATGTGTACAACAAGTATTAAATCTTTATGTTGTTGTTTAACTATTGATAATACAGACTGAGAAAATTAATGATGGGTTATTTAATGAACGAGTTGATTCAGAGAACAAACACAAATTTTGATAAATTAATTATCAGTACTAAAAACCTGACAAATGTATTATTTAGGCAGAAAAAGGCAAGTTTAGATCAGTTATATTATGAGTATTATGTATTAAGCTGAGTTATACCATTGATTGTGCAAATGTTTACTGATTATTACAGCCTTAGCCAGGCTAATAAACGGTAAATTGTTCTAATGTATTGGAACAACACAAATTTACATAACTACAGTTATTAAATATATAGCTGAGTTAATATTAGGTTATGCTAATTCTTACAAACCTTTACAATCTTATCAATACGAAAATATCAGTCATTTATTGAAAAGTTGTGATAGAACAAAGAGAAGTTTAGGGGAAAAAAATGCTGTTAAGCATGAAGCCAAGTTATTATTAAAAGCAAGTTTTATTTAATTTTAGAATGAGCTGTTGTTTACTGATTAATATAGATTAATTGAAAGTACTGGATTATTTAAATATGTTAATTGGTAGACTAAAGACATGTTTAAAGAAAATTAAATATTTTTACGAATTGTTAATTGTTAATTGTTAATTAACAGAACAAAAGCAAGTGTAAATCGAATGTTCCAAATCTGCCAATTGATACAAATGCACGTTTAGATAAATTAAATATTAACATTAAATTAATACATCGAGAAACAAATATTAACATTAAATTAATACATCGAGAAAAAAATTATTCGTTTAAATTTAATTTGTAAATGTTTGAATCGAGAGAAAAAACACTACTTTGAATGTATTTAATATTAGTCCTGACTACATTAATTGACAGAAGGCATACAAGTTCAGATAACTTGAATATTAATACTAAATGTGTTAAGTGACAGAACAACCACAAGTTTAGATAAAGTAAATCTAATTATTAATTTGTTGACTGACAAGACAAATCCAAGTTTAGGTAAAACAAATGTGTGTACTAAATATTTTAAAAGATTGGGAAAAGCAGAGTTGCTTATTAAACGCGGTAATTTGTTGATCAAATGCAAAGCTGGACAAAGTAAACCTGAAGATTAGATGTTCAGCCAAATTGTTATTTGGGCTGCGCCGGTCATTTGATGATTGTTGACGGTTGAGCAGAGCAAGAAGTGAATTATTTGGTGAAGATTTACTAAGATATTGAAGGGGTTCACGAGCTAGAGACGGTTATTTATGCTAAGAAACTGACCAATTATTAAATTTATTATTGTAAATGAATCTGCAATAATATGTTAAACTGAATACTGAAAATATACATGCCAAAATATATTAAATGTATTACTGAAATTAAATCATCAAAAGTTATCAAAGTACCTATTGAAATTAAATATACCTACCAAAATGTATTAAATTAAACATCAACATTGAATAAATCTGCTATATGTTTATATTAATTGGTGGAAGGCACTCACATTTAGGCAAATTGAATATTATTACCATGTGTTACCAGAACCAACACAAGTTTAATTAGAGTAAAAGCGATTATTAAATATGTTAATTGACAGGAATATATCGATTTAAAGAAATCATCTAAAATATATTACATTTGAAAATTAAATCAATTAAATCTCTCAAAATATATTAAATTAACAGAACAAATGCAAGTTTAAATGGAATATGATCATTAAATCTGCCAAATGATTCCAACGCAAGTTTAGATAAATTAAATGTCAATACTATATGCATTAATTGACAGAACACACACACACACGTTTTAAATAAGATTACTTTGTTAATCAATAGGAAACAGCACGAGTGGAGATTACTTACTATTGGTATGTTAATTGACAGAGGACACAATTTTAGACAACTTGAACACCAAGGAGGAGGTGTCAGCTGTGGCTCAGTTCATAGCACCCTCGCCTTTGAATCAGAGGGTTGTGGGTTCACGTCCCACTCCCGGAAACCAAGAACTGTGATTGTACTCGAAAGAGTTGCAATCTGTGACTGTTGATAACTCGAAAGAGTTGAACACCAATTCTAAATAGGTTCACTGGCAGAACAAATGCCAGTTTAGATAATGTAAACCTGATTATTAAATATGTGAACTGAGGGAACAAACTCAAGTTTTGGCTGAATATCTAGTAAATATTAACATTAAATACGTCAGTTGACAGATCAAAGTAACATGTTTCAATCTGATTATTAAATGTGTTAATCGACAGCGTGAAAAAGACACGAGTTTGTACAAACTGATCAATGAAACTTAAATGTTGCAATTAAATCTGTCCATATATTAATTCACAGAACAAACACAAATTTAAACCAAATATGATTATTAAAACTGTTCAGTTGAAGTAAATCTCAATTTTATATAAACATTAACATTAAATCTGTTTAAATGTGATTGAAATTCAATTGATATTGAATTGATATTAATTTAATATTGAAATTAAACCCGCCAAATGATGAATTGAAGCTTTGAATTGTAATTATCTGATAGAAAGTATCAGGATTCCTCAGGGAAATTTCTGAATGTTGGATTATGTTAATATTTGGGGGAATTAATTAGTATTTTTCATCATTTCATTTCAGGGGCTGTTAATGGTTAATTGACGATTATCGGTTGCCCTCCGGCTAATTTCTATCACTTATTGAATAATCCTCCCTCTGAGGCACCAACAGAGGCTGCCTCCGGGACCAGGCCGCAAAAAGAGCCTGGGCCTCTCCCTGCGGTGCCAGAGGGAGTTAGGCCGCGCCAAGCACGTCCCACCCAGCGCCAGAGCGGTTCGCCACCGTCGCCATCTTAGGTAAGGCTGGGACAGGCAGAGAAGTTCTCCAGGGGCGAAGGAGGAAAGGGCGTAGCCTCGGACGGCCATGACGTCACAGCAAGCGACTATTGCGTCTGTCATCGCAATAAGGAGGGAGCTGCGTGAGCAGCGAAGATACCCATGGATACCAGAGGGTGAGAACAACCCAGTGTGAAACTAGAGGAGGAAATTAATTAATAAATTAGAGAGAGAGAGTAACCCAGTGTGAAAATAGAGGAGGAGATTAATTAATAAATTAGAGAGAGAGAGTAACCCAGTGTGAAAATAGAGGAGGAAATTAATTAATAAATTAGAGAGAGAGAGTAACCCAGTGTGAAAATAGAGGAGGAGAATAATTAATAAATTAGAGAGAGAGAGTAACCCAATGTGAAAATAGAGGAGGAGATTAATTAATAAATTAGAGAGAGAGAGTAACCCAATGTGAAAATAGAGGAGGAGATTAATTAATAAATTAGAGAGAGAGAGTAACCCAATGTGAAAATAGAGGAGGAGATTAATTAATAAATTAGAGAGAGAGAGTAACCCAATGTGAAAATAGAGGAGGAGATTAATTAATAAATTAGAGAGAGAGAGTAACCCAGTGTGAAAATAGAGGAGGAGATTAATTAATAAATTAGAGAGAGAGAGTAACCCAATGTGAAAATAGAGGAGGAGATTAATTAATAAATTAGAGAGAGAGAGTAACCCAGTGTGAAAATAGAGGAGGAGATTAATTAATAAATTAGAGAGTAACCCAGTGTGAAAATAGAGGAGGAGATTAATTAATAAATTAGAGAGAGAGAGTAACACAGTGTGAAAATAGAGGAGGAGATTAATTAATAAATTAGAGAGAGAGAGTAACCCAGTGTGAAAATAGAGGAGGAAATTAATTAATAAATTAGAGAGAGAGAGTAACCCAGTGTGAAAATAGAGGAGGAGATTAATTAATAAATTAGAGAGAGATAGAGAGAGAGTAACCCAGTGTGAAAATAGAGGATAACATTAATTAATAAATTAGAGAGAGTGAGTAACCCAGTGTGAAAATAGAGGAGGAAATTAATTAATAAATTAGAGAGAGATAGAGAGAGAGTAACCCAGTGTGAAAATAGAGGAGGAAATAAATTAATAAATTAGAGAGCGAATAACCCAGTGTGAAAATAGAGGAGGAAATTAATTAATAAATTACAGAGAGAGTAACCCAGTGTGAAAATAGAGGAGGAAATTAATTAATAAATTAGAGAGAGAGAGACAGAGTAACCCAGTGTGAAAATAGAGGAGGAAATTAATTAACAATTTAGAGAGAGAGTAACCCAGTGTGAAAATAGAGGACGAAATTAATTAATAAGTTAGAGAGCGAGTAACCCAGTGTGAAAATAGAAGAGGAAATTAATTAATAAATTAGAGAGAGAGAGTAACCTAGTGTGAAAATAGAGGAGGAAATTAATTAAGCAATTAGAGAGAGAGAGATTGTAACCCAGTGTAAAAATAGAGGAGGAAATTAATTAATAAATTAGAGAGAGAGAGAATAACCCATTGTGAAAATAGAGGAGGAAATAAATTAATAAATTCCAGAGAGAGGGAGAGAGAGTAACCCAGTGTTAAAATAGAGGAGGAAGTTAATAAATGAATTAGAGAGAGAGAGGGTAACCCAGTATGAAAATAGAGGAGGAAATTAATTAGTAAATTAGAGATAGAGAGTAACCCATTGTTAAATTGGAGGAGGAAATTAATTAATCAATTAGAGAGATAGAGAGAGTAACCCAGTGTGAAATTAGAGGAAAACATTAATTAATAAATTAGAAAGAGAGAGAGAGTGTAACCCAGTGTGAAAATAGAGGAGGAAATTAATTAATAAATTAGAGAGAGAGAGAGAGTAACCCAGTTTGAAAATAGAGGAGGAAATTAATTAACAAATTAGAGGGAGAGAGAGAGAGAAACCCAGTGTGAAAATAGGGGAGGAAATTAATTAATAAATTAGAGTGAGAGAGAGTAACCCAGTGTGAAAATAGAGGAGGAAATTAATTAATAAAATAGAGAGAAAGTAACCCAGTGTGAAAATAGAGGAGGAAATTAATTAATAAATTAGAGAGAGAGGGAATAGCCCAGTGTGAAAATAGAGGAGGAAATACATTAATAAATTCGAGAGAGAGGGAGAGAGAGTAACCCAGTGTGAAAATAGAGGAGGAAGTTAATAAATGAATTAGAGAGAGAGGGTAACCCAGTATGAAAATAGAGGAGGAAATTAATTAATAAATTAGAGAGAGAACGAGAGAGTAACCCAGTGTGAACATCGAGGAGGAAATTAATTAATAAATTAGAAAGCGAGCGAGTAACCCATTGTGAAATTAGAGGAGGAAATTAATTAATCAATTAGAGCGATAGAGAGAGAGTATCCCAGTGTGTAAAGAGGAGGAAATTAATTAATAAATTAGAGGGAGAGAGTAACCCAGTGTGAAAATAGTGGAGAAAATTACTGAATAAATTAGAGAGAGAGAGAGAGTGTGTGTAACCCAGTGTGAAAATAGGGGACAACATTAAGTAATAAATTAGAAAGAGAGGGAGTAACCCAGTGTGAAAATAGAGCAGGAAATGAAGTAATAAATTAGAGAGAGAGAGAGAGAGCAACCCAGTTTGAAAATAGAGGAGGAACTTAATTAACAAATTAGAGGGAGAGAGAGAGAGAGAGGGACCCAGTGTGCAAGTAGAGGAAAAGTACAAATAATGAGTTAGGCAGAGAGGTAAAGCAACACAGTGTGCAAATACAAGAAGAATGTAATAACTTACTTACAGAGAGCAATTCAGTGTGCAAATAGAGGAGGAACATAATAAATAAATGAGAGAGCAAACCAGTGTGCAAATAGAGGAGGAATGTAATTAATAAGTTCGAGAGAGAGAGAAACCCAATGTGAAAATAGGAGGAATGTGAATAATTAGAAAGAGAGACCCAGTGTGAAAATAGAGGACAAATGTGATTAATAAATTCAAGAGTGAGAGAATAACCCTGTGTGAAAATAGAGGACGAATGTGATTAATAAATTAGAGAGAGAGTAACCCAATGTGAAAATAGACGAGGAATGTAATTAATAAATCAGCTAGTGAGATACCCAGTGTGAAAATAGAGGAGGCATTTAATTAATGATTTATAGAGAGAGTGAGAGAGTAACCCATTGTGAAAATAGGAGGGATGAGAATAGTAAATTAGAGAGTAACCAAGTGTGACAGTAGAGGAGGAACATAATTAATAAATTAGAGAGAGGGCACACAGCTTGAAAATAGAGGAAGAATGTAATTAATACATTACAGAGACCAACCCAGTGTGAAAATAGAGGAGGATTGTGATTGATAAGAGAGAGTTAGACCCATTGTGATTACATAGGAAGAGTGTAATTAATAAATTAGAGAGAGAGAAAGGCGGCATGAAAATAGAGGAGGAAAGTAAGTAATAAATTACAGAGAGAGACCTGGTTTGAAAATAGTGGAGGAATATTATTAATAAATTAGGGAGGGGGAGCAACCAAATGTGAGTACAGTGGAGGAAAGTAATTAATAAATGAGAGAGGAAGTCAGAGTGAAAATATAGGAGGGACGTAATTAATACATTAGATAGAGAGAGAGAGAGAGTGAGGAACACAGCTTGAAAATATAGGATGAATGCAATAAATACATTAGAGATACAGAGTAAGTTGTTGTGAAAATAGAGGAGGAAAGTAATTAATAAATAAGAGCGAGAGAAACTCAGAGTGCAAATAGAAGAGGAATGCAATGAATCAATTAGAGAGAACAGCCCACTGTGCAATTGGGGAAAAATAATTAATAAATGAGAGAGCAGCCCAGTGTGCAAATAGAGGAGGATGTAATTAAGAAATGGGAGAGCAGCCGAGTGGACAATTAGGTGAAATGTAATAAATAACAGAGAGAGCGAGAGACAGCACACCACTATGCAAATATAGGAAGAATGTAATTAATAAATTAGAGGGAGAGAGAGAGTAACCCAGTGTGCAAATAGAGGAATGGTACAAATAATGAGTTAGGGGGAGAGAGAGCAACACAGTTGGCAAATACAAGAGGAATGAAATAAATCAGTTAGAGAGAGCAATTCACTGTGCAAATAGAGCAGTAACATGAATAAATAAATGAGAGAGAGAGCAAACCTGCATTAAATAGAGGAGAATCGTAAGTATTAAATTAGAGAACGAGAGAGAGAGCAGCCCAGTGTGAAAATAGACGAGGAATGTGATTAATAAAGTAGGGTGAGAGAGAGACCCAGTGTGAAAATAGATGACGAATGCAATTAATATATTAGAGAGAAAGAGAGATTAACCCATTGTGCAAATAGGAGGGATGTGATTAATAAATTAAAGAGAGAGAGTAAAAAAGTGTGACAATAGAGATGGAGTTCAATTAATACATTAGAGAGAGAGAGAAACTGCCGTGAAAATAGAGGAGGAATGTAATTAATAAATTTGGGAGAGAGGGAGTAACCGAGTGTGAAAATAGAGGAGGAATGTAATTAATGACTTTTGGAGAGGGATAGAGAGAGTAAACGAGTGTGAAAACAGAGGAGGAATGTGATTAATATATTACAGAGAGAATGAGAGACCCAGTGTGACAATAGAGGAGGAATGTAATTATTGTATTAGAGAGAGAGAGAGAGCAAACCGGTGTGAATATAGAGGAGGAATGTCATTAATAAATTAGTGGAAGAGAAAGAGCTTAACCCAGTGTGAAAATAGATGAGGAATGTAAGTAATAAATTAGAGAGAGAGAGTAACCAGTTATGCAAATAGAAGAGGAATGCAATTAATAAATGAGAGAGAGAGCAACCCACTGTGAAAATAGAGGAGGAATGTACTAAATAAATTAGAGAGAGAAAATCCCATTGTCAAAATAGAGGAGGAATGCAATTAATAAATTGGAGAGAGAGAGCATCCCAGTGTGAAAATAGAGTAGGAATGCAATTAATGTATTAGAGGGAGAGAGATCAACCAGTGTGAAAATAGAGGAGGGATGTAATTAATAAATTAGAGCAACAGGGCATCCCAGTGTGCATATAGTGGGATATAAATAATAAATGAGAGAGAGTAACCCAGTCTGCAAATAGTGGGATATAAATAATAAATGAGAGAGAGTAACCCAGTCTGCAAATAGTGGGATAACAATAATAAATAAGAGAGAGTAACCCAGTGTGAAACCCATTGCAATTCATAAATTAGAGAGAGAGAGCAACCCAAATTGCAAAGAGTGGAGGAATGTATTAATGAATTGGAGAAAGAGAGAGGGACTCAGTGTGAAAGTAGAGGAAAAATGCAAATAATGAATTAGATAGAGACAGAGACAGCAACCCAGTGTGCAAAGACAGGAGGAATGTAAGTTATAAATTAGAGAGAGGGAGGGGTATCAATGCTATGTGGTAATAGAGCTGTAAATATGAATAGCGAGAGAGATTCTGATTCTGACCTAGAAATATTCTGTTAAGCAGGCAGCTGCCTTAAGAAGGCTGGAGATTTCTGAGACAGATCCAAAAGTGAGTATGTTTGGCAATTTGGTTCATTTTGAGAATTTGCATGGTAAATATGTTTCACGTTCATTTTTAGAATAAGGGTCAGAACCTGGCCATGAACTCCCAGATTTTTAAGTAAGATAACTGAACAAATAATTGTCTCTTTTTTAAATCACCTTAGCCTGAATAGTTTTTGTCGACTGTAGCAGGAACCACAGGTAGAGAGGACCTCATCACAGCTCAACATAAGACAGGAGCTTTTACAGTGTGCAGTCAGTAATAACACACAGTCAGTGAGAGGAGACATTGGCCTGAGTTAAACACAGACTGAGTGAGTATATTTATGTATTTGGTTTAAAGTGAGAATTAAAATGTTAAATGTGTTTCAGGTTCAGTTGTGGAGTTAGTCAGATTCCGGCCTGGAACTAACAGATGTTTCAGTAAGTTAAATAGTTACAGCAAATGTCTCTGGTTTTAGTCACAGCAAGAGAACATTTAATTGGGAGGAAAGTTTAGAAAATTATTCACTTAATCATTTATGCAGTCTGAAACCCATCAATGTCACCCTGCTCTGTCACTCCTGACTGTACAGTAGTCACTACATCACACTCCCCTCACTCACTGCATCACACTCCCCTCACTCACGACATCTGACTTCCCTCAGCCACTACCTCCCACTCCCTCAGTCACTACATCCCACTCCCCTCAGCTGCTGCATCCCTCTCCCCTCATGCATGCCACCCCTGTCCCCTCAGCCTCTCCATCCCACTCCCTAAAGTGTGAGTTTACAGCAACCGGATTGTGTGAAGATTTTTAGTAGAATATTCACTCCAGGCTGATACCTGTTATTTTTGATCCTGTTGGGCCAGATGATAGAGCGACTGTGGATTCTTGAGTGTTCCTCAGGTTCTGGAGTTGGTGTTGACCCTGGATCTGAAATGAAGTAAAGTGACATAGGAGATTGCAAGACATGGGAGATTGCAGAGGATGGATCACCGCAAGAGAGCGTTAACTTGGTAGGAAAGTTTATAAAATTATTCACTTCATCATTTATACAGTCTGAAACCCACCAAAGTCTGAACCCCATCAATGTCGCCCCTCTCTGTACCACAGTCAGTAACTCCCAATCTCCTCACTCAATATATCCCACTCCCCTCACTCACTAAACCCCACTACCCTCGGTCACTGATTTCCATCAGTCCCAGTTCCACCCCACATAGTTACTACATCCCACTCCCTTCAGTATGAGATTACATGATTATGTTGTGTGAAGATTATTTTGTAGAATATCCCCTCCAGACTGATACCTGTTATTTCAGATCCTGTTGGGGTCGATGATGCAGGGACAGTGAATTCTCGAGTCAAGTGTTCCTCAGATTGTGCAGTTGGTGTTGTCTCTGGATCTACAATGAGGTAAGGAGACATGGAAGATATCAGAGTGTTTCACATCAAGAGATCATTTACTCGGTTACAAAGTTCAGAAAATGAATCACTTCATCTTTCATACAATCTGAAACCCACCAATGCCTGCCTGCTCTCTAAACCATCACTAAACACCTGTCACTACCTCCCACTCTCCTCCTTCACTTATTCTGCTCTTCTCAGTCCCTACATCCAATCCCCACAGTCACTGCACCCCACTCCCCTCAGTCACTGCATCCCACTCCCCTCAGTCACTGCACCCCACTCCCCTCAGTCACTGCACGCCACTCCCCTCAGTCACTGCATCCCACTCCCCTCAGTCACTGCACCCCACTCCCCTCAGTCACTGCACCCACTCCCCTCAGTCACAGCACCACACTCCCCTCAGTCACTGCACCCCACTCCCCTCAGTCACAGCACCCCACTCCCCTCAGTTCCTGCACCCCACTACCCTCAGTCACTGCAACCCATTCCCCTCAGTCACTGCACCCCACTCCACTCAGTCGATGCACCCCACTCCCCTCACTCACTGCATCACTCTCCCCTCACTCGCTGCATCACTCTCCCCTCAGTCACTCCATCACACTCCCCTCAGTCACTGCATCACACTCCCCTCAGTCACTGCATCACACTCCCCTCAGTCACTGCACCCCACTCACTGCATCACACTCCCCTCACTCACTGCATCCCACTCACCTCACTCACTACATCACACTCCCCTCAGTCACTGCATCACACTCCCCTCACGCACTGCATCCCACTCCCCTCACTCACTGCATCCCACTCCCCTCACTCACTGCATCCCACTCCCCTCACTCACTGCATCCCACTCCCCTCACTCACTGCATCACACTCCCCTCACTCACTGCATCACACTCCCCTCAGTCACTGCATCACACTCCCCTCAGTCACTGCATCACATCCCCTCACTCACTGCATCACACTCCCCTCAGTCACTGCACCCCACTCCCCTCATTCACTGCATCCTACTCCCCACAATCACTGCATCCTACTCCCCTCAGTCACTGCATCACACTCCCCTCAATCACTGCATCACACTCCCCTCACTCACTGCATCACACTCCCCTCAGTCACTGCACCCCACTCCCCTCATTCACTGCATTCCACTCCCCTCATTCACTGCATCCCACTCCCCTCAATAACTGCACCCCACTCCCCTCACTCACTGCATCACACTCCCCTCACTCACTGCATCACACTCCTCTCAGTCACTGCATCACACTCCCCTCACTCACTGCACCCCACTCCCCTCAGTCACTGCACCCCACTCCCCTCACTCACTGCAGACCACTCCTCTCAGTCACTGCACCCCACTCCCCTCACTCACTGCACCCCACTCCCCTCAGTCACTGCACCCCACTCCCCTCACTCACTGCAGACCACTCCTCTCAGTCACTGCACCCCACTCCCCTCAGTCACTGCACCCCACTCCCCTCAGTCACTCACATTCACACTGCTCAGTCATTTCATCCCACTCCGCTCAGTCACTCACATTCACACGCCTCAGTCACTTCATCCTACTCTGCTGACCCACGAGAACCCACTTCTCTCAGTCACTACATGGTATTTGTAGAATACCCCCTCCAGAATGATAACTCTTATTTCAGATGCTGTTGGGCTGGATAATACACGGGCAGTGCAATTGTTAGTAGTATCTTCCTCAGATTTAGGAGTTGTTGATATCCCTGGATCAGCAATGAAGTAAGGAGACATGGGAGATTGACGAGTGCGCAGAACCTCAAGATAGCATTTAATTGGTAGGAAAGTTTAAAAAATGATTCACTTCTCCATTTATACAGTTGGAAACACAACAATGTCACTGTGCTTTCTCCTCCCGAATCTCCAACAGTCACTAAATCACTCACTGCATCCCACTCCAGTCAGTCCCTACATCCCACTCCTGTCAGTCCCTACATCCCAATCCCATCAGTCACTGCACCCCACACCCCTCACTCTCTGCACTCCACTCCCCTCAGTCACTGCATCCGACTCCCCTCAGTCACTACATCCCACTCCCCTCAGTCACTGCATCCCACTCCCCTCAGTCACTGCATCCCACTCCCCTCAGTCACTGCATCCCACTCCCCTCAGTCACTTCATCCCACACCCCTCAGTCACTGCATCCCACTCCCCTCACTCAGCTCATATATAGGCAGAACCATCAGGCCGAGTCTCAGACACTGAATTCGCTAATAATACTAAGGTTTATTGAATAGAAGCAACATCAAACTACTATGCACTTATCAAACAATCAAAGTCTCATCAATCAACGTTATCAAATTTATCACATATTTAATAAGGGAAGGCAAAGGGAAAAGTCTGCTTATCAACGAAGCCCTACAGGTCTCACACTTGAAGTGTTAACACATTGACGTCAATGGCTGGGAGGAGCTCGCTACCAATCAGTCAAAATGGCGACACCGTGTCCATCATTCTCCATCACGCTTTGAGTCGCCATGTCTTAATGATGAGGCAGAGCGACCGCAGGGAAGGAATGGGAAGGAAGCAAATCCTGCTCTGCGAATCCCACAACCTGGTGGGACATCCTGCCCAATGTGCCCGAAGCTCTGTGGCTGGAGAATCGGCCTGTTCATCCCCATGAAGACCCACAGCAGAAAGTTGCCTGCACGAGGAGACATCATCATCGCGTCGAGGGACAGCCGAAGCTGAGGACAATTTACTGTCGAGCCTGGTGATGTGACCAAGCTTGGACACAGAACACTCAGTCCCCTCATTAAATCATTGGTATATAGTGTAAATTTGATGAGAATGGTGATTGATGAAGATTATTAGGCACCAGGCCAAGGACAGCTGGGAGTGAGATGGAAAATCAGTAGGTCACAGGGCTACTAATCCAGAGAGTGTGACTTCATATTTCACCCCTGGTATTTGAGGATTTGAATTTAAAAGCAACCCTGTATACACAGAGCCTGGAGCAGATAAAACCACTGGCAGATTGTGAAAGTTGCAATGATTTATACAATGAATGTTCTCTCTCTAAAACAGCGTACGTTAAGATTCCACATCACAACTTTCCAAGTCTCCTTTGAAAGCAATTCACAATCTCATTAAACAAACCAATTAGAAGGATAAGGGCAGCAGGCTCATGGGAACGACACGGCCTGGAATTTCCCCTCCAAGCCTCACAGCAACCTGACTTGGAACTTAATCGGCCGTTTCTTGACTGTCGCTGGGTCAACATCCTGGAACTCCCTGCCTAACAGCACTGTGGGTGTACCTACACCACATGGACTGTAGTGGATCAAGAAGGCGGCTCATCGCCAACTTCTCAAGGGCAATTACTGATGTGCAATAAAAGCTGGCCTAGCCAGCAAAGCCCACATCCGAAGAGGCAATGGAAATATGCCCAACGCAAACTGGAGGAACAGAACCTCATCTTCCGAATAGGCACTTTACACCCTTGCGGATTGAATATTGAATTCAACCACTTTAGATCTTGAACACCCTCCTGCATCCCCACCCCCTTTCCGTTTCATCCCCCTCCCTTTTGTTTTTTTCCAATAATTTATATAGATTTTTCTTTTCCCACCTATTTGAATTATTTTTAAATCTATACCTTTAATGCACTGTTAGTCTTTCCACCCCAGCCCCACTAGAGCTTTACCTTGAGTGTCCTGCTATCCATTCTTAATTAGCACATTCGTATAGATATTATCACCACCTTCAACAACTCTTTGTTCCTTTGTCTGTGACATTTTCTGATTATCTGCTCCTATCACTGCTTGCTTGTCCCTACAACCACCCTCCCCAACTTTTCTACCCCCTCCCCCTCACCTTAAACCTGTTTATATTTCACCCCTCTCCAAATATTACTCAGTTCTATTGAAGCGTCATGATGACTCGAAATGTCAACTCTTTTCATCTCCACCGATTCTACCAGATCTGCTGAGTTTTTTTAAGGTAATTCTGTTTTTGTAATGGAAATATATACTCCGGCCATTACACAATGTTGACTATAAAATGTTCAGACCTGTTGTCAATTTCAATCCCCCCTTAACCATTCATGGTCAGCAACTGGAGGCAGCTTATGATATAGGGGAAAAAAACTGTTCCAAATATCAGGTGAGAAGCTCCTTTTACTAATAATCTTTAATTTGCACAAATGTTGTCACAATCTGCATCTTTGATGAATGATATTGTTTCAGCCAACCCGCACTGCCAATGGTCGCAGGTGAATCCCATGTGATGAACGCTGTTGGATGTGTTGTTGGAGAGACTGACACGCTCACGGCAGATTGTACCGGAGAGTGAGGGGGAAGCAAGTGGTGACCCCACTGCATCTCTCACAGCAACATTCATTTGAAGGCTCTGGCAAGCATTCGGTTATGAATGGACCCTCATAATAAGATCAGGCATTTGTCACCTGCTGGGTATTTGTTCGGTGGGGTGTGTGCTCCTTGTCCTCTCCGCATACAGGGCTCAGTAATTGAATTGTATTCGAATATTAGCAGGGTGTCTGTAGGAGGAGAGGGGCTGGAGGAGGAGCTGGGGAAAACACTCAGTTATTCACTTTCTTGCATTGACGAATGAATTGAACAATTCGAGTAAAGGGATACTTCAGCACATTCGTCAACTGCTTCCTGAACTTTGTTTGGGTCACGTTGTAAATCCCAGTGTCTGTGCAGCAGCTCAGGGCTGCATCATGAAGCCCAATTCGTGCACAAACCATGGCAATTCTCCATTATTTTTGTTAATATACGATATTGAATACACCGTAAACAACGTCCACAACAGGATAAAATTGGCCGAGATAACAACCAGTAAAATGATGGATTTCGTCCAACTCTCCATCTCTGGGTCTCTGGAAATCTCCCCACTACTGTGAGCCCGGAGTCTCCTGCGGGCTCTGATGCTCATTAAAATGTGTCTGACGGTGAGAACATTGAGCAGCAGAAGCAGGACAAATGGGGCCGCTGGGTTTACAATGTAATTGAGGAGCTCAATTGCTCCCCAGACAGGAGAATGCTGAGCCTCGACTGTTATATCAGAAAACCAGGGGAAATAGAGGAGCAAATATATTACTAAAAACATAAAATACCAGGTGATGTTCTTTAAACAGCTCAGCACAGGGACAGTTCCCTGAACCGCAACTGCTTTTTCCTCAGTGCAATATTTTATTGTCAGCTTCTGGCTACAAATAGCTACAAAACTATCAAAGGTGAAAGTGACAGTGAACCAGACTGAACATTCAGTGGCTGCATAAATCAGGACAGCGTGGATATTACAAAGGGGGATAGACTCGAAGAAAATAAACTCATCCGTGGAAACAATCGGAATGTGTTTCATGATTTGGTCAAGGATAATGACCAGTAGATCTGCCACTGCCATGCCCACCAGGTAATGAGTGACACATTTGGAGAGACCACACTTTCCTTTTTACAGGATCAAAATTGTAAGTAAGTTAACTGTGAGGAAGGCGAAAATAATCGTAGAGATTAGAAATCAGGCGTAACCAGCTTTATTTAATGTCTATTGTACTGATGTAGTTTATTTCACTGATGCACTGATATGATGGAACCTGAAGGAAGACAGGAATGATTTGTGATACAGAGGAAAGATGAAGTGACAAAAGGGTGACGTTTGAACTCAATGTTGATCCTAATAATCCCACAGGCGCCAAGTCTGACTGAAACGCTGCTCGCCATCTGAACACTTGCAATTCCAATGAAGTACCACCTTCCTTCTGGATTTTCTAAGGTTATATATCAAACATCATTTTTGGATTCTGCGGCTGACAAAAAAGCCGGACACCCCTCCAGCCGCTTCTCCTCCCCACTTATCCGGTCTGATGAACGGCAGCATGCAGTCCGGATTTCCTGCATTATTGGCTGGCTTCTGGAGCGGTCAGCAAGGGCAGGAATTGTTCCCAATGCCGACCTTGTAACCCAGAGCCAGGTGTGGATCCTGACTGAGCCGCAATGCGTCAATGGCCAAGGCTCCCTGAACTGAATTATTTACTCTGCTTTTCTCTCAGACTTGCAGCCGGCGGTGTTTGTGCAGAAAAGACATGTATTTATGTAGCACTTAAAATATACCAGAAAACATGACACCGTGATTCACAAAGCATAAGATATAAAGCTGACCAGCATAAGGAGACATTAGGTAAGATGACAACGTCCTTGCTGAAATAGATCTGTTTGAGGAGTGTTGGAA
Source organism: Cetorhinus maximus (assembly GCF_964194155.1). NCBI lineage: Eukaryota > Metazoa > Chordata > Chondrichthyes > Lamniformes > Cetorhinidae > Cetorhinus > Cetorhinus maximus. Next base: position 72,266 of record NW_027596415.1, read on the forward strand.
ATCAGGAAAGCGAGCCAGAGACAATGAGGTGTTTAGAGACCATATTGCAGAGCTTGGGCTCTTGGTAACTGAAGCCAGGGCTACCAAGGGCTCAGCGATTAAAATCTGGGATCTGAGGTCCAAGTTAGATCAGTGCAGATATCTCAGAGGTTGTCAGTTTAGAGGACATGACAAAAATTTGGAGGGGCGAGGCCATGCGGCAGGCCGTGGAGGGATGATCATTTTAAAAGAAAGCCTTTGATCAGGAGCCAAATTAGCTCAGCGAGCACAGGGGCGATTGGGGATGGGGACTCGGTGAGAGTTAAGGCAGGGACAGCAGAATTCTGGATCATGTCACGTTTGGAGAGCATTAGAACAGATGAGACTGGAGGTAACACAGGAAGCAAGAAGGGTATCAGCAGAAGTTGAATTGAGACAGGAGCTAAGTCAGACGGTGGAATACACGTGGAAATAGCCGGCCTGAGTCATGGTGTGAATGTGTGGAGGGAACCACATCTCAGTTTAACATATGACACCAGGCTTGTGAACAGACTGGGGAAGACTCAGGCTGTTGACGGGGTGAGGGATTGAGTGGAGACCTGTGGAACAGGGTTTGGGGCGGGGATGGAAAGCAATCGTTTCAGTTTTCCCAGGATGTGACTGGCTGGCAGATGTGTGAGGTAATATATTTTGGGACGATGGCGGAGTAGAGACATGGCAAAACAACGTATACAATTTTGAAGCTGGTGCAAGAATAGAGAGACCCTGGGATATAATAAATATAACAAAACTATGAAATTAGCACGAATGGTTAATCAAACATTTAATAAAGCAAATGGCATCGTCAGTTTTATAAATAGATGCACAAATAATAAAATGCAGAGCGTTATGATAATCTTATAAAACATTGATTTCTCCTCTAGTGCAGTATTGTGTAGAATCCCGTAACTGCAAATTTGAACGGGTCTGAAGGGTTTGTACGGAATACAGAAGGAATTTGCTAGAATGCTTAAGGGGATGATATGTTACACAGTTAGACAGGATTTGATTGTTTTTTTCTCCTTTGATCACACAACCTCATCACAGCTTAGATCCAAAGGTGGACGAACGAGCTGAGATCGAGTTTTGAGGTGAGGTTGAAGGTCCTTGGTTTCGAGGCAGCATTTAACGGAGTGAGGCATCAAGGAGACTTAGAAATGTTGGACTCAATGGGAATGCGGGGGATTCGGGCGGAAGGGGTGAGCAGGGGTTGTTTGTGGGGGCTATTGGGAGGGAGGATTGTATGGGGGTGTGAAGGAAGGTAGGGGTTCGGAGGAAGCTTTTGAGGTGGGGTTTGGTGTTGTGGGAGAGGTTGTGCGGATGGCGGTATGGTGCGGTGGGATGGATGGTGGGGTAGGGGGCAGTGTTGGTGGCGGGTGTGGGATGGTGGGGTGGGGAGATGTTGGTCGCGGGGGGAACGCCAAACATTTTGGAATGATACATATCACAGAGGAAGATGATAGTGGTTATTGGGGCTAATCATCTTATTTCAGGTATATCACTGCAGGAGTTCCACAGGGTAGTGTCCTCGACCCAAGCATCATCAACTGTTTTACCAATGACCTTATCTCCATTATAATATCAGAAGTGGGGGTGTTCGCTGATGATTGCACAATGATCAGCATCATACACCTTGAAACTAATGCACACCTTGAAACTAATACAGATCCTGAAACTCATGCAGATCCTGAAACTAATACAGAGCCTGACAATAATGCAAACCCTGAAACTAATACATATCATGAAACTAGTATACATCTTGAAACTACAACAAATCGTGTACCGAATATAGAGTCGGAGAGAGAGTATTGGAGGGCACATGCTGATGGAGAGAGAGAGGGACAATATCGTAGCATGTGTCAGGGAACCATAAACTGGGACAGACACAGGGACGTAAAAAGTGAAAGAGTGAGAAACAAAATGTAGGAGTTTCCGGCAGTTAACGGGAAAGCGAGTGACAAGTATGTGAACATAGAGAGGGAGAGGGATAGATATAAATAGAGAGATGGTCTGAGAGAGTGAGAAAGAAACAGGGATTTACAGTGAGGGTGAAGGAATGGGAGTAAATAATGGTTTGAGAGAGAGTGACAAGAGGGAGTGAGAGTGAGAGTGAAGGAATATGAGGGAAAGAGGGAAGGTGTGTGAGAGATTGACAAACATGGAGTGAGAGTGAAAGAATGTGAGATGAACAGAGATAGTGTGAGAGACAGTGACAATCAAGGGGTCGGAGTGAGAGTGAAGCAATGTGCGAGAAAGAGAGATGGTTTGAGGGAGAGGGACAAACAGGGAGTCCGAGTGAAAAAATGTGAGACAAAGAAAGATGGTGTGATAGGGAGTGACAACAGGGAGTGAGGTTAAGATGTAAGGAGTGCGAAAAAAGATGGTTTGAGAGAGTCACAAACAGGGAGTGAGTTTATGATTGAAGGACTGGACAAAAAGATGGCTTGAGAGAGTCACAAACAGGGAGTGAGAGTCGGGTCTGAATGTTCCTGTTCCCATTAATGCCCAAAGGAGGGGGCTACTCTTGTGAGAGTGTGCAGACAAATAGAGCGGCTGGTTATCTCTTCATCAATATAGAAATGGTTATTTGGTGATTGATGTAAAGAACAATGAGGGAGCCTCCATGTTGTGGCAGCTTCGTACCACCGACTACCAGGGAAGTGCAACTTTCCCGGTGGGGCTGCCCCAGCGCCAGAACTACCGGCTCTCTTAATAATGAGGCTACATGGGGAGTTCCCACTGTTCAGCATCTCACAGTGAGCTTCGCAATGGACAATTTGGAGACGGCCTCCAGGAAAGATTGTCACCTCATCTCACAATCCCAACATCAGTACTCGGGACTCTGATTGGGTCCCGAATTCATGTTTCGGAAGCTCGCGGGAATAGTCAGGTCACAGGGAGAAGCGGAGAGATAGAGATAGAGACAGATTGAGCTGAAAGGAATTCAGATGAAGTGTGAGCTGCGGATGGAAGTGAGCTCTGTCAGTGGGTCCTTTTCATTTCCCGTCACTGAAAACCGCATCACGAAATTTCAAATTGCATTCTAGTGTCATCCAATGTTTCTGTGTATGTGTGTATGTGCGTGTCTGTGTTTGCATCTCTGTGTGTGTGCGTGTGTGTCTGCTTGTATGTGCGTGTGCGAGTGTGTGTATCTATGAGCGTGTGTGCCTTTGCGCCTTTGTGTGTGTCGGTCTATATTTATGTGTGTCAGTGTATGTATGTGTCTGCGTCTTTGTGTCTTTGCATGTGTATGTGTGTGTGTGTGCCTGTGTGTTTATGTCTGTGCCTGTTTGTGTGTCTGCGTGTGTGTGTCGAGGGGCTCACAATTCCTCCCTCTGCTAATGTTCATCATTTCTGATCATGTGGTTTCTAACTTGCTGCTGTCTGATGTTGGTGAGTGTCTCTCGGTGTAACTGCCGAAGGGACATCAGGGACATTGTTGTGCTTTTACAGGCGAACATTTAGATTTGATTTAATCACATTTCTCTTTATTGATTCTCCTCAGCATTATTAAAGTACTAAAGGGTACAATTAAAGAGCCCAGTGGAAGGCGGTGCAGGAGAAATATTTAGCACGAAGTTTCAAACGCCATTTTTATTCATCTTGTTGCTGTTCGCTTGGGTGTTCAGGAGAGCACATGTGGAGGGACTTGGCGGTGAACCTTTGCACTCTCACCTTTTCTCTCTGCGCCAATGGGTGAGCGTAATGGGCGGAGCGAGCGGGAACTTTCGCTCCAAACCCGTCCATTGTGCCCGACAAAGGAAGCAGGACCAGGCCCTTTCCATTGTGCCGTCTTCAATGGGCCAAACTCACTCCCACGGTCATTGTGCATCCCAGTGCCCTCCACTCATTGTTATGACGCCATCATGGGACTAGGTCCTGCCCCCATTTCCATTGTGCAGTCGGAGGACCCATCCCTCCAATTAAGCTGTTAACAATGCGAGCAGGCCTTGCTTCCGATGCAGCCACAGTTCTCGCCCTTTCTATAATGCAATCGTTATGAAGAACAGTCCCGCCCCCTGTCCATTGTGCCGTCACATGACACCCCTGCCATATTATTCCGTTGTCATGGGGAACAGATCCCACCCCCTACACATTGTGTAGTCAGAGGTGCCGCAACTCCCGTTATGCCCTCGTCATGGGAAACAGCAACATCCCCCCCACCGCCCACCTGCTCCCCGGGAACTGTGCGGATTTGGTGCCTCAGCTCAATACTGTCACCATGGGGATCAGGCACCTTCCCCACACCCCATGCCGGTGGCGGTGCTATCCAACTCCTCCGGTCACTCTGTCGAACGGCACAGCAGCCCCACCCACTGGGAATGTAAATTAAAATGAGAACATGCTGGACTTTCCCTGGTTCATTTCTTCTCTCCTTTTTGAATGAATTCCAGGATTGGTGCAAAGGGACATTTCAGCACCTGCTTCAATTGCTCCCTGAATTTTGTCAGGGTCAGGGCATAAATACAAGAATTTGTGGAGCAGCTCAGGAGCTGCAACATGAAGCCCAGTTCCTGTACATACGGATGCAGTAATATGGACTCATACCCAAAATTATACATCCGGATCCATACAGAATACACCATAATCGTTGCCCACAACAGGAGGAAATTTGACGAGATAGCAAACAGTAAAATCATGGATTTCCTTCGACTCTCCATCTCCGGATCTCTGAACCCCTCTCCACTGCTCTGAGCCCAGAGTCTCCTGCGGGCTCGGCTGCTCACTATAATGTGTCTGACGGTGAAAACATTGGGCAGCAGAATCAGCACAAATGGGACACAGGGAGTAAGAATGTAATGGACAAACTCGAATGTTACCCAAACCGTAGAGATGTAAACATCTAGCGTTGCATAACAAAACCAGGGCTGGTTCGTCATTTGATACATTCCTGTGAACATGAAATACCAGAAAAGATTCTTTAAAAAGCTCAGCACAGTCACTGTTCCAAGAACCACAGCTGCTGTCTTTTCGGTACAGTATCTACATTTCAGAGTTCGGCAAGATATGGCTACAAATCGGTCAAAAGTGAAAGTGACGGTGAACCAGACTGAGCAATCAGTGGCTGCATAAAGCAGTACTGCATGATATTACAGATACGAAGGAACCATAGGAAACGGAACTGCTCCCGGAGAACAATTGGAATATGCCTGAAAACCAGGTCGAGTATAATCACCATTAGGTCCGCCGATGCCATAGCCAACAGGTAGTGAGTTACAGATTTGGAGAGACCACACTTTCCCCGGGAAATTATCAGAATTTTCACCGATATAACTGCGAGCAAGGGAAATAAACAGGTTAAGAATACATTAGGTTAGCAGAAAAGTTTAGTTGATAACTTATTGTCATTTTCGATTCTGCCACTGTAACCATTAATACATTTAATTGATTTTAACTTAAATAACAAATGGTGCCGTTTCAAAAGGTTGTATGTCTGGAGAGATTAAATGTTCAAAGTGCAATACTGATATTGAAGAACTCAATTTTATTGGAGGTGCAGGAGCACAGCGAATTTGGGTGCCGGTTCCCAATATTTGAACACGCCAGGCGAGGTTAACAAAAGCAGTTAATAAAACAGCTAGAAACTTCAGCTTGATGAATGGATGCAAACCCCAGAAAGCTACTCTACAACTATTCAAAACACTAGTTTGGCCAAACATTTTGTATTGTGCGGAATAATGTGCAGCTCACTTTAGAAAGAATGTGAATAATTTGTAGAGCGTAGAGAGGTGGCAGGCAAGAATGGCAACACATGTGAGTGATTAAAATAACATGGATAGATTGGAGAAGCTTAGATATTATCATGAAGAGTACAGTCACGGAATGAGTGCAGCATGGAAGGAAGGTATTCAGTACATCTTATCCATGCTGGTCCACTGACGGAGCAATTCGCTAGTGTCCCTTCCACAGCCATCTCCCCCTTGTTCTACACTTATCCCGTTTTCAGGTACTAATTCGATTACCTTTTTCCTCGGTTGGGCCTGGCTCCAGCACACTCTCAGGCAGCACATTCCAGATTCAGTTTTGTAATAAAGGTTTTCCTCAAGGGGACATCGCTTCTTTTTACAATTACCTTACATCCATGTCCTCTGTTTCTCGATCCATCCAACAATGAAAGGGTTTCTCCATGCCTACTTTTTCCAGATCGTTTATAATTTTAAATACCTCCTCAAGTCGCCCCTCAGTCTTGTGTTTTCCTGGAAGAACAGCCAAAACTTTTCCAGCTCATCGACACAACTGGGATTAATCATCTCAGAGCAAATTATTGACTAGCTTTTCTGTACCATCAATAGTGCCTTAACATTCCTGTTAAAATGAGATTTCCAGAGTTCGGCACAATGTTCCAGCTGAGGAGGAAACGGCGTTTTATGGAGGTTTAACATCTAAATCTTCCTGCCGTACTCTATGCCCCTGCTCATAAAGCTAAGGATGCGGGAAGATATACGAACCACTATCTGAACCCATCCTCCCACCCTCACTGATTCACGCGCATGTACATGTTGATCACTCTGCTCCTGCACCAAGGATAGAATTGTGAGCTGCGAAAGTTACATTAAGATGTTCAACATTTTGACCAGTTGAGAAAAATTGATTAAAAATGCAATTCTTTTTCCTTTTGCTGAATGGGTGACAATTGGATCGCTCAGATATAATCTGATTGGCAGAAAGAGCAGAGATCTCATGTGGCATACACTGGTCACTAATGCGGTGCTGTCAGATTTAATATTGCATTTCAAACCTAAATTTGTTAAACATTTGAAAGCGAAAAACTCTAAAAGTGTGAGGGTCAGCAATATAAGAATGAAAATGTTCACTTTCGGGCTGCCAGCCAATGTAACTCTCTGAGCACCGGGAACGCTGGTTAAGCGGAATTTGATTCCTGTTAAGTTACAGACAGCAGCACATGGTATCTGTTGAGGTTTATAAAGGCTTGTAACCAGGAGGTGAATTTTGAGCAAGGTGGTGGTCTTGGGGGGTGGGGGTGGGGGAGTAGTGGGGGTGGTGGTTGGTGAGTGTGAGGAGGCGATGCTGGCTCGGATGACATTGTAATAGATGAGCGGATGGGTCTGAATTTGAAAAAAATAAAATGCCCAGATTGTGGGTTTATGGAGCAGATGGGTTAAAGCAGGGTTGGAGATATGTGATATTAGGACGGTGGTCGTGGCCAGTATTTCTGAAAGGGAGTATATTGGGTAGGAACTCAGCTCAGGCCATCAGCAAACACTCTGGTGGAACCTGAGGCATTGGGTTGGGTTGCGAGGTGGGAGTGTGTGGGGTGTGTGTATTGCAGCGTGTGTGGATGCAGGGCAGGTTTTCTGATGCAGACAGATGACACTGTTTTCGATCCTCACAAGGCTCAACTGAAAAATAAGAAAAAGGAGCAGTTAATCCGTGAAATGTGGCCTCCAGATATAATAGCTTGATAGAGAGACATCCAGGGATATCAACTAAACCGAAGAAACGAATGTGAATTACAAGCACAGTATTGCAATTAAGCATTATTAATGTACTTAAAAATAGGAGAGAGAAAGAGTTACGAGACACACCAACAAAAGCAAGGATTGGATAGTAAATGTATTGAATAAACTGAAGCACCATTGGGACCCGATATTTGAATGCGATTCCATCATAAAATGTCAACAGATAGTGATCATCCCAGTGGAACCCCCTGCCTCTTGTATGATACCAACCTACTGTTCTCAGATTCTGATCTATTGTTATAAAATTCCAATCTATTGCTCTCAGATTCTGATCCATTGTTGTAATATACCAATCTATTGTTCTCAGATTCTGATCCATTGTTGTTACATTCCAATCTATTGTTCTCAGATTCTGATCCATTGTTGTAATATTCCAATCTATTGCTCTCAGATTCTGATCCATTGTTGTAATATACCAATCTATTGTTCTCAGATTCTGATCCATTGTTGTTACATTCCAATCTATTGTTCTCAGATTCTGATCCATTGTTGTAATATTCCAATCTATTACTCTCAGATTCTGATCCATTGTTGTAATATACCAATCTATTGTTCTCAGATTCTGATCCATTGTTGTTACATTCCAAACTATTGTTCTCAGATTCTGATCCATTGTTGTAATATTCCAATCTATTGCTCTCAGATTCCGATCCATTGTTGTAATATACCAATCTATTGCTCTCAGATTCCGATCCATTGTTGTTACATTCCAATCTATTGTTCTCAGATTCTGATCCATTGTTGTTACATTCCAATCTATTGTTCTCAGATTCTGATCCATTGTTGTTACATTCCAATCTATTGTTCTCAGATTCTGATCCATTGTTGTTACATTCCAATCTATTGTTCTCAGATGCTGATCCATTGTTGTTACATTCCAATCTATTATTCTCAGATCCTGAGCTTTTGTGGAAAAATCCCAAGCTGCTGCACTCCGATTCAGACAGATCATTTTAATAGTCCAAACTATTGTCCTCCGATTCTAATGTATCTTCTCCCTCGCTTTGGAGCTGCTACTCCCTGACAGTGCCGCATTGATTATACATCTTATAGGATCAGATGGAGACTGATACTATTATGCAACAAAATAAATGTTTCACTTAACCCCTTTCTATTGTACCCTAATGAAACAGCTTTTTTTTCAGCTTTTGTGGGGATGCCTGAGGCTTTACGAGGGAAGGAAAGGTGGAAATCGTGGACACGCTAAACATTATCTTTCAATCCTCCTTGGATATCGGACTATTAGCAAAATGTTGTCAATGTTGTTCCCTGCTTATCGAAGGGCAGATGGATAAATCGTGTATCTGCCGATCAGTCAAATAATTGTTAGTGAAACTTTGTGTAGTATGAAAGACTCAATAATCTGGGACAAAATCAGTTTGTTGATTACAATCCATGCGTTTTTCTGACAAACTCGATTGGGATTTTTCATGAAGTATCAGGTAGGGTTGATAATGAAAGTGCGTTTTTTGTTAACTATACGGACAAAGTATGATCACGCGCCAATTAACGTATTTGTTGGGAAACAGTAACAGATGGTTCAACAACACATGCGCAATTGCCTGAATGGTACAGTTTATAATCAGAGATGCTACACGCTCAAATTTGGTCCTTCCCCCAGAGAATTATCTTAGAACATAAAATATTTTGAATCTATTTAATTGTTTAGGGATCACCCAGAACGCCAGTGCTCTGTCGCTTGCTTTATACCTTCTCAGTTCCAGCCATCCGCAGTCTTAAGACTTTCAATTAACATGTATTTAGATGACTCAGCCCCTTCTCTTTTCTCCTCAATATTCCCATGTTAATCCACGATTGTCCATATTTTGTCACAAGGCTCTGTGAGGACCACTGTAGATTTTTTTTCAGTTTCAAAGCAAACAACGTTCCAGATTGATTTTCCTCACGAAATGCATGCTGAGAGTAACCTCACTTGCATTCCACGTAATGAACTTTAGGTTTAGAAATTTCGCTGTTCACTGCACAAGCCTAAGTAAGTGTCATCAACTGGTTATTTGCTCACAGTGAACTGTGGACGGCACCTGTCCCAGTTGCAGCTAAACAATATCATAAAACAGGCAGATCAATTGAAATCAGAGATTCTCCCAAAACAACACACATCTCGGAGGGGTATCTTCAGGTGTCTTCTCAAATAGACCTTTAGTTTATGTGTCCTTAAATGGAAAATGTTTCACTGATATGAAGGAATACATAGATCTTAAAGACCTTGAGTCTTCATCGATTACGCTGGAACTAATTTAGCTCTAATCCTTTCAAAAAATTCTCCACCATCGGCCCTGAGTGAAATGATGGTAACCAACATTTTTACACAAAAAAAACCAAAGCGAAGTCATCCATTGTTTAGTACCTGCTGTTTTATGACTCTTACCTGTCTAAATCGACCTGTTAAATTTCGCCTGAGGGGAAAGGAAGCCTCTTTTATATTGCAGCTTGTTGTGGTCTGCAGAGCACTGTCTGGAATTGTGGTGGATGCAGGTTCAATGGAGGCATCCAAAAGACCTTTAGATGAGTATTTAAATAGAAACAATGAGGAGGGTCATGGGGAAACCGCAGGAGGTTGGCACTGAGCAATAATGCTCATTCGGACAGCAGGCGCGGGTCACGATGGGCCGAATGGCCTCCTTCTGCACCATCGCAATTCCGTCATTCTGTGCAGCTGAATTTACCTTCACGTGCCCAAACTTTCGACAGTGAGCAATTTATTGGATGCACCTCAATGTTGCGCGTTAAATCCGGCGTGGGGGAGACGGGGTGGGCTTGGCAAATGCAGGGGGTTGGGGGGGAAAGACACATGTTAATTTCTGAGGGACTGCCGAATTTTCAGAGGGTCAGCACATAGGGAACGCTGCACAGTCAGAGGGGCAATACAGAGGGAGTGTCAGTACTGATGAACTGTTGCACTATCGAACTATCAGCACTTTGTTAGCACTGAACTGTCAGAGATTCAGCATGGAGGGTATGCCGCATTATCGGAGGGCAATCTTTACTAACGGTATGCTACGCTGTCAAAGGGCCAGTGCTGACGTAAAAGCCCGGTATATCACCCTTCCTCCCTCTGCATACCTGGTATATCACATTGCCGCAGCCTCGCAGCAGGTCTTGTTGGTATAACCGCCATCTGCAATCGAGATCCTGGAATCTCACCCGCACTTGCACATTGTACCTTATATATTTTTCCACTTCCCCGGTGCACCTGGAACAGGAACCTCCCCCACTGTAGCTGCTATATTACCTTCCTGCCCTGGTGTGCCTGGAATACCCCCTACCTAATGTACCTGTATTATTCCTCCCCCTGCCAGCGATAGACATCATCCCTCCTTGCTGCTGCTGCTTTTGTTGATGGCCTGATTGCTCTCACAACCAGGGACTTGCGGGACCACTGATGAGGCTCCCCTTCCCTCTGTTCTCCAGTCTGTATGGGTCTCTGTGCAGCGCTGGCAAGTAACAGCTTATGGAACAGACTCTGCCCGTTTGTTCTGTGACCGTAACGGCCGCACCTCCTCCCACTCCGCCCTCTGCCTGATATCAGCCCAGCAAACATTCCCTCTGCCAATGGAAAGAGAAATAACATGGAAACGTAATGGACATTCTCAGTCAGTCAATGTTCAAATTCTCGTGTGGATTTAACAATTGGAGCAAAGGGATATTTCAGCACATTCTTCAACTGCTCCCTGAACTTAACCTGGGTCACGTCGTAAATCCCAGTGTCTGTGCAGCAACTCAGGAGCTGCAGCATGAAGCCCAATTCCATCACAATATAATCTAGATCAATTTACACATTCCCCAAGAAAGATAAAAAACAAAAACAGAATTACCTGGAAAAACTCTGGCAGCATCGGCGGAGAAGAAAAGAATCGACGTTTCGAGTCCACATGGCCCTTCAACAGAACTGGCTGTTTGTTTATTTTGTTTTGCCATTACGCCAAGAAAGATATCTGGCTCCACATAGAAAACAATATTAACATTGCCCACAACAGGATGAAATTTGCTAAGATAACGAGCAGTAAAATCATGGATTTCCTCCGACTCTCCATCTCTGGGTCTCTGGGAGTCTCCCCGCTGCTGTGATCCTGGAGTCTCCTGCGGGCTCTGCTGTTCACTAAAATGTGTCTGACGGTGAGAACATTGAGCAGCAGAATCAGGACAAATGGGACACAGGGGGTACAAATTAAGTGGGGCGATGGTGCAGGGGGATTGTCGCTGGATTAGTAAACCAGAAACCCGGCATCATGCTCTGGGAACTGGCGTTCGAAGCCCGCAGATGGTGGAATTTGAGTTCAATAAAAATCTGGAATAAAAAGCACAATTATGACGGTGAAACCATTGTCGACTGTTGCAAAATCCCACCTGGTTCACTGATGCCTTTTCGGGAAGGAAATCTGCTGGGCAACATGTGCCTCCCGAACCAGAGCAATGTGGTCGACGCTTAAGTACCCTCTGAACAAGGGCAATTCGGGATGGGCAATAAATGCCAGCCTAGCCAGCGACGGCCAAGTTCTATGAATGAATAAAACAAGAATGTGATGGTGGAACTCGATAGCTGTCCAGCCGGGAGATAGTTTTGGAAAGAGTGTCATGCAGTCAGCATCACGGTGAAGCAGTCTTCAAAGAGTACCTTACAGTCAGTATCACGGTGAAGCAGTCTGGAAAGAGTATAGTGCAGATATTTCTGAGAATAAGAATATTGACATCAAAAAAGCGTGAGAGAGCGATGGAGAGATCAGAACCAGCGCGAGTGCGGGGATGCTTGAAAAAGTAACGTCAGCACAAATGTGAGAGCTGATGGGGGAGTCACGGGGAAGTATTTTCTCCAGGTTAAGCTTGTGAAAGGTAAGAGATCTATTTTTTTTTAATACATAAATAATTTAACGTTTACGTTTTACTCTATTGAACTCAAAGTAAATAAAGGGTGTTTTCCTCCAACTAGAGGCAAGGCAGGGCAGCTCAGTCCCATGTTATATAACGCCTTCAACATGTGGGAAGTCTTAGACGCTCCTTACTCTCTGACCGACCACATGTGCAGGAAGTGCCGTCAGCTGAAGCTACATGAGCTCCGAGTTTCAGAGCTGGAGCGGCAGCTGGAGGGACTGAAGCGCATCGGCGAGGCTAAGAGTTTGGTGGCTAGAACATGTTTAGGCATGGTGACCCCAAAGCAGACAGAGCTGTATTGGTAACCATCAGTCTGAAGAGATGGGTCAGACAGGTAGTCAGGAAATCCCGAGGGTGCATCTCGCTCGAGAACCGTATTTCTGTGTTGGAAAACGGTGAGAGTGACGGTTCGACTGCGGAGTGCAGCCACGCTCATGGCACTGAGTGGCTCAGCTGCACAACGGGGAAGGAAAAAGAGGGGAAGAACAATAGGTGCAGGAGGGTTCATAATAATGCGAACAGACAACCGTTTCTTAGGCCATTGACGTGACTCCAGGTTGGTATGTTGCCTCCCTGGTGCCAGGATCAAGGATGTCACTGTACGGCTGAAGAGCATTCTAAAGTGGGAGGGCAAACAGACAGAGATCGTCGTACATATTTGGACCAACGACATAGTTAGAAAGAGGGATGAGGTCCTACAAACAGAATTTAGTCAGCTAGGAAGCAGATTAGAAAACAGGAAATCAAAGATATTGATCACTGGGCTTCTTCCAGTGCCACGCGCTGGTGCGTATAGAAGTAGAAGGTTAGTCCAGATGAATGCGTTTCTGGATAGATGGTGCAGGAGAGAGGGCTTTCGATTACTCGCATATTGGGAAGGTTCCTGGGGGAAGTGGAACCTGTAAAAGGCAGACACGTAGCACCTGCACTGCAATGGGACCAACATCCTTGCGGGGAGGTTTGCTGGTGTTGTTGGTGAGGGTTTAAACTAACTTGGCAGGGGGATGGGATCCTGAGAGGTGGCTCAGCAGGGGGAGGTGCACAGACAAAATTAGAAGAGAGAGAAAGTGAGTCTTGAAGGCATAGAATTTATAGGCCTGTTAAGGGAGAAGCGAGTTTGGCAAGGTTGGATGGTATTTATTTTAATGCAAGGAGCCTGACAATTAAGGCAGAGATGAGGGCATAAACTGATACATGGAAGTATGATGTTCTTGCTGCTGCACAGACATGGCTGAGGGAGGGGCATCATTGGCCGCTCAATATCCGTGTAGTGTGTTCAGGCGAGACAAGGAAGGAGGTAAAATAGGAGGGGGTTTCGCAATATTGATCAAGGAATCACTGACAGCAGTAAGGAGGAACGACATCCTAGAAGGATCCTCAAATGAAGCCATATGGATGGAACTGAAAATACAAAAAAGGAGCAAACACATTGCTGGGAGTGTGTTACCGGCCGCCAAAAGTTCAGAGAGAAATGGAAGGGAAGATATGGAGGCAAATTTCAGAGCAGCGCAAAAAATAATAGGGTAGTAAAAGTGAGAGATTTTAATTTCCCCAACTTTAACTGGGTTAGTCATAGTGTGGTAGGTTTAGAGGGAGATTATTTTGTACACTGCACCCAGGAGAGCTTTCTAAGCCAGTACGTCTAAACTCTTTCAAAGGCGGGGTCGGTCCTGGATTTAATTTTCGGGAAAGAAGCCGCGCATCTGCCGAGGTATCAGTGGGGGAGCGTTTTGCGCATACTGATCATAACTCCGTTAGATTCAACGTTGTTGTGGAAAAGGACAAGGGTGTGCCAGAAATCAGAGTTCTAAATTGAAGGAGGGCAGATTTCAATAAGAACAGAGACGATTTTACGAGGGTGGGCTGGGAGCAGCTTATTTAAGTAAATCTGCTTCAGAGCAGTGTGACTCATTCAAGATGGAATTAGGGAGAGTGCAGGGCCAGCATATTCCAGTAAAGATAAAGGGCAGGACCAATAAATCCAGGGAAACCTGGGTCTCGAGGGAGATACAGAATTGGATAAAGAGAAAACGATGTGTTTATGACAGTGACCGAGAGCTGAAAACAGCGGAAGCCCTAGAGGACAATAGAGGGTATAGGGGGTAACATAATAAGGAAATTAGGAGAGCAAAAAGGGGGTATGAAAAATCATTGGTAGGAAAAATAAAGAAAAATACAAACTTATTTCAGTTTTGGAAACAAATGGCCACAAACCGATCACATGTGGAAGTCACTGAACCACACACAAAGGCCAGTGGCTGCATAAAGCAGGACTGCATGGGTATGACACAGACGCATGGCCCACAGGAAATGAAACCATTCCCAATAAACAATCAGAATGCTTGTAAATAACAAATATCAGTTTGCCTGAAGGCGCTGAAATTTTCCAATATGTTTCAGCGTCCAGTGCCGTATTGAAACTATTGTACCGGCAATAATAGACTGAAATGTCTCTGATATGGTGGAAGACAATAGAGATTAAATGACAATAAATATGTAACTTAAATTGCTGAACTCGAATATTAATCATTATCCTGTCCCCCTTGATTCTTGAACTGGTATAAAAACTTTACAATCTCCAAAACACTTGTCATTTTGATGAAGAAGAAATAATTCAGTTCAACATGGTTTATAAAATTAATAGCCATATACAGTGAGACTTACCAGGAATGCCAATAATAGCGAGGATGGGATAGTAACCCGCCTGAATCACCTGGAGTGCCCAATAGATACGGCGTTCTACGGAAATCCAGTCATAATATGTAGAAAGTTCATAAAGCGCATCCAATGAACTCCTACTCATTGTTGTAACATTCCGATCTATTGTTCTCAGATTCTGATCCATTCTTGGAACATTCCAATATATTGTTTCAGATTCTAATATCCCCTCTCCCTGTCTTATAACCGCGGGTCCTTGTTCCTGACGGAGCTGATGCCCTCGCTGACAACATGAGGTAACACATTGATGCGACTCCCTTATTAACAACAGTGGGAAGCCCCCCGGTGAGTAATTTTGGATCCATGGAGACTGACATTAATTACGGCCACTTATCAAACAGGCTCATTTAACCCGTTCAGTCCAATTGTGCTTGCACCACACTAAATTGTAAAAGTTAGTTGCTCCCGCTGGAATGTACGAGCATTTTTGAGGGATGGAATATTGTAGAGTGTGAGCAGTAAATCGGACAAATGGAGTAGTTGTTTAGTAAAGTGATCGGGTGGACACAAGCAAGTCCTTGAATGTGGCAGCGCAAGCCTTTTAGAGTGTTAAAACAGCAATATACTTTTATTGATAAACAGAACCAGAGTTTACAAAACTAAGAAAATCAGACAACATATGTGTAAATCTTGGTGAAGCCTCAGCTGAGGTATTTGTGTCTAATTCTCGGCACCTTTTTAAGGAAGGATGTGAGGGACTTGGAGAGGTTCCCGATGAATTTTACTGGAATTGGAATAGGGATGACAGGCTTCAATTACGTGGAGAGACTGGAGAAACTGGGATTGTTTTCCTTCGACCAGACGAGGGAAAGGGGAGGTTTAATAGAGACATTTAAAATCACGAATGTTTTTGATAGACTAAATAACGAGAAACTGGTGATACTGGAAAATCAATCAGTAACCAGCACAGGGAGTTTTAAAGTGATTCGCAAAGACGCAGAAAGCGGCTGAAGAGTTCTTAGTACAAAGAAACGTGGAATGTTCTTCCTGACAGGCTGGCGAATGCAAATAAACATTTAACAGTGAAAATAGAATTGGATGAGCACAGGCAGTGGAGATTTGCACAGCTACTGGAGGGGAGGAGAGAAGGGTTGATGAGAGAGGTCTGGCAACGAATGGTAATGGACACGATGGGCCACATGGCCTCTTCTTCAAATCTATGATTCCATGTCTCTGTTCCATCAGAGGCCATAGGTTGCGAATAACAGTTCATGTTTAACAGAATCATCGAGACAGAGGCTGATCATAATTGTATGCTGATGGATGCAAGAGCGGAAACAGACACACTCACTCCCTCTCAGGAAATCGTGTCAGGAGCTCCTCTCAGAAACTACTCTCTGGAACTCCTGTCAGGAACTTCCTCGTGTCATGCCGTTCATTGAATACTTCCTTGTCAAATTACTCCTTGCAAAGTGTATCACCTCAAACCTTTCAGGGTTAAATTTCATCTGCCAATTCTCTGCCCATTAGGCCATCCCGTCTATATATTCCTGCAACCCAAGACACTCAACCTCACTGTTGAACACCCGGCCAATCTTCATGTCATCCGCAAACGTACTATTCCTAGTCAACTTTGCAGCCATCTATCATCACAGTAATTCCGCTCAGGAACTGCTCTCAGCCACTCCCCCCAGGAACCACTCTCCAGAACTCCACTGAGGAACTCCTCTCAGGAATACATCTCTGGAAGCAGTCTAGGTAACTCCTCTCAGGATCGCCTCTCAGGAAATCCTCTCAGGAACCCCTCTCAGTAACTCATTTCAGGATCCCCACTCAGAACCTCCTCTCAGGATCTCCTCTCAGGAACTCCACTCAGGAAGTCCTCTCAGGAACTCCTCTCAGGAACCCCTCTCAGGATCTCGTCACAGGAACCCCTCTCAGGAATCATACCCAGGGTCTTCTCTAAGGATTCCCTGTCAGGAACTCATCTCAATAACTTCCCTCAGGAAATTCTCTGCTAAACACGGCTCATGAAGCACTCTCAGGACCTATTCTCTGGAATCCTCTCAGGAATTCCTTTCAGTAACACCATTCATGAACCCTCCTCCAGAACTCCTCTCAGGAAAGCCTCTCATGAATCCCTCTCAGGATTTCCTCTGAGGAACTCCACTCAGGACCGCCTCTCAGGAACTCATCTCAGTAACTGCTCTCTGGAACGCCTCTCAGGAATTCGTCTCAGAAACGCCTCTCAGGAACTCATCTCTGGAACGACACCCAGGAACCCCTCTCGTCAACTCCTCTCAGAAACTCCTCTCAGTTACCCCTCTCAGGAACCCCTCTCAGCAACCTCTCTGACGATCTCCTCTCAGGAACCTCTGTCAGGGACACCTCTCAGGAGTGAAACTCAGGAACTCCTGTCAGGAAATTATATCAGAATCCCCTCTCTGGATCTGCTCTCAGGAGCTCCTGTCAGGAACCCCTCTCAGGAACCCCTTTGCGGAACTGCTCTCAGTAACCCCTGTCAGAAAATCATCTCAGGATCCGCACTCAGGATCTCCTCTCTGGAACTCCTCTCAGAAACCCCTATCAGGAACTCTCCTCAGGAATTCTCCTCACGAACTCCTCTCAGGGACATATTTATGGAACTCTAGTCAGGTACTCCTCACAGGAACTCCTCTCAGTAACTGCTCTCAGGTTCTCCACTCAGTAAGTCCTCTCAGGGACACAACTCAGGATCTTCTCACAGCAAACCCCTCTTAGGAACTCATCTCAGGAAGTCCTCTCGGTAGCTCCTCTCAAGGACCCCACTCAGGAACCTCTCTCGGGATTTCCTCTCAGGAACCCCTCGCAGAACTCCTCTCATTAATTACTCTCAAGAACACCTCTCAGGGTCTCCTCTCAGAAACCTCTCTCAGGAATTACTGTCAGAAACATTCCTCTTGAAATCCTCTCAGGAACCCCCCTCAGCAACGCCTCTCAGGATCTCCTACAAGGAACTCCTCTTATGGACCCGTCTCCGTAACCCCTCTCAAGAACCTCTCCCACGAACTCCTCTCAGGAACTCCTCTCAGGAAATCCTCTCAGGATCTCCTCTCAGGAAATCCTCTCAGGAACTCCTCTCAGGAGCAAATCTCAGGAACTCATCTCAGGACCTACTCTCCTGAACCCCTCTCAGGAACGCCTCTCAGGAATACATCTCAGCAACGCCTCTCAGGAACCCCTACCAGGATCTCCTCTCAGGAACCCCTCTCAGGAACCCCTATCAGGATCTCCTGTTTGGAACCCCTGTTTAGGAACCCCTATCATGATCTCCTAATCAGGAACCACTGTCAGGAACTCGTCTCAGGAACACCACTCAGGAACTGCTGTCAGGATATTATATCAGGATCCCCTCTCTTGATCTGCTCTCAGGAACTCCTCTCAGGAACCCCTCTCAGAAACCCCTCTCAGGAACTGCTTTCAGGAACCCCTCTCAGTAATTCCTCTCAGGAACTTCTCTCTTGAACTACTCTCAGGAACAACTCTCAGGGACGACACTCAATAACCCCTCTTATTTACTTCCCTCTGTAACTCCTCACATAACACCTATCTGGATCTTCTCTCAGAAACACCTCCCAGTAATGTGTCTCAGTGTGATGAATAAGGAACACCTTTCAGGAACACCACTCAGTATCTCCTCCATGGAACCACCCTCAGGAACTCCTCTCAGTAACTGCTCTCTGGCAATCCTATCATGAACCCCTCCCAGGAACGCCGCTCAGTAAATCCTCTCAGGAACACCTCTCAGGAGCACCTCTCAGGAACCCCTCGAATGAATCCCTTTCACGATCTACTCTCAGGAACTCCTCTCAGGATACCCTCTCAGTAACTCCTCTCAGTAACCCCGCTCAGGAGCTCTTCTCAGGAACTCCTATGATGGACCCTTCTCAGGAACTCCTCTGTTTAACCCGTTTCTTGAAGCGCTGTCAGGATCTCCTGCCAGGAATCCTCTGAGGAATTCCATTCAGTAACCCCACTTCGGAACCCCCATCAGGAAATCCTTTCAGGAACGCCTCTCAGTATTTCCTCTGAGGTAATCGACTCATGAACAAAGAGCAAAGAAAGAAATATACAGCACTGGAACAGGACCTAGGGCCCTCCAACCCTGTGCTGATCATATTGCCTGTCAACGTAAAACATTTTCCACATCCGGGGTCCTTATCCCTCTATTCCCATCCTATTCATGTATTTCTCAAGCTGCCTCTTTAACACCACTATCGTACCTGCTTCCACCACCTCCTCTGGCAGCGAATTCCAAACACCCACTAACCTCTGTGTAATAAACTTGCCCAGCACTTCTTCTCTATAGTTTTCTCCTCTCACCTTAAATCTATGTCCCCTAGTAATTGACATTTCCACCCTGGGAAAAAGCTTCTGACTATCTGCTCTGTCCATGCCACTCATAATTTTGTAAACTTCTATCAAGTCGGCCCTCAACCTGCGGCCCTCTAGTGAGAACAATCCGAGTTTATCCAGCCTCTACTCATTGCTCATATCCCCCAGACGAGGCAGCATCCTGTAAAAACCTCCTCTGCACCCTCTGCAACGCCTACATATACCTCTGGTAATGTGGCGACCAGATTTGCAAGCAATATTCCAACTGTGGCCTAATCAAGGTTCGATGCAGCTGCAGCATGACTTCCCAGCTTTTATACTCAGTGCCTCTGGCGATGAAGGGAAGCATGGAATCTGCCTTCCTGACTACCTTATCTACCTGCGTTGCCACTCTCAATGACCTGTTCACCTGTACACCCAGATCCCTCTGCCCGTCAATGCAATTAAGGGTTCTTCCATTTAATGTAAAATTCCTACCTGTATTAGACGTTTCAAAAAGCATTACCAAGCATTTGTCTGGATTACAATCATTCTCCCTTTTCACTACCCAAGCCTGCAACCGATCTATATCTCATTGTATCGTTTGACAACGGCCTTCAATATCTGCAACTCCTCCAAACTTAGTGTCGGCTGCAAACTTAAAATTAGCCCAGTTACATGTTCCTCCAAATTATTTACGGATACCACAACAGCAAAGGTCCCAGCACTGATCCCTACGGAACTCCACTCGGAACAGCTCTCCATTCAGAAAAGCATACTTCCAATGCTACCCTCTGTCTTCTATGACTAAGGCAATTCTCTATGCATCTTGCCAGCTCACCTTTGATCCCGTGGAATTTTACCTTCTGTACTAGTCTGCCATCAGGGACCTTGTCAAAGGACTTACTGAAATCCATGTGAATAACATCCACTGCCCTTCCATCGTCGATCATCTTTGCCATTTCCTCGAAAAACTCGATCAAGTTAGTGAGACAAGACCTCCCCTTCACAAAACCATTATGCCTCTCACTAGTATGGCCATTTGCTTCCAAATGGTAGGAAATCCTGTTACGAAGAATCTTCTCCAGTATTTTCCCTACCACTGACGTAATGCCCACCAGCCTGTAATTTACTGGGTTATCCCTGCTATCCTTCTTAAACAATGGAACAACATTGGCCAGTCTCCATTCCTTTGGGAGCTCACCCATAGCCAGTGAGGATACAAAGATTTCTGGAAAGTCCCCAAGAGTCTCCTCCCTTGCCTCCGTCAATACTCTGGGGTAGAACCCATCTGGCCCTGGGGACTTATCAAATTTAGTATTCTTCAATACGCCTAACAACTCCGCTTTATTAATCTCAGCATGATCCAGGCTGTCTATACACTCTTCCCTCGACAAATAGAACGCTAAGTCCTCCTCTCTGGTGAATAATGATGAGAAGCACACAATTAGTATCTCTCTCATTTCTTCTGGCTCCACACACGGATTCCCACCTCTGTCTCTGAGCTGGCCAATCCTTTCCCAGGCTACCCTCTTGCTTTTTACATATGTATAAAAGTCCTTGGCATTTTCCTTAATCCTGGTTGCCAATGTCATTTCATGAAACCTTTTTGTCCTCCTGACTCCTTGCTTCAGTTTCTTCCTACTTTCTTTATATTCACCACGGGCTTCATCTGTTCCCAGCTTTCTAGCCCTTCCAAATGCTTTCCTTTCATTTTTGACTAATCTCACAATATCCTTCTTTATCCATTGTTCCTGAAACTTGCCATACCCGGCCAGGTGGTCGAAGATATCATTCATCATGTCGGTCCTGAATTCTTATCAACGGACGTTTGAAAGCCCCCCACATGTCAGTTTTTGATTTGTCCTCAGACATCCGCCTCCAGTCTAGGTTCCTCAGTTCCTGTCTAATATTGTTATAATTAGCCTTCCCCCAATTAAGCAACTTTACCCGAGGACTCCTGCAATCCTTATGACCCAGTACCTTGAAACTTACTGAATTATGGCCACTTTTATGGAAATGCTCCCCTACTGAATCTTCGACCACCTGGTCGGGTTCATTTCCTAATGCCATGTCCAGTATTGCCCCTTCCCTAGTTGGACTATCTACATGTTGTCTCAGGAAGCTCTCCTGGTTGTAAATTACAAATTCAACACCATTCAATCCCCCAGCGCTATGTCAATCATAGTCAATATATGGAAAGTTAAAATCACCCACCACAACAACCCTATTCCTTTTACATCTTTCCAAAATCTGCCTATATAAATATGCCTCAATTTCCCATCGGCAATTGGGAGGCCTATAGTAAACCCCAAACATTGTGACTACATCCTTACTTTTCCGGAGCTCTAACCATGTTGCCTCCCTGCATCAGCCCTCCGAGGTGCCCTCCTGTCGTACATCTGTGATATTCTCCTTAACCATCATTGCAACTCCACCACCTCTTCTATATCCCTCTCTATTCTGCCTGAAACATCTAAATCCTGGAACGTTTATCTGCCAACCCTGTCCATCCTTCAACCAAGTCTCTGTAAAGCAATAACTTCATAGGCCCAAGTACTAATCCAAGCCCTAAGCTCATCTGTCGTGCCTGTTATACTTCTCGCATTGAACCAAATGCATTTCAGACCACAAGTCCCACTGTGTTCAGTGGTTTCTCACTGCCTGCTCTTCCTCTTAGTCCTACTGGCCGTATTCACTAGTTCCCAGTCATTTATTTCACCTCCTGAACTATTGCTCTGGTTCCCAACAGTTGCTGCCAAACACAGTGACCTCACAAACATTTAGAGGCTGACCTTTTCCTGTTCCTGATACACGGTGTGCAGCAATCAAACTTGCTCCGCACTGTGCCTGCGTGCATACACAACCTCATTATTGACAATGGCCACATAGTGTGGGAGGGGGGAAGCTGAAAAACTACCCTGCACCCTGGAGTTAGCTCACGGAACCGGACATTGAAGAACAGTAGAGTAGGAAGAGGAGAAGGCTAAACTCACCAGGTATTTTTAAAAAGCTGTGTTTTTTTCTGGCCAGTTTTGTCTTGAATTAATTTAGCAGTGAACAGGCTAATTTCTGGAAACAGAACCAACCATTCAAGTTGAGATTTTTGGCAGAGGCAGAACCATCAGGTGGAGCCTCAGACACTGAATTAGCGAATATTACTGATGCGTATTGAACAGAAGCAAAATAAAACATCAATGCAGATATGAACGTCTCATCAATCAACTTGCACCTTGAATTATAATTTATCAAGTAGCTAATAAGATGAGATGAAGGGATAAGTATAATTCTCACCGAAACCCTGCAGGACTCACACTTCAAGTGTAAACACATCGATGTTAATAACTGGGAGGAGCTCACTACCAATCCGGAAACATGGCGACAACGTGCCCATCATTTTGTATCACGCTTTGAGTCTCCAATTGTTAATGATGAGATGGAGCGGCCGCAGGGAAGGGAAGGAAAGAAACCAAATCCTGCTACCCGGATCCCACTGCCTGGCGGGACGTCCTGCCCCATGTGCCCGAAGCTCTGTGGCTCGAGAATCGGCCTGTTCATCCACATGAAGACCCACGGCAGGAAGTGGCGATCCCGAGGAGACATCATTCTAGATTCGGGGGACAGCCGAAGATGAGCATAACTTACTACCCAGCTTGGGGTTGTGACCAAGCTTTGACACAGAGCACTCCGCCCACTCATTAACTCATTGATTTAGCTTGTAAATTTGGTGAGAATAGGGATTGATGAAGATTATTAGGGACCAGGCGATGGACAATCGGGGTTTTTGCGGGTGAGCGGGAAAACAGTTACATTGCAGGGCTGCTAATCAGAGAGTCTGATTTCAAATTGCTCCCCTGGGATTGGCGAATATGAACTTAATATAAAATATGTGTACAAAAAGCATCTGTCACTGATAGTCGCCAAAAGATTGCTGCAAGAATTTATACATTGAATATTCTTCCTCTAAAACTGAACCATTAAGATTCCAACTCGGCAAAGTTCGTTTGACTACACCATCCAAACCTGCGTCCTCAATCACCTAGAATAAGATATGGGAACACTGCCCCGTACAAGTTACCCACCAAGCCACTCACCAGCCTGGTTGAGAATTATTTTGTTGTTTACACCATTGTCGCAGGTCAAAACGCTGGAACACCATATCTAATGCATTGTGGGTGGAACTACGCCAGATGGACCGTGGACATACAAGAACGGTGCTCATCATCTCTTTGTGAAGGGGCAATTAGGGATGGTTAATAAATGCCGGCCTAGGGTATAATGTCCACATCCATAGCAGGATGGAAAATATTTTCAAAGGCCATTACACAATGTGGACCATAAAGTGTTCAGGCCTGGTGCCAATTTCAAACCACCCCCCCCTCACCACACCCCACCACCCCCCCCCCCCCACCAATCCCCCACCGCCACCCACCCCACCCCCCACCCCCCCCACCCCCCCACCCCCCACCGACCCCCCTCCTTACCCAACACAATTCATGATGGACAACTGAAGGCCGGTGATGATACGGGGAGGTTGGGAGGGGGTGGCGGGGAACAGTTCCAAGTATCAGAACATAGGTTTCCTTGTTTGGTTTTCAAAGCTGCTTTCAGCAATTTGCATGTCCGCTGCCAAAATGTACATAGTTAATGAATAATAATGTTTCAGCCACACAGCACAGCCGATGGTCACATGTGAATTCCGTGTGATGGGCGGCGTTGGAGGTGTTTTCAAAAAAGACTGACACCACTCACAGCAGATTGCACCGGCGAGTAAGGAGGACATAAGTGGTGACCCCACTGCATTTTACACAGCGACAACTCATTTGGAGACCCTGGTAAGCAGTTGCATATGAATTGAGCTGTATAACAAGATAAGGGTTTGGTCACGGTGGTGTGAGTGCTGTTTGTCCTGTCCGCATACAGGACTCAGTAATGGCGCTGTATGAGAATGTTAGCTGGGTGTCTCTATTGCAGGGCTGGGAAAGGAACTCGGAAAGAGAACAGTCTGCTCAGAACAACCGACGATTTTAAAAATTGGATGTTTCGGAGTTGAACTAGGAAATTCATTGAATGAATTGGTGTTTCGTAACGGCACGTGATGAAGTGGACTTCGCCTCTGGCTGCAGATGTAGAGCTCAGCTGGTGTTCCAGTGACGGTTGGAGGTAGAGCTCACCCACTATAAATCGATATACTCATTAATCCACAGTCCCATTCTCTAATTACATTCCCCCCCACCCCCTTTCCTATTCTATGAACTTTCCCCAATCCTAAATCTGTGTTTCACTCCCCAGAATATCACCAATTGAGATGAGGACTCTGCTGTTGATTCTCGGTTCCCCGAGTAACATTGTTATCAAACTCCAACATGTTCATTTAAAGCAGTTATCGAGAGAAGCTGAATTAATGATGTTGTTGCGGGCGGCTTCATTGCTCTGCCCGGGACACAAGAACATAAGCCATTGTCAGCAGTGTACACGGAATATAACATTACAAATAAATTGTTAACAGAATGGACAACAGTGTGTCAAATGGGCTTGAGGGTTGCCTCATGTGAGCTCAAACACCCTCGACCAATAAAAAGGTTATTTGAATTGAAAAGAATTGGGATATTTCTAATTGGTGAAAAGCCAGTAAGAGTTGGGGCCCAAGGAGACCTGGCGATCCTTTACACAGATTATCGCAAGTCATAAACAGATTCACAAAATAATCTAAAAGACTAATGGGAAGTTGACCTTTATATCTGCAGTAATGGTCGACAAGTTTGTAGACGTCATGTGTCAGTTTCATAAAGCCCTGGTCAGACTACACACGGAGTAACTGTGAGCAGTTCTGTGCACCGCACCTTAGGAAGGGTAGATTGACCTCGGAGGGAGTGTCATGTAGATTTACCAGAATGAAACTTGGATTCCATGGGCTAAATTATTAAGTGATTTAAGAGGAACTAAGTTTGTCGTCCCTTTTTAGAAGGGGGCCTGATTGGATCAAAACATTAAATTTGTTACTGGAAGGGGATGACGTGGATAGAATGTATTTCCGAGAGGTCGGATATGGAGGATGAGGGGACGTGAGCTAAAAATTGGAGTCCGAATTTCTTGAGTGAATTTAGCAAACACTTCTACATATCACCTTCTCCCTGTAACCCAGTGCATTATTCATTTTCCGATAACAATCTAATTCCCTCTTGAATGTTTCCATTGAAGCTGCCTGCACCGCACTCTCAGAGACTGCAATTCAGACCTTAAAGAGTTACTGAGTGAAAAGGTTTCTCTTCATGTCTACATCGCTTCTTTTACCAATCGCCTTAAATCTGTATCCCTCTTGTTCTGCTTCCTTCCACCAAGGGGAACAGCTTCTCTCTAGCTACTCTGTCAAGACCCCTCATGTTTTTGAATACTTCTTTCAAATGCCCTCTCACCCTCCTTTACTCCAATGAAAAGCCCAATTCCTCCAATCTGTCCATTTAACTGAGGATCCTCATCCCAGGAACCATTCTCATGAATCTTTTCAGCTCTCTTTCCAATGCTTTCCTATCTTTCTTAATGTGTGCCGTCAGAACTGGATGAAATACACCAGCCAAAGCTGAATTAGTGTTCCGTACAAAATGAAAGCAAAAAACTACAGCTTCTGGTAATCTGAGACAAAAACAAAAATGGTGGAAAAACTTAGCATGTCTGACAACATCTGTGGAGAGAAAGACAGAGTTAACGTTTCCAATCGTATGGCTAAGCTAGGCTCTGAAGCTAGGTTCTTCCTACGATGCTGTTAGGACTGCTGAGTTTTTCCAACATTTTTTGGTTTTGTTTTTGTATCTTATAGAAATTCAACATAACCTCTTTGCTCTTTTCTTCTGTGCGCCCATTAATAAATCGTAGGATAGAGTTCGCTTTATTAACCACTCTGTCAAACTGTCCTGCCACATCCAATGACACGTGTCATACACCCAGATCCTTTTGCTGCTACACCCCATTTAACATATCGCCCTTAATGATATATTTTCTCCCCAAATGCTTCCTACCAATATGAATCATTTCACATTTCTCCACATTAGACTTCAGCTGCAAGTTGCCCACCCATTCCACCAACTTGTCTATGTCCTTTTCAATTTTTACACTATCCTCCTCATACTTCACAATGTTTCTCAACTTCTTTATTTTCCTCAATTCTTTGAAACGATGGCACTTACACCTTGCTCATTAATACGTATCAGGAAGGGCAAGTGTCAAAACACTTAATGTTAATCACTGTAAATAATTATTATTTTTACAAATAGCCCGATATTTATTGTAAACATCAGTGTTACATATATACATTGTTTCTATTTGGTGTATTTTCCTTTTACTATAATTCTAATGTTTATAGATTTGTACATTCCAATCATCAGTTACAGATATGCTTTTTAATATCACACCTTCCCAATTTAATTATGTTTCCATTCAGAGCATGTATCTAAATTGGCATTTGCTAATTTCAGCATTTTAATTGGTAAATATACCATTTGTCCGTTTCTCCGTTTGTCTAATATATCATTAAATAATGTTTATGTCAAACAACCTATTTATTTATTAATTTAGTATTAATTTATTCCACTTTAAATGTTTACTTTTTATGTTTAATCAGCAATAAAAGAAAGTTATTCAGCACAAAGCTTCACCTGGGGACTGAGATAGCCCAGGATATCTCGCACGACCATCGAGTGTCCCTCACTATCTTTACTCAAAGTTCACCTGGGGACCGAGAAACCCCAGGGTATCTCTCACTGACCAAAGAGTGCCGCTCACCATCTGTACTCAGTTTTCACCTGATATTGATATAGGGAATGACAAGGTATTGGAGGTGTTGGCTGGCTTAAAAATTGACAAATCTCCAGGTCCAGATTTTTTGTGTTCCAGACAGCAGAGGGAGGCACGTGAGGAGATCACATGGGCTCTGACCCAAAGTTTTAATGCCTCTCACGCTACAGGGGAGATGCTAATGGATTGGAGAACAGCTAATGTGGTTCTGCTATTTAAGAAATGTTGTAGGGATAAGCCAGGGAACTACAGGCCAGTGAGCCACATATCAGTGCTAGGGAAGCTATTGGAGAAAATTCTGAAGAAGAGAATCTATCTCCACTTGGAGAGGGCAAGATCTGATCAGGGATGGTCAGCATGGATTTGTCAGAGGGAGGCCATGCCTAACAATTTGATTGCATTTTTTGCGGAGGTGACCAGGTGTGTAGATGAGGATAGTACAGTTGAAGGTGTTTATATGGATTTCAGCAAAGCCTTTGACAAGGTCCCACTTGGAATACGTATTACGATGACACATGGGATACAGGATAATATGATAAAGTGGATTAAAATTGGCTTAGTTGAAGAAGACAGAGGGTGATGAAAGTTGGCTGCTTCAGTGACTGGAAGCCAGTGTCCAGTGGCGTACCACAGGGAAAGTTGCTGGTTCCCCTCTTATTCGTCATTTATATAAACGGCATGGATGACTATGTGGGTTGTAGGATTAGTAAGTTTGAGGATGACACAAAGATTGGCCGGGTGGTTAACAGTGAGATTGAGTGTCTTCAGCTACAGGAAGATATATTCGGGATAGTCAAATGGGCAGATAAGTGCCAGGTGGAATTTAGCCCTGAAAAGTGAGAGGTAATACACTTTGGAAGGAATATTTTGACAAGTATTCAATGAATGGCATGACACTAGGAAGTTCTGAGGAAGAAAGGGGCCTTGGCGTGTGTACCTCTGCCTGAAATTATCCATTGACTCTGCCTGCAATGTTTTCTAAGACTGAGATTTCCAAAGTCGACCAACCTTCTTAAAGATCCTGTTTTACTCCCATCGAGCTCCTGCTGCCCCCTGCCGAGCTCCAGTAATCTCCACCCGAGCACCGATTCCCATCTCTGCGAGCTTCCGTCTCCTCTCCCGAGTTGCTGCCTGGCTCCTGTCCACACCACCTGAGCGCCTGACCCCCCCACTTGATCTTCTGTCCCTTCCACCTGAACTCCAATCCCCTCCACCTGAGCTCCTGATTCCTCCAAGTGAGCTCCAGCCCCCTCTAACTGAGCTCCAGTCCCCTCCACCTGAGCTCCTGACTCCTCCACCTGAGCTCCTGACCTCTCCACCTGAGCTCCTGACACTTCAACCTGAGCTCCTGCCACCACCTACACTGAGATCCTTTCCCGGCCCGAGCTCCTGTGCCACCCTCTTGAGCTCCTTTTCCCCTTCCCACAAATGCAGACCCATCCCCCTGAACTTCTGTCCCCTCCCCCTGAGCACCTGATCCCTTCCTTGAGTTCCTGTCCCCGTCCCCTGACCTCCCGTACCCCTCCCCCCGAGCTTCTGTCCCCTACTCCTGAGCTCCTGTCCCCTACCCCTGAGCTCCTGTCCCCTACCCCTGAGCTTCTGTCCCCTCCCCCTGAGCACCTGATCCCTTGCCCTGAGCTCCTGTCCACGGCCCCTGAGCTCGTGTTCCCTACCCTTGAGCTCCTTTCCCCTCCACCTGTGCTCCTGTCCCCTCCCCCAGAGATCCTTTCCCCTCCACAAGAGTTCCTGATTCCTCCCAATGAGCTCCTGTTCCCCTCCCCCTGAGCTCCTGTTCCCCTCAGCACTGAACTCCTGTTCCCGTCCACGTGAGATCCTCTCCCCTCCCCGTGAATTCATCTACCCTCCCCCTGAATTCCTGTCCCCTCCAAACTGAACTCCTGTCCCCATCCCCATGAGATCCTGTCCCCTCCCCCTGCGGTCCTATTCCCCTCCCCGTGCGCTCCTGTTCCCCTCCCTCTGGGCTCCTGTTCCCCCTCCCCCTGCGCTCCTGTCCCCTTTCCTTGGGCTCCTGTCCCCACCCCTCTCAGAGCTTAGTTGCGTGGCACAGGCCATGCATGACGTGGGCTGCATGCAAAGGCGAATTCGAATAGTTTATCTTAACTTTTAACACAATTTATTCTGAAGGGGATATAGAGGGTGAGTTACCAGGCGGCAAAGATGTGATGCATTGCTGACAGAACCAGGGGATACTTGGCGAAACCTTGTTTTTGCGCATGATTACTTTGGCCTTTAGAGCAGACTGTATGCAAGGTTGCTGCTTCCTTCGGTTTGAATTTTTATCTGCTGAAGGGAAGAGTTCACATACCATAAGTAATGTACAAATTCAGGAATGACGTGAAAGAAGGGGGAAGTGCCATTGAATGAGTATCTCCTGAAATAAGATATAATTTTTCCTATCTATTGGAAGTAATGGAAGTTTGCGTGCCTTCCAATGTTATTCCTTTAGTGAGTTTGCAAGTTTGGAGCTCACCTAAACACAAAGCTGGGATCGAATAGCTTATCTCAGCTTTAAGCACAGTGTATTCAGAAGAGGTTATAGAGCTGCGTTCAAAATCCAAGCACATTTTGGCAGTCAGCACTTTAATTGCAGTTTTGTGAGTTTCCAGTCGGCAAAGATTTGAGGCGTTGCTGACAGAAACAGGATTTTTTTTGGCAAAACTTTGTTTTTACGCATGATTATCTTGGGCTTTAGAGGAGACTACATGCAAGGTTGCTGTTTCCTTCGGCTTGAATTTTTATCTGCTCAAGGGAAGTGTTCACGCCCCATAAGTAATTTATAAATTCAGGAATGACTTTAAAGAAGGGGGAAGTGCGATTGAATGACTATCTCTTGAAATAAGATTTTTATTTTTCCTATTCATTGCAAGTAATGGAAATTTGCCTGCCTTCAAATGTTATTTCCATACTGAGTTTGACAGTTTGGAGCTCAACTAAACGCGTTGCCTTCATTTCAGTTGGCACTCTGGTCATCACAAGCCTACTTCAGGCTTAGGCAGCATCGTGTACAGGCGACGTGCAGCTGTGAACCTGCCTGGAAGTTGTCGTCGTCAGTTACACTGGATACCGCAAAATCTTTTAAGACTTGTGCCGTCGTCGTCTCCAATGTCTGTATTTTTTCAGTAAAGTGCCAAGAATACACATGGCGATGCGTTATTTTGTGTAAACAATTCTATGCTCACAAGGTGGAAGGAGACAGAATGATGGTGGAAAGGGCCGTTGATCACAGGGGATTTTGATAACCTGAACTGTCCAGAAAATTTGCTCATGGTATATTTTTCCAAATCTGCCTTATGTCCGATTCGCTGTGTAGATGCCCTTTAGGTCGATCACCTTGTGGAAATGAAAACCTTTTTGCAAATCAGAAGCGTGAGCAGGTGTTCCACCTCGTACAATGCGAGTCAGGACTTGTCTCGCTGTCGGGGAATTAAACCCCGGTCTCCCGCGTGACAGGCGGGGATACTCACTACTGTACTAACAGGAGAGGGCGGCTGCTTACCCCCAAGGGAGCTTGTGATGTTTAAATTTGCACTGAGATTTTCATTTAAAGCGACGGTTACACAGTTTGCCTGCACAATGCAGACAATTAAGTTCCATAGGTTTATCCGGGATGCATCTTCCTTCTTGAAAATCGCTACATGGCGTCAGTTCTTCCCGTTGCCCAGAGGCACAGATGCTTCTTCCTCGGCTGTTTCCCTCATTTTGTCACACGCACAGTCTCGCAAAAAATTTGCAAGGAATTCAAGCCGTCCATCTGCTTCAGACGCCTATCTCCTACAGCCACACTCCCCACTCCATATCCATAATCCACACAAACCAAATCATAGTGTCGGATACAAAACTTCACATGTAACCGGTAAAGGAAGACGTGTCTTCATTCATTTCCACTCAGCAACGTTAGTAAACTTGTCAGATGCAACGTTTCCAAATCACCGGATGTCGCTCTCTGCATTTTAAGTGCTTCTTGGTCCGTCTTCAGAGATGAAGGCTTAGAGCAGCAGCAGGATCCACGGACGCAGGCGGCGGCATGTAAAATGGATCACAAAACGCTTGAATTCTCATGGTCAGCTTTCAGCACAGAAATAAAACAAGGCGCTGGATCGAAGTGTTTAAAATCCCGAAGTTCTTGAACACTGTCATTGCAGAAGTGTGGAGCAGAAGAAGGGGATAAGGTCAGGGGAGCAGAGTCTACCTGTGGATAGCGTGTTTTGATGCAGTGTATCCGAGGCTATTGGATAGGATTTCCACAAGGCTGTTTTCATTTCAGACTGAATATTAACTGCCTAAAGAGGAGTGCAGAAATGCGGTGAGGATAGTCTGCGTACGGCAGCAACATGCAAACATGTTCGAACAATGTTGACAAATGAACGTTTTGAAGAAGTGCCCCATGGACTCGTAAAGTAAACCATTTCTTTCCTTCCACAGATGCTTTCAGGCCGGCTGAATTTTTCCAACAATTTGGGTTTCTGTGAAAATTGAGCGGTTTTCTCGCCCATCCTTGATTTTTGACAGCTGCGTTTCACACATGGGACAGACCCTCTTAGTTGGGAGGAACAAGCCTTGTATGACTCGGGCTGCTGGCAAAGCTGAAATCGAATAGTATTTTTCGGCATCAAGTACAGTGTATTCTGAAGAGGTTATAGAGCGGCGTTCAAAATCCAGGTGGTCAGTACCTCAGTAGAAGTAGGGTCAGTTACCAGGCGGCAAAGAGTTGATGCGTTACTGCCAGAACCAGGGATTTTTGCCGAAAGTTAGTTTTTACCCATGATTACCTTGGCCTTTAGAGGAGACTGCATGCAACGTTGCTGCTTTTTTCGCCTTGATATATTATGTTCTCAGGGGAAATGTGCACATACCATAAGTGATGGACAAATTCAGGAATGACGTGAAAGGGGGGAGCGCGATTAAATGAGTATCTTTTGAAATACGATTGTATTTTTCCTATTTAATGCAAGTAATGGAAATTTTTGTGCCTTCAAATGGTATTTCTTTACTGAGTTTGCCAGTTTGGAGCTCACCGAAACGCATTCCGTACATTTCGGTTGACGCTCTGGCCATCATAAGCCTACTTCAGGCTTTAGCAGCATCTGGTACAGGCGACGTGGAGCTGTGAACCTGCCTGGAAGGTGTCATCGTCAGTTAGCCCTGGATGTTCAATCGTGGGCGGGATGGGAAGGACGTCGGCCTCAGCGATTATCGCAAAATCTTTTTAAAATTGTGCTGCCGCCGTCTCTAAAGTCTTTTTTTCAGGAAAGTACCCTGGATAAATATGGAGATGCGGTATTTTGGGTAAACGTTTCGACGCTCACAAGGTGGAAGAAGACAGAATGATGGCGGAAATGCCCGTTGATCACAGGTGATATTGATAACCTGAACTGTACAGAAAATTTGCTCATGGTATATTTTGTCAAATCTGCCTTATGTCCGAAATGCTGTGTAGATGCTCTGTAGGTCAATCACCATGTGGGAATGAAAACCGGTTTGCGAATCAAAAGCATGAACACGCGTTCCACCTCGCACAATGCGAGCAAAGACTTGTCTCCCCATCGGGGAATTGAACCCCTGTCTCCCGCGTGACAGGCGGGGATACTCAAAACTATACTAACGAGGAGAGGGCGGGTGAGGGTTTCCAAGGGAGCTAGTGATATTCCAATTTGCACTGAGATTTGCATTTTGAAGCGATCGTTACACAGTTTGCCTCCACAATGCAGATAATTAACTTCCATCGGTAGAAACGGGATGCATCTTCTTTCTAGAAAATCGCTACATGGCGTCAGTTCTTTCCGTTTCCCAGAGGCACAGATGCTTCTTCCTCGGCTGTTTCCCTCATTTTGTCACTTGCTCAGTCTCGCAAAAAATTCGCAAGGAATTCCAATCGTCCATCTTCTTCAGACGCCTATCTCCTGCAACCACACTCCCCACTCCATTTCCATAATCCACACAAACCAAGTCATAGTGCCGGATACAAAACTTCACATGTAACCGGTAAAGGAAGACGTGTCTTTATTCATTTCCACTCAGCAACGTAACTAAACTTGTCAGATGCAACGTTTCCAAATCACCGAATGTCGCTCTCTGCATTTTATTTCCATTTTGGTAAGTAAAAGGCACTCTTCCCCCAGAGCAGAGATTTATAAACGTGTGGGAGCTAAATGGCTGGAGCATACTTTTCTACGAAGCAGGAAGTATTATCTAGGACAGCGATTTGGCCAGAGTAGAACAGAGCTGTCAGACGGGAGAAATGGGAAGCGCAGTATCTGTGCAGCCACAGAGACAAGGATAATATAATATTAATCATTCAGGGGGTGTTGGCGTGAATCGTTCGCACAGCATTTATTGCCCAGACACAGGTACCCTTGAGAAGGTGGTGCTGAGCTGCCTTCTTGAATCGCAGCAGCCACTCTGGTCCCTTACACCCATTGTGCTGTTAGGGAGGAAGTTCCTGGAATTTAACCCAACGACAATGAAGGGACAGGGATATCATTTCAAATCAGGCTAGTGAGTAGCTTGGAGTGGAACTTCCAGATCGCTGTGTTCCCATGCACCTGCTGTCCATTATCCTACTAGATGGTTGCGGTCATGGGTTTGGACTGTAATGTCTAAGGTGATTTCGAGAATTCGTGCAGTGCACCTTGCAGATAGTACACGCTGCTGCTATTGTTCGTCGGTGGTGGAGGGAGTCAACGTTTATTCATGTGGCTGATTTGTCCGAGATGCTATCATGCTTCCTGACTGCTATTGGAGCTGCACGCATCCAAGCAAATGGAGAGTATACCATTACAATCCTATCTAGTGTCTTGTAGATGGTGGAAAGGAATTGGGGAGTCAGGAGGTGTGTTACTCGCTGCAGGATTCCTTGCATCTGAACTGCAGTTGTAGACGTTGTGTTTATATGTCCAATCCAGTTCTGTTTCTCGTCAATGGTAACCGTTACATCGCTGATAGTGCGACTTTCAGCGAGGGTAATGCCATTGAATGTTAACGGGCGATGGTTTGATTTTCTGTTTTGGAGATAGTCATTGCCTGGTACTTGTATGGTGTGAATGTCCTTTGCCACTTGTCAGCAAGAGCCTGAACATGCTGCATTTGGCCATAGACAACCTCATTACCTCAGGAGTCACGAATTGTTTTAAACATTGCGCAATCATCAGCGAACATCCCCATTTCCGACCTTAAGATGGAGAGAAGGACATTGATGAGGGAACTAAACTTCCTTGAGCCTTGACGCTACGCTGAAAAACTCTGATTCCCTCACGAACTAAAAGGACTGGGCTCTGAGCAGTCGGGGTGGATACTTAGAAAGTGCAGGCGCCGAAAATCCAGAGCAAACATTCAGGAAAGAGTGGTACCTGAGCCGGCGGTGTGGGCATTTAATAATTCAGGCCCTAAGCAGACAGTGCGAGGATATCAGAAACACTGTAGCTGCTCGAAAGACGGATCACGTATGCTTTGCTGAAAGAGCAATTAAAGATTGACAATAATTATTTTTCTTGTCAGCTATGCCCCTCATGCCATGACCGAACCTGTCTTATTTTTAATGTTAATTTATTCAAGGACAGCGGTTGTAGTTTTCTATTTAATGCCACTTTAATTGGCAGTTGTTCCGGCCAATCATTTTACCGGGTGATTAGGGAGGTTAATTGGGAATCGTCAAGACGATTTTGGATTAATATCTGAGAAAATCGAATGACCCAGAAAACAGGGAGAAGCCGGAGGAGTGGCTGCCGGCTGCAACTTCCTTCAAAGAGACAATAAGGAAAGGACGGGCCCAGTGGTCTGTTTCTGTGTTGTAGTCCGTCTATGGTTGCATCCTACGAACGGCATTTAAGTTAAGTAAATTATAAGAATATGCGACGAGAAGAAATACATTACTTTTTTTTCATATTCAATATGCGTAGGTATACAAAGAAGGAAGTTGATGGTAGGGCCATGTGTGATCAGACTTTTCTTGGCTAGGAATTCGTGCTGATACCTGGTTGAAGCGTCGCTCGCTATATTGATGAGTGGATATCACGTTGAACATATTTAAACATTCGAGAATTATGACAACAGCTTTTTGGTGGCTGTGTATGTGAAAGGACCAGATAACATGAAACAGAGAGTGTTGTGAATGAGAATGTGGGGAGGAGGTAGCCCCATTAATCGTCAAAAAACAAGTATGAGCTATTTTCGCTTTCAAATGAATCGTAGGGAAATCGGATTTAAAAGTTCTGAATCCAATATATGGAATCATCTCTCAGCCCTATGGATCGTGGGAATGTGTGACCAATTGCGCCAATACCCGTCCTTTCATAAAATACGTGATGACCAGGCCTTCCTTGTTTTAAACATGTGAGGTATATGGAACTTTGAGAAGCAGCTCATTGTGCAACTGTCCGATATTTGGAGGGTGTCACACTTCATGAAACCTGTTCTGAAAATGGCCCCTATGTACTATTTGGCCCAGAAAAGACGTTGTAGGAAATTTGAGCCGTTTGTCTTTGTTACATTTGTCGAGTTATCGTGATCAAACTGGTGTTGTTTGGGCTGTTGTCTTGTTGATCATAACAACTGTTCCAATGAACACAAGACTGTCAGAACCTGGCATCACATTTCATCCTTTAAAATTCTGCAACACTAACAGGGGCAGTTCAGTATTTTTATTATTATTTTTTATTATTATCACAACTTACAATTCACCATTGATTATAGTAAACTGTGAAAAGTAGTTCAATTTGACATTATATTATAAACGAGCAGTTTTAGTAGGATATTATTTTATCCAGAGTGCTTAAACGTTGTTCCAAGCTTTTTGCTAACATGAGTGAATTTCTGGGCACAAAGTTTATGTCCCCCTGTATATGTCAATGGGTTTTCCGCTGTAATTTGCCTAATTTTGCGCACAGATTCACAAGGTACTGCATTCCGCTCTTCAGCTCCTCCCTAAACTTAGCCTGTGTCAGCACATAAATGAATGTGTTTGTGCAGCAACTGAGGACCCCAAGCATGTATCCAACTGACTCAAGCACAGTTGTGCCAGAATTGGATGTGATGGTTACACGCAGAGAGATAAAATATATAACCGAGGTTGTCCAGAGCAATATAAAGCTGCCGGTTATACTGAAGAGTAAAATAATGGACTTTCTTCGGCTTTCTATTTCAGAATCTTTGTGATATTTTCCATTGTTGCAACCGCGGAGACCCCTGCGAACTTTACTGGCCGCCAAAATACGTCTAGCCGTCAAAACATTTAGCAACAAAATTAGAATGAATGGAACACATGGGGTCAAGGTAACGGTAAAAATGTCAAATGCGGCCCATTCAGCAGAAATGAAAAATGTCTGTTTTAGGACACAACCACGATTTACATTGTCCATTACATATGCATGTTCAAAAGCAAAGTACCAGGGAATGTTTATCAAACAACTCAACACACTCACCACTGATATGACAGCTACCGCTGTTGTCTCCGTGCAATATTTTTTTCGCAGCTTCTTACAACATATGACCGCAAAACGATCGAAGGTGAACACCATTGTTAACCAGATAGAGGCTGATGTGACTACATAAGTCAGTGTCACAGTTAGACGGCACACCGTGCTCATGGTCAAGAATGAAACAGGGAAATAAATATTCAGCGTATTCTTCAGCATGGCTTCAGAACAAACAACCAGGAGATCCGCCGCGGCCATGGCGATCATATAGTGGGTAATACATTTGGAGAGGCCACAATTTCCTCGGGAAAGAATCACAATCGGAACAAGATTAACTGTAAGAGAGGGATAGAGTGAGCAGGAGATAGACGACACAGACGAACATGATTAATTTCCTTCCTGTTGCAGCAAAGGATCGTACATTTCACCTAAATATGCACAGTCTGCTTTCCTAGGTGAGCATGGTCTAAATGTTTACTGGACCTACTCAAAGTGGATAGGACAGGGAAACATCAGTTGATAATTCGATTTTTGAAAGTAACATCTTCAAGGTAGACTGGACAACTATCGTTCAACAACGATTGAGATTGCTGAGGGCGAATGTGACCTGGACAATTTGAAAGCACACATGTGGCTTGGCATGTTGAATATTAAAAGGTAAATGGGAGGTGTAAAGTGTCAATTCATTTTGTGTTGGTACAATGTGAAGTTGGAAAGGAAAGCACAAGATAGAATCTGGGCCAGGTAGAGTTATAATCTGGAAGAGGTACTGGTGCAATGCGTGCTGGGTGCTCAATATATGTGATAAGTACTGGGAAGGATTACTGTGCAACAGGACAAACAGCATGAAGATAAATTATTGCCCAAGGGCACGAACATACTCTGAACGCTTGTGAGGGTTAAGATGGAATGGTAAAAGCACAGGAACTGAAAATGGTCACTGAACTAGATAAAAGACCAGAATAGATGAGGCCGAATGCAAGGTTACACAGGACTTATCACAGTGGCGGTACAATGGCAATCAGTACAAGGTGACATTCTTATGCTGGTTCCCAGGGAGAAATTTTATTCGGGGATGAGAGCTGATCAGTGCTGCGTTTTAAATCAGACTGAGATATCTGAGATTGATATGCTGGCTGGGCATTGTGCAGGATTATTTCAGCTGAATGCATCGCTAATTCATTGCAGAAAGAGTGAAGCAACATTGCTATGCTGAATGGTTGCAGTTAGTGCTGAACAAAAGGGCAGTTTAATGGCGGACTGGGAACGGTGACATTGCTCTAAGATAGAATGGACAATATTTTGTGGCTATAGGGGCATACTTCTTGCAAAGCATGGTACATGAGCAATTCGATGATGTGATTCTAGTGAGGTCATAACTAGTGTGTTGCTTCCGAGTAGACAGGACAGAGTTCCCATTACTTGATCGGCAGCAGAACAAATCACTTTGTTGCTAGAAGGGCAGAAGTGAGTCGCTTGCGTCTCAATCACAGCATCCGTGCGAAGTGATTTGAAATGTCAAGCCGAAAATTGATTTTTGCTGGGCACCAATTGCAGAAGATCGCGATAAAGATTGACCATGATGGGCACATTAATTTGAGTCTGTAGACTAATATACGTTCAGAAAAGTAGAATTACGAATTGTCGATTACCTGACGATGAAGTCCTAACACCTAACACACCCATGTTTAAATTAATATCTTCTACAGCTTATTTCATTTCAGATTGGCCAGGCTCATAAAACGCATGAATCTTAGCATTATTTGTTAAAATGCATATTTCTTTTTTTTCAAAATGCAGGAACCTTTTTAGAGAATTAGCGAAGTTATTCAATGTTGCATTATTGTACAGATGATTAACTTCAGACATTTATGCTGATTACCGATGAAATTAAATGATCTATATAAGTCAAGCGAAATTGACGTGAGCCTCAGATAATCATGGTTGCATTATGATTTCTGTTGTTTAGATAGGAAAGGTCCATTTGAATTTTGAAGGTTATATTTTCTAAGTGAATCTCACTGAACTAATTTGTAGCTGCCAGATATGTAATAACTTGATACGCACGTGTATTAAATATTTTTTTCTGCATTTCAAAGCAAATTAAATAACTCTAGCATGAATTATTATCGAAAGTAGGTAATCGGTTCGCTGCCGAAATTTTGTTTGTAGTTCTGGTGGCGATGCTAAATGATGGGATGTCATGGATTTGGCAAGGGTGCAGAATAGCTTTCCGACTGAAATCTGCGGTCAGATTGAGGAAGCACAGATTAGTGAACGGATAACACACATTCTCAAAATAATGGGATGAGTAGATAGAGAGTTATTTCAAGTACCAACTGTTTTCAAGGCAGTGCAACATGGTGCAGACTGAACGTAGATTTTTCGCAAACTTGAACTTAGGGAAACAACAATGCGTTGAACGTGTTTAAACGGGGTGGTGAAGTCGCATTTTGGATCATATTATTTCAGTAAGTTGTTGGTTAATGATTCAGATGAACTTTGAATGCAGTAAGGCGAATTAGTCGGATAAAGATCAACAGCTTTTTACATTTTTGGATCAGATTGCAAGTTGGCAAGCTTTGACCACACAGACAAAAAAAATATATCTATTCGCGTTACATACACAGCCCAGTTGGCAGGCTCCGATTCACAATTCTCTAACTTGAATGCAAGCATCAAACATTGATTGGCTTAATGGAGCTGTCAAAAATAATCACAAACAGCATTGAAAAAAGGCAGGCAATGGATAAAAAATAAAGTTTGAGTTTCTGTTGACCATGTAGGATTCACTGGAAAAGGTGGAAGCATTAGAACCCAAAGCTACGTTGACAAAATTACAGCTTAAAATAAATGTCAAAAATGAAAATTGACCTTCATTTACCCGATACCTATAATTATTTGAGCAAACCTATGTTTATATTCCTACAATGTCATGCATTTAAACTGAGAGACATAATTGCCCGTGCGCTATTGTGAAATGACTGTTAGCCAAATTATCAGCACTTGAAACTGTACTGGCCACAACTGTAAATAAGGAAACAATTTTAAAAATACAGTAATTTAAACAATTATATGATGAAGCAGCCAATGTTTGAACAAATTAATTATCAAAACTATTATCCAATAAATTATCAGTATTTTTCCAGAATTTCCCTCCGACTTAAATGTTGAAATTCCGCAGGAATGAACCAGCCAATTATCTACCTAATTAAATAGTGACCTATCCAAACAATTATCCACTATTTAGCTAGCAAATTAAGGATACAGTCAACAAATATATTTTCAACATTATTCCCTGCTAAATAAATTGGAGAAATGAGCATGTAAATATGCGACAGAATGACCCATTGCTCTCTGCAACTGCAATCTGCTTCTGACCTGTTATTGATTTGCTGTTTGGGAAAAGGACCATGAAGCAGGTGCAGTGCACTTTGGTTTATGTGCCTCTTGGTGTCGTTACTGCAAACACCCGAGCCTGAAGAACTACAGAGCGATGGACTTTCCTCCACGGTCCCAAAGCCATATCACTTTAACAGCAAAGTTCTATTCGCAATGTAAGTACAAAATAACAATTGTCTATGGTATATTTTGCATGCAAAACAGATCCTTAAGGGATAATTCATTTCGGTGCATTTGTGCATGATGTGGTGTGATCCACTGAATGGTGATTTGGTTGTGACACATTGCTGCAGGCTCGATAGCAGCAGTTACACTAGAGAAGTGACACAAATTCTCAGGTGCAGGTTCAAAACGCTAATCGTGATTTAAGATGATAAAGAAACCTGCCAATAAGTAGACAGCGGCCTGGATTATACGTTTTTCGGCAGCGTGAGATTGGAGAAATGTAAAATTAGCCCTTTTCCTACTCACCCTCCCATAGACCATCTCCCGGTCCACAATTCATTAAATTCCCACGGGGAGGAGGCAATGAGTGATGCAAAATGGGGTCCGTGTCCAATTGGCAGTGAAAGCCTGAACACCGTGCGGCAGAGTGTAATGCTGTGAACAGAAAGTCGGTATGGCTGCAAGCTAAAGACCACCTGCTCTCAGAAACTGTTTTTCCAAAAATGTTTTTCGTTGAAAGCACAGGCAAGAAACAAAAAAGTGAAAAGTGAACATGAAGGCGCAGCCACCTTCCCCAGCACAATCTGTTGCTACATTTAATCATGGTCCCGGAGGCAGAACCTCTCTTCCGCGCGATTCTCGTCTGATGGTAGCTGCCCAGAAACATTTATTTCCCGTCTCCTCTGGGCCACTGTAAGTGCAAATCACGAATCAAGAAAACAGACGATTGTGTCGTTCACAGACTCAATAACCTTTTAATTAGTAACTTGTAAAAGGTGGGCCGGCCCGTTCTCCACCTGCAACTGGAACATGTACGTGACGTCACTACACCCGATGCACGTCATTGATCTTCGTGCAGATTCTGCTTTTTTGTGGCCGGGGGCCGGGGGGTGGGGATTTGGAGTGGGGGGGTTTGTGGGATGAGGGTGGGGGGGGGGGGGGGGGGTGCGATTTGCGGACGACAATTCCAGCTAATCTTTTTGCTTAAATATTTAGATACTCAGAAGTGAATTCAAAATGTACGATCTCAGTTAGGGGCGAGTGTACTCCGAAATAATTTATATTTAAAAATGCATTTTGTCGCTAATCTTTGTTGAGTTGGAATAAAAGAAACAGCCAGGAACGTCATTTCTGTACAGAAATAATATTCATATTCATAGATTCGTCTTCATGCAGCATTTTCCTTTCTTTGGACATATTCACAAGACTGGCTCTTATATTTCCGCTTTCACTAATTCTTCTTGAAAGTTAGCGTATTTTGGTGTTGCTGTCCATTTGAAGCGGAATGGATTTCCAGGTTGTCGATGGGACGGTAATGTATCTCCAAGTCAGCTTGGTGTGTGACTTGGAAAGGATTGTGTAATTAAGAGTGTTCCCATGCCTCTTCTGCTCTTGTCCTTCCAGGCTTTCGAGGTCAAGTGAACAAACGACGGAACTTTGCGGAAATCTGTCATATGTACAGCAGCAGCGATCATACCTAAGAACTCGGCATAACCTGGTGTATTGCAAGGCAGTGCTACTCGCAGGCCAAACAGCGTATTCAGCATGAGAAAGACAGGGCTCATTCATCCCCCTTCCAAATAACGACAGCTCAGCTCTGAAGTCCTGTCTCGTTCGGCATGAATGGTGGTGAAATATTCTGCAACTCACTGTCGAACGGCTCTCCACCAATATCCCCATCGGCAATGATTGTGGAGCGCAGAGCACCAGTGCATATACATGGCTGAAGAATTTGCAGCCACATTCACCCTGAAGTGACAGGTGGATGAACCATTCCGGACTCCTCCTACGGAAGAGAAGCATCACAGATGCCAGACTTCATACAATGTGATTGTCAGCACTCGAATTTAAGGACTGACTGAAGGAACTGGATGATGCAGAGGCTATTGGTCCTTTTAGATAGTGTCAATAGTATGGGAGATCAGTGCTCCTGAATAAGCCTTCCCATCGAAGCAGGTAAGGTGCAGCTAAAGTACTGGCATATACACGAAACTGTGAGCATGTTCACAGGTATGCCTATCCACAGAAAAGTAACGACAAATCTAACCAATCTAATTACAGCCCCATCTGCCGACACATCATCATTTTCAAAGTGATGAAAATTATCATGGACAATGCTTTCAATCGCCAAGTACTCGGCAGCAAACTGCTCACTGACGCTCACTTTTTGCTTCGTGCGAGCTCCAGCTCTCGGTTCGGCCTTGGTCCAAACATGGCCAAGTGTGCTGTACTGATAATGTGAGGAGAGAGGGGCTGTGTTTTATATCAATACAGCTGTTATCACGCTGTTGTATCAATGAGGCCTATGAGAATTGTAGTCATTAAGAATAAGGGGCAACTTCCCCACAGCTTGAACTCATACCAAGCAAAAACGATTTTTTTTTCTTTTTATTTTGTTTTGCAGGTGAATCATCTCAGCCCCATGACATAAATGGAAGCGAGTCTGAGGGCAGTTTCCTGAGCCCAAATATGTTAAGCTGCTGCATCAATAAACTTCTCTCCATTTGAAACACAGAATGAGGTTTGGTGTGGTGAGGAGGGGGTGGGGCAGTGGGAGGGGGTTGTGTCCGCTGATCATTATTCAAAGTTCAGCACCATTCGCGACTCAATAGATGCTGATGAAATCCGTGCCCATGTGCATCAAGACCTGGGCAATAGCCAGACTTGAGCTGAAAAATGACAAGTAATATTCGCCCCAGAAAATTGACAGGCAATGACCACCTGCACCAAAAGAATTTCCAACAAAATAGCCTTGAGATTTAATGGCATTACCATCACTCAAGCCCCCGTTTTTAATATGCTTGGACAAGCCATTGACAAGAAGCTGTGACTAGAAGGGAAGGTCGGAATCTAAGAATGCTGTGGTGAGCAACACACCCCCTGACTCTCCAAAACCTTTCCTCCATCTAAAATGCACAAATCAGGAGTGTGATTGGATACGCTACACCTGTCTAGATTATCAACGCTCCAATAGAATTCAAGGATATTGACTTAATCCAGGACAAAGCAAACTGCTTGATTTGCAATCATTCCGTAAATGTAATGATTCAACCTCTTTATCCTGATCTGAAAAATTCCTCTTACTGCTTTTATAGTTCATATGAATAATCAGCGAACAACTGAGTGAAATTATCTTATCTAAAAGGTGAAATATCCACACAATTTCTCGGTATCGCACAAATGCATTACTGCTTTCCTAAATACCATTTTTCTACACTTTCAGTGTGCACCATTTTTCATATCCTTTAGTACACGTGGTACTTAAGTGAAATCTCATGACATCATGTAACACATGGGCAATGAATGTCCCCTCCTGGTGACCAGCTGCCGTTCCCCTCAGCGGATGAATAAATTATCATCAATGGCCGACGTTTTGGGGAGTGAGAAAAACGCTTTACATCGGGGACCTCGAGATCTGTGAGCAAGAGAGGATCGGTAACACCAATAATGTCCGGGCTGGCTG
Organism: Cetorhinus maximus; assembly: GCF_964194155.1. Taxonomy (NCBI): domain Eukaryota; kingdom Metazoa; phylum Chordata; class Chondrichthyes; order Lamniformes; family Cetorhinidae; genus Cetorhinus; species Cetorhinus maximus. The sequence continues at coordinate 115,918 of NW_027596415.1, forward strand.
AGTCATAAGACTGGGTCTTTGGCAGGTGGTCAGGGAACCAACCAGGTGCAAAACTCTAAGTGAATTCGCTCCACCAACCTACCCTCCACAGGTGCACCTGTCCATTAAATGTTTGATAGTATTGACCAACGAACGGTCATTGTGCAGAAGAATTCTGCCTTCACATTGGGGCTTCCCTCTATCGTATTGTGTGAGACAACCATTATGCTAAATGGGGTAGATATCACCTTGATCAAGAACTCAAAAGTGCGCATTCACGAGGCACTGTGGACCATCAGCTGGAGCTGATTTCTGCACAACCATAATTTGTAACCCCAAGACCAGCGTATACCCAACTCTGCAATTTTCATGTGGACTGTTTAATGTGATGTTTCTGATGCCAGTCAAGCATTCTACTTTTCTACTTTGGTGTAGATTTCTTTAGGTGTTGCTGTACCTCTGGGACAAGGAATGTTCAACAGATTACTTAGTAAATTACGGGGTTTTAGCTGGGATTGTCCAATGTGGAGACATGACGAGAATTATCCTCTGCTTTCTGGAGCATTGGCAAATGAGAAGAGATCTCACTGAAGCATTAACCGTTCTAATAAATTTCGGCGGTGTTGATCTTGGATGGATGATTCCGCTGGCGAGTGTGCCTAAAACCAGGAAAAGCAATGTCAGAATAAGAGGCCTGCATTTAGGATTGAGATGAGGAAGAATTTCATCACCGAGGGAGGAGTAAAAGTTCGAAATTATGTACTGCAACCTCGGCAGATGGGCAGTCATTGAGTATGTTGAAGGTGCCAATGAACCGATTTCTCAACATTAAATGCATCCAAAGATATGAGATAGTGCATGCAATGTCGTGGAGACATAATTTCAGCCATGATAGACTTGAGTAGTGGAGCACCCTCGTGCGGCCAAATGGTCAACTTCTACTCGTATTTCCTGTGCTCCTATGTCCTTCTGTCAGCGCCACCACGTAACGTGGCAATGTGAGTTTCCTAAAGCCACAGGAGATTCCGATAATGCTTAATATTAATCCACCGCAACTCTCAATGTAAGGAAGTTAGATTTGGAAGCAGTGTTTACAACAGCAGGAAGTGGAGGGCTAGAAATTGAAATGAGCAGAATAATGAGAACCAGATAACTACTCGGGGAGCATAGGTGTTCCGAAATCGGACCACTTATGTCTCAGTTAGGAATCTGCGTGCTGAGATAGATGTTTCAATACTTACGTCCGGCTTCAGTACTTGAGAACAAAAGTCTCGCCTAATGCTCCATTGCCGTAGTGAAGTAGTTCTGCACGATCGGATGTAGTAACTTTCAGAACATATGTCAAATCGATTCACAGGGTAAACGTCGAAGATTCCATGCCCCCATTTCGAACATTGACATTATCGTAGCCCCTTGCGTCCTGACCACTATTTAAACCTCTGCTAAAGCCCACATAAAGGATCATCTGGTCATTGTCAAGCTGCTGCTTGTGGAAACTTCCCGACCAAAAATTGCCTGTCACCGTTTGCGTTACTTCAGTGACTACACTTCATCTAAATTCATTAAGGCGGTCGATAAATGAGGCTGTAGAAATGCATGTATTTCAATAGATAAGTGACTAAGACATCGGAATGTCTTCAGCACACACAGTAATCTGTTTCACCCAGACTTCCAGTATCGCTGTGATAATAAGTATGTGATTTGACAGAGATTCCGTTCCTTTAAATATTGGAAAAAGGATGAAAACCATTAGCAAAGGCTTCAAGTATTTCAAGCAGAATTTTGCAGAATGCGAATTTGCCTCTGCACATATTTTCACTGATTGTGTTTTCTACAAGTTCAAACTCGGTTGGCACTTGATTTTGATAATTATTGCAGAGCCCACCCTGTTACATGACATTCCGTAAAGCAAGAATAAGGTGTCAGCAGTGGATACCACGGAGTGAAAGAATCAGCAACATGAATAAATCTGTTCACGTTATGGTTAAACATACATTCCTGCTTTGATAACTCCCCAACAGTAAAGAAACGATTCCATGTTATCGGAACTAGCGTTTGAGAAGAACGTCAATATCCATTTATACGTGTAATGATTGTATTTAGGCTCTAACCAGGAACACCAATAGCCGCGACAATAGGATAGTAAATGGCTTCTATCTGGCGAAGTATCAGTTCTCCCATTTTTATGAGGAGATGTCTTTCCTGCAGAGATGGATGCACAAGATGGAATGAATCTGTGAGTTGAAATGTAGAAATCCTCTTCTCCTTTAAATTCATTTCAGGAAAATAAGAGAATCACGTTAAAATCACAGAAGATTCGGATGGAGATGCCGCATTAATCAATCTGGAGCACGAGGGTAAAACTGGCACGACAGCATTCGTAGCAGGGAACAGGGAAAAGTTGTTAGCTGTGCCTCACATGGAGCCCTTAGTTAACTAGGGAAACCCTCGGCCGCTAAGATCTAGAAAGACAAAGGCAACATGACCATGGGAACGCCACTCGCTGAAGGTTCCTCTCCAAGCCACTCATCCCCCTGGTTCGGAAAAATATCGCCGTTCCTTCACTGTCTCTGTGTCAAAATAATGGACCCTCTCCCCCACCGCTAAAAATACCGTGGATGTAACTACATCGCAAAGACCTCAGCAACTCACCACCCACTTTACAAGGGGAATTAAAGATTGGCAACAAATGCTGGCCTTGTCAGCGTTGCCCTCATCCATGAGTGGAAAGAAGGACAGAAGTTTATATTGTTAGTCCGAGAGCATGTTAATAAACGTACATCGGAAAACGAGAGCTTCGAGAATGGGTTTGTAAATGGCCCGTATCTGATGAAGTGCAGCAAATTATATCCTCGGTGAGAAGCGCCAACTCCTGTTGAAACAGATACACCGAGCCTTTTGGAAAACATTAAATGTGACATTCAGAGGAACTGTTATGTAGGCAGCAGATAAATCCCCATGCGCGCACTCATGTCCCCTAAAGAAATCAATTAGTTTCAGTCATTGAACAAACAGGTTACGTCAGTCGCTCGCATTGTGAAAGGAAACGTTTCGAAATGAAACGTAGAACATTGGAATGATGTGTGCGGTCAATATAATTGAAGGGGCTATATTTTAACGTGCATCGGGTAGATCTCAAAGTGGATAGTCACGGCGGGAAATGATTGACCCATAGAGCGATGTTGAGAATCAAATCGTTACTAATTTAGATCAAAATTATTCAGGAACCTCAATTCGCATGAACCGCCAGAGGAAGTAGTGGGGAAATTTCAGATGTTCTCCACTGTTTTGTGTTTCGGGACCCATTCTATGTTCCAACAGGGCACATGTCTGATGCATGTCTTTGTCATTTAATCTTCCAGAGGGAACTCATACGCTGCCCAGATCTATCCGTGGATTCCTCTTGCAATGATATTTCCGTCATTGACTTGACCTACATTCTGTGTCGTTGCACATAAATTTGCACCATTCTGCCTGGAAATTATAAACGCAACCATATGACCTGGAAGTTTAGTGTTGTTGGTGACCTATAGAAAGAACGCAATAGAAAGTGTTGGAGAAGGATTTTGTTTTCTCAACCGAAATATTTCAAAATAATGCGTTCAAGCCAATCCGACCCCATAAACCCTCAGTAACGATGCCCCACGCCATGCAATCCTCTGGCTCACCCACTCACATACTCCATCCAGAGTGATGCTTGAACTGAATGAAAAGCAATGTTTTGAATAAAATAATGGGATATCTAGAGTGGGAGGGTATTCCACGCTTAACATTTAACTCTTGGCCCTCAAATGTCTTCTGCAGACAATAATTAGCAGATGGATGCACTGATTATAATGTACGCGAATCGAAGGCGCCTCTGGCTTTGGTGTGGGCTGCATTTCAAACCATCACCAAAAACAGAATAGTTAAGGTCAGTAGGTCATTCGGCCCCTTGAGCTTGTTCTGCAACTCGGAAAGCTCATGGCTGATATGATCGTGTCCTCTGCCCCGCTATCCTGCCAGCTCTCACCCAACCAGCGTCGTACATCGGAACCCCTCCGCCACCTCCCACACAATACACACTTATATCCTCATGACCCTCGTCACCCTTATTGGTAAATAAACTATCCAACTCAGCCATGATTATGCGACAGCCCTGATCAGATGATCAGTGTCATTCTCTCTTTGGTGATGGCGTCATAATCAGAAGCGATGCAAAGTGGCGAACCCATTTCACGTCACTTGGCTCGGCATTTTCAGGATTCACTCACTGACTTCTGCACAGAAAACATGAATGTTCCCTCAGATGGACGATCAAGGCTTGCCAGGCAATGTTTATTATATCACTTCCATATCAGTGCGAGACTTGCATAACCTTTCGGCCTCATAGAAAGCTAATGAAAACTTTCCAACTTCACTGTCCGTGAACCATTTCCAACGGTTTTTGGCAGGACAAAATCCGCAAAACCGATAATCTTGCAAAGTGCAGCATGCCTGACATCGAAAATATGTTCATTCAAGCTCCGGTTCCCTGGGTAGGTCATGCGGTTCATCTGGAAAATTCCTACGTACCAAAACGCCACACTCGGTGAGCACGGAACGCTCCACTACAGGATTTATGAAATCTCACATCCAAACCCAGAGATTGCAAGCGGGAATCCAGTACTTGGGTTCCTGACACCATCATGTTAAAAACAACGTGGTGTGCCTGCGCCATATGAAGCATACAGCCGGCGCATCGGAATCCTGGTACTAAAATATGGTGTTCACAGGCCTTCTCCAGGCGAAAAGCCCTGTGGGGATGGAGAACTGGGGACCTGGCTAAGGCTCTCTTGGCCCCCAGTCAAAATCCAGCACAAATGCAGCAGATATGTGGCGGCTGTCGCGCAAATTTTTCGGGAAAGGGGTGCCTTTCCCTACCTGCATCTGCCACTCAGCATTCCTCGTCCAAAGGGTGGCCAGAGAGAAAGGTGTAAGGCTAATCTCCAGGTCTCCCTAAAGCACGGAGGCCTTAACACCAGGGAGCGGGAGGAGAATGCTGCCGGTCTCTCGGCCTGGCAAAACGCGGTCCATCAAATCGAAAACCACTTCGAGGCTCAGCGACTCAAAAGAGTGGTGCAAAGGCCGAGGCACAGCAAGGTGAAATGGACGAACCAGGGCATTTGATTTCCTCTTGTTAGTGCAAAAAACGTTTCCCACGGTGGAAGAACATGTAGGTCAAGAATTGGACTCCTCAGTCATCGAAAATCACACTGAGGCTGACGGATTTCATTCTAGGTCCTGAGGGGATACCACGTCAATCAGATGAAATAGACATTTTCAGGAAGGTAGGACACCACCACCTTTTCAAGGGCAATTTTGATCAAGCAATAACTTATGGACCATCTAACCACATCCCCGCCACATGAAAGGATGCGTTTGAAAACATAATTGTGAACAAAATAACAAACCTTCGGCACAACCAAATGGAGGAATCATCCAGTGATTTCAGCATTTGTGGAGAACAGAGTCAAGCAGCTTAAGGACAAGGAAGCGCGGGTTAAGTTAGTTTATTCCGCTGAACATACATATTATGCAGAATTTGGCAATCGAATGTGCAAATATAGACTTGATCTAATCTCACACGTGATATCACGCTGACACTTTTTTTTTGCAGTGCACTCACATGTCGAAGGGCCGGGAGATTTAATCATCAAAATGGTTAGACAGACAGGCCGACAGACACATAGACAGATACATAGATGCACAGATAGACAGACATTCAAATGGATAGATTGATTTGAAGAGAAAGTTGTACGCGAGAGACAGAGTGAGACAGAGCGTGCGACAAAATCAGCGAGCGAGTGAATACGCAAGAGATTGAGAGAGCGAGATGGATGGACAGATAGATAGATAGATAGATAGATAGATAGATGGATAGATAGATAGATAGATAGATAGATAGATAGATAGATAGATAGATAGATAGATAGATAGATAGATAGATAGATAGATAGATAGATAGATAGATAGACAGACAGACAGACAGACAGACAGACAGACAGACAGACAGATAGATTGATAGATTGATAGATTGATAGATTGATAGAATGATAGATTGATAGATCGATAGAACGGTAGATAAAAGCAAAAACTGCGGATGCTGGAAATCCAAAACAAAAACAAAAATACCTGGAAAAACTCAGCTGGTCTGACAGCATCTGTGGAGGGAAACACAGTTAACGTTTCGAGCTCGTGTGACTCTTCAACAGAACTAAGTAAAAATAGAAAATAAGTGAAATATAAGCTGGTTTAAGGGAGGGGGGTTGGGGCAGGTAGGGATGGATAGAAAGCCAGTTATCACTGTCAAACGGATTCGCAACGTTAATTGTGTTCCTCTCCACAGATGCTCTCAGACCTGTTGTGTTTTTCCAGGTATTTTTGTTTTTTGTTTTAGTTACATAGATAGATGGATGGATAGATAGAAAGATTTGAACATGAAGGGCTGAAATACAAGTGCTTCTTTCAACAAATATCCACTGTCGGATCGTTGATAAAGGCAACTGTGAAGCAGAAAGACGAGATTGTGAATTATAAAGAAACATAGAAAACACTTGCGAGATGCGAGTATTGCACCCGAGTAAAACTGGGAATTTCGCCTGACAAATCCCCCTTAACATCGGATCTGATATGACGTCCATCACCCCGGTTGCTGCCATTCACTGCAGGTAGCAAATAACACAATTTGAAGGATAACACTTTCCTCGCGGCAGTAACAAAAGCATCACTAATCTACCGGGAAGAGAAAAAAAACTGGGAAAAACAAATCACAACTGATTAACCAGAACTGGAGCCAAGGGCACATTTTCCCTCGACCTGGTCTAAAACCCTCAGCTCTTTGCTTCAGTAAATATGTAAACTGATATTCGAACTGGACAACACATTCAGTCACATAAATGTGTCTAAATACCATTATCAAAAATGCTTCGTGACAATCGCAAAAATAAAGTGAACAATCTTTCCAATGAGGAAGAAAGATGCTAAGAGGGGGAAAAATCATCCATGGCTAAACAAGGAAGTTAGATGTGACACAAAGTCCACAACTAAGGCATACCAAATGGCAAAGGTCAGTGGCAAGCTTGGGAACACTTTAAAGATGAACAAAGGGTTACTAAAAATCATAAAAGACCCAAGGAAAATTAGCACAAAATGTAAAAACAGATATCAAAAGCTTCTACAATTATATAAAAGGAAATAGAGTAGCTAAGGTGAATGCTGGTCCCTTGGAGTGTAGGATGGGGGAGTTAATAGTGGTGAACGCAGAAATGGCACTATATATTTTGCCTCAAAAGTTTGCCTCAATTTTCACGGAGGAGGAAACTAGTGCCACCCCAATCGTAACATGTAGAGCAGAGGGTATAGAGAAGGAGGAAGTTAGAACAATTACCAGAACTAGAGAAAAAGTACTGAGCAAACTATTTCGATTGAAGGGTGACAAGTCCCCAGGGCCTGTTGACCTACATCCCAGTGTCCTGAAGGATGTGGCAGCGTAGATAGTGGATGCATTGGTAATTATTTTCCAAAATTCCCTGGATTCTGATAAGGTTAAAGTGGATTGGAGCAATACTAATATGACGTCTTTATTCAGAAAGGCTGGGGGAGGCAGAAAGTAGGAAACTGTAGGCCAGTTTAATGTCTGTCGTTGAGAAATTGTTGGAATCCATTATTGAGTAATTAATAATGGGGTATTTGCAAAGTCGAAATAGAATCCAGCAGAGTCAGCATTGTTTTATGAAGAGTAAATCGTGTTTGGGTAATTTGCTAGAGTTTTTTGAACATGTGACAAACAAAGTAGATAATGGAGATACTGTGGATGCTGTATTTCTGGACTTCCAGGAGGCTTTTGATAAGGAGCCGCACAAAAGATTAATACACAAGGTAAGTTCACACGGAGCGATGGGTAATATATTAGATTTGAAAGAGGATTGGCTAACTAAGAGAAAGCAAAGAGTCTGAATAATGAGTCTTTTTCTGGATGGCAAGCTGTAAATAATTTTTTTCGACAGGGTTCGGTCATTGGGGCCGAATTATTTACAATCTTTATGAATGACTGGGATTCAGGGATAGAAGGCACTATAGCTAAAATTTCAGCTGAAACCAAAATAAGTGGGAAGTTAAATTGTAAATAAGATATACAATATTTGCAAATGGAAATGGACAGGTTAGGTGAATGGGTGAAAATTTGCCAGATGGTGTTTAACATGGATAATTGTGAGGTTATACATATTGTTCGGAAAAATAAAAAGGCGACTTATTATTTAAATGGAGAGAAACTTCAGAATGCTTCAGTGCAAAAGGATTTTGGTTAACTCAACTGACCTGTAAACTGTTGACCAGAATGTCCGGTCCTTGATCTCCAAGCTTAAGGGAATTTTAAACTGGGCCAGGGACTTCACAACACTTAATTTAATACAGGCCAAGACATGAAACAGTTAATTCATAATCTGGCTACCATGCTGGAAGGTCATGCGGGGACTATCAATAAATAGATCGGGATTGGAAAACATATTTCAGGTGAAGCAAGCAGAAATTATGTCTGCTGCACCTATGGACCCTGGACACAGCAGTAAGCCCGAGAGACTTTCAAACAGATTCATGAAGAGGTAGTTACTTTATTGGTAACTAATGAACATTTATTTAATCTTTCACGAAATAAAGAGCATGCCTTGGCTGTTGGCCAGCTCAGAGGATTAACACGTGTACATAGAATGAATCTTGAATGTGTAGTGAATAATATTATGCTATTAGGCATTGTCTTAGTGATACCTGTTATACCTATGTCAACACGCGGCAGAACAGGGAGGGAGCGCCGAAAGGGAGATGCGGAGCGAGAGAGTGAGAGAGAGAGGAAGTAGAGAGGAGGAGAGACTGAGCTAGAAGGGGTTAGGGAGAGAAAAGGACAGCGAGAGAGCGAGAGAGAGAGAGAGAGAGAAATAGAGAGGGAGAGAGAGAGAGAGATGTTTGGGGAAATGCAGAAAACGAACATGTGAAATGGGTGAATTCCTGCAGACCATTGCCGTCCTTGGGCTGCCCCAGAGCTCTGAACATATAATGAGTTACTGTCGTTAATTTTTCAAGCATTGAAACTCATCAGCGAGTTAATAACCAGGTAATCTGTTTTGCTGATGCTGGTCAAATGATCAATATCGGCCCCAAGGGAGACATCTGCCTTTCTTCCAATAGTGGCAATCATTGTGGGATTTTGGATGATCGGGTGAAACACATTGAAGTCGATAACCCGATGGAAGATGTGGAAAAAGTATTTATACAGAACCTGTCCATGTGACCTGCAAGGTGATTCCTGAAAGGGTAATGGAAGAAGGTGCAATGTTAAATCACAAATGAGGGGTTGTGGACGTAAAAGAACGGAAAAAAGAGCGACGGCAGAGAAATAGGGAATGTGAAGAGATAGAGTGGCCGGTATTTGGCGGCTATTTCGAAGATCAAGGAGCTGGTCCATGGGCTAAATGGAGCTCCTCTCCGGAGATTTTCTCTTACCTTATAAATCGTTAACAATTATTTTAAACCTTCACCATTTCAATCATTACACAGATCGGTCTCTCTGTTGGTTAACAAGTACACGGCTTGGGTGACTCTCTTTATCATGCTCAAAGTGGAGACAATCATCATTGTGTGCATGTTATTATTAACTACATAATTGCTCCTCAGTTCCAATAAAGAACACCTGTGCTGGTAGAGCACCAGAAATCCAAATACCAATAATAAAGCTTTCCAGATCTTCTCTTGAGCACCTCAGAGTCACAATGCGATAGCTGGAGCACAGATGATCTTTATTGGAACTGAGCCTAATGGAGGTTAGCATATTTCACAGCAGCCACCGTAGATCGATATTGATTGGAACAGGAAGAATCTATTTCGCACTTCAAGCATGTCCCTCCGTTCAACTGACAGCTGTTTGATGTGTGCTGAACACCATCACACCAATTTTATCCCATAACCATTAAAAACCTCTCCAAATGTAAACCCATCACTTCAGTTCCTGGCCCTTTAAAGAGACAGCATATAATAGCATTTTAGTTATTGTGGACCTACTCAGTCTCCACTGATATCATCTATGACAATTCTACAAGGCGTCCAATATCGCATAGCAGCGCAAATACTCGCTATTTTTAGATGATGTCACTTTGAGGATCTGGATTAAATCCCTTTAACCAAGACGTCGCCTGACGCTAAATGAGGGCTCAACTGGCGCTTCAGCAGAATTGAATGTACAACTGTTGCAATGCATAGATTCCTTCTTACCCATTGGTCATTGCAAATCCTGTCATTGCTTTTAACGAAGCCTCCTAATCTATTTTAACCAACTCACACCTCGCACCTTCGTGGATTCCTTTCTTTGGATTCAGGACCATTGTTTTGGATTGGACTAATTTACTTCCCATCCTAATGAAGACTTCAATCGTGTTGTGGTCACGATTCCATTCAGAACCACTCACAACAGGGTTATTAATTAATGCCTTCTCATTGCACAATGCCAAATCTAGAAAAGTCTGTTTTCTTTTTGAGTTCCACGGCGTAACTGGTTCGAACATAGATCTCCTAAGCAATCCATGAACTCGCCCGCCGCTGTGTTTTTGTGAATGTCATTAGACAAGCCCCTTCGAAGGCTAAAGCACCAGCAGGCTAATTACCGCAATGACAGGATTGTCGCATGAAATATCGGGTCGTCCAGGTCCGTATTCATTGCAGTTTAAACGAATGAGAGGTGATCCCATTGAAACGTTTGAAATACTTAAAGGGTTGGACAGACAGGATGCAGAGTGGATGTTTCTTCTGACTGGTGGGTTTAGACAATGGGCCACACTGTCAGGCTTCGAGTTGGGCGATTCAGGACTGAAATGAGGAGAAATACCATCACTCGGGGCATGGTGACACGATGGAAACCTCCAGCAAAGAAGGCAGTGGGGTCAAGTCGCTGAGAATATTTCAGACGGTAATAGATAGATTGCTACACTCTAAAGGCTAAATGGGGCCTAACCAGCGAGCGGGAGTATGACGTTGAGATAGTGGTTCAGCCGTGATTATACTGAACAGTGGAGCAGGCTCGAAGGGCCGAATGACCGAACCCTCCTCTTATGTTCAATGATTCCATGAATCTGTGCATGATACTACCTTAAAGGATGATATTCGTTTGTGGAGCCATGTCAGTTTTAGGTGCCAGTTTCACTTTTGGCGCTTGTATTTAATTGTGGCTGTTTTAACTCTTTAGAAAATGGATTGGTTTGAAAACATTTATTAGGTTCAGGGACTGTGTTCATTTCAGTTGTTGTGTACGGTTTAGATGCTTTTATCAGCTGGAGGTGAAATATTTCACTGAGAGCTGAATAAGTTTGAGGCGTTGTCATGTTTTAAGTTGGTAAACAATTTTGGTAAACTACATTATTTGAAATGTTTATGGCTTAAGAGTGTGTATTATGTTGATGAGGTGTTTTTGTTTCAATAATGTTGTATTATTTGTAGGTGATTAAATTTCTTTGAAACGTTTTATTCATTAAGGGGGTAATATCAGTTGATTTTTTGCATTCATTATAAAGTCAAAAGACCTGAATTCATCCCCTTTAATGTTTTAGCTGACTGACCACAGTTATGGAGAATGGCCACATCACAGAGAGCTGTCGATCATATCAGTGAGGACTCAGCAGCGGAGGGAAGAATAGGAAATGTTTAATGAAATATTGTCACCTACCAAAAATGGGTTTGATATTGTTTGAATGAAAGGCAACGTGGTTGAAGTAGCACGGTTTACAATATTAGTTGGCCGGTCAATATGATCAGGGTGCTTCAGTGATCTTGGTTTTACAGCTCAATCAAATAGAGGAAAGGTTTTACATTACAAACCGGCTGTAGTAATCTGTTTGTTCAAACAAACAACTATTGATGAAACTGATGTTGCAACCTCACCCTGCCCCTGTGGGGATCCACAAGATATAAATGAAATTCCCTGGAAGGTCCCAGCTCAGAGTTTAATTCAACGAGAGTGGCGGCATCACGGAGGGAAGAAAAATTAATGCAGAAACATGTATGAAACACTCAGCAGTATGCTAAAGATATATTACACGATCCTTGCAATCACTGGGGTTCCTGGTAAGTTACTCTGACAAGTTGTGTAAAGCTGTTTATGCTCTGCTCTCTGTTTTGGCTCTCCGATTGAAAATGTTAAAATGTTGATCCCGTGGCGTCACCACCATCATTTATTTCATTTTTTAAACACAATTGCATTGAGCAACTTCCATCATTTCATTCAATTCCATCATTGAAAACATGTCTTTGTTTGCAAAGCAAAAGGTCGGCGAATTATGAAGTTGATGCATTCAGAGGGTCACTGAAGCTTAATACCGGAAACTCTCTGAAGCAAGGTGGTATTGGGAGCGTGCGCTGCTGTAGATTTATTCTGGGTGTGTTTCCTAACCGCAGTGGAACACCCGTTCACAGTTTTCACCTATTACCGGGAAGATCTGTCACTGTAGAATTCCACTGAGTGTGGGCGACTAACGAGAATCGAACTAGTTGATTCAACTCTCAAAGCATTGTTTAGGCGACTCATTATTCAAGGCCATGAAGACAAGGCCTGTCTTTCACGAATGTGACAGAAGGCAAAGGGAACATTTTCCCCCCATTTTGCATGATTTGAAAAAACGGGCGAAGTGCAGTGTAGTGACATTTTCCCTGAACAAATTGAACTGCACCACCATGAACAAACAGGCGGTAATTATTTACTGAGAGGTAAACTGCACAAACACAATCGCATTTTCTATGTCATAATATTTCCTTATTCTAACTGTAATTACTGCGATTCCCCGTTCGTTTCAGAATCGAATTTTTCCAACTCCATCCGGAGAATCAGTGGAATGAAAAAAAAATGTTTGTAACCCGCTGTTTAAAGTATCTGTTGATAGTGTGTGTTGTCATTTCTGGCTTGTTTATTAGACATTGCGAATATATTGTTGTGGTTATTTCACGGTCCAAACCTGCATTGCTTCTGATTGTACAGTTTTTAAATATACGATTCAAGTTCTGTGCAGCTGTAACCAGCACTGATACCTGCCCTGAGTTCAATGAGGTGTGCACCTCAGGAATGAGGCACAGAAAACTCACACAACTAAACCACATGTCAACTTGACTTAATGCTGAGAGTAGCATCTTGGAAGAGTGGACACATCGGTGATAAATAATACGGCAGCTGAAATATTCATATTGAAACAGATGCTGCGCTGCTCAATAAATAACCCATTTCAATTTAATGGTATTGCCAAAAACAAATGACTTCAATCCGTTGGCAGTTCTGTTGGAGGGAATTACATCGACTTTGCATCACAACCACTGGGTATTCCGCACAGCTGCTTCATGTCTGTCTTTCTACTGAAAACTGGATATTTACCACCCCGCAATAAAGAACCTAATGGCATATAATTGAACAGCATTTACTCTCATGCGCTTGACCTATTTTTTTTCCCGGAAATGCATCTTTGCTAACTGCCTATGTACCCACTATGGGAATAAAGAATTTTCTACTCCAATCTGTATTGGATATATTCTCCACTATGTTTTCTTTATGAGGCTCAGATTTTAACTTACTGAAGTGTGGAAATATTTTCCACCGAGTCTGTCATCGATTGTCTTCATCATTTGAAACATTCGGTTGGGTCTCAGGTAAAAATGACCTTCGATTACAATTCAAAGTCTGGATGACTGATTAAATTAAAGGGATTGAGGGGAGAATCATAATCCTGTTCAATCATAACTAGGCGGGAGCGTCTGTCTTCGTGACGAAAGTTACATTTATCTTCCCGTGGGATACGAGCCACAGTCTGTTCAGGCATTTGATAGTTTACAGGGCAGGGTTCAGCTGTTGTCCTGGAAGTGATGTTTTCTCCACATCCACTGCCTCGACATTCTATTTGTGACATGGTGATAAGAGAAGTTTACCGTCCAGGATTGGTTTACAAGAGGATTTAATTTAAGCTTAATGTAAACCCTCGGATTTTCGAACCGACTGATATAATAAGGAAAAATAGTATATTAATGGCGTGGCTGAACTGCGTTGATACCTTGTTATTTTTTTTTATTTTTTTGGAGAGTCTGTACCTCCTGAACACATCTCTGTCTCATTACTTTATCATTAATCCCTTATTTTACATTATGAGCCTTGAAGTTACTTTTGTCCAATTTATTCAATTGTTATTTGACAGAGTTCCACTAAATCCCTGACTGAATTATTTCCCAATTATATGTCCCTAATTCATTATCCTGTGGTTCACCCTATCCCTACTGTTCCACAACACACCATGCATCTGGTACGGGGCTGCATTCCTAATGTCGCCTTATTTTTCTGCTAATGTCAGCCACCCGTTTCTGCTCCAAAGTCCAGTGAAACTGAACTGAACTCAAAATGACAGCAGACAGGCATTTACCCGACCGATAACATGAAATCATTGCCCGGACAATATTCACTGACTGTCTCCTGGTTATACATTCCATCTGCCCCTTTTTAAATTTATTATCTTGACCCTTCTTACTGACCTCTCCCTTTCACACAGCTCTCTGCATGTCACAAGTCCTGGGATGGACAGGGAAAGTGGAGCAGTGCACCATTCCTGCCCCTGAACCCGTGTGTATGTTGTAAAAGATTGATGTGTGCACCTCGTGTGCGATCATTAGTAGAACCAACGGTCACATTGTGCCACTTTGTAACCGCTATAGTTCTCAAAAAGGAAGCATCCAGTTTGCAATCTGTGGCACATCATTTTCTCCAGTCCTTCACTCACTTTCCCTGACATTATTTTACTTCATTGCACAATCACCGCCAACACCTTGTTCTCTCCTAATGGGGGTAGGACACTTGCTGTTTTGGGTCATCACCCAAGGTCTAAGCACTCCTTTTAGGTGAAGCAGCATTTTGAACAAGTCTTTCAATGAGTGCATCCTCATTCGTTGTTCAGTTTGTTTTCCCCTCAACATTGACTAGATCAAACGCTGATCCCTGACTGCTATGTGGAAAGGCTGCATTCGGTCCTAAAGCATGACACCAAGATTCGGCGAATATGTCATTTTCCAGCGCCGACAGTATTTGTTTCTAACGTTGATATCCAAGTATTCGGCAGACTGCAGAGTCTCCATGAATCTCTGCGCACGCTCGATGCCTTGCACCTCACCTTTCCATTGGATACTTGAGACTTCTGCTTTCAAAGTTGCATTCAGAAATTTCAGGTTGGAGAGTCGGTCCCCTCCCTCCATTTCTCATTTTGTCTATTTTTTTAATGAAGTTTTCAGACTCTGTCCTCTAATTCTCATGTTCTGTTTTCTGATTATGGGGTAGTGTTTCAGTGTTATGTCATGGCCTTCAATGAACCCAGCTTTTCTTAATGTCTCCCACCTGCTGCCTTATCATAGATCTATCACCCTCTACGCCAAGCACCTCTCCCACCCCCGCCTGCCTCCCCCAAATTTGGGCATATGATGTGAACTCGGCTTCTCACTCCGCAGATGCTGCGAAACTGATAGAGTATTTCTAACATTTTCTGTGTTGATATTTTGCAATTTACGGTTCCCATTCACCTATCTCTCCAGAAACACTTGTGTCCTGAACATTTCCAACGAAATATCATTGTATCTTTTGGATTCTATATTCGCTGCTCCTGCTGCGAACTTCTCAACGTTGCAGAGAACTAAACAGAGGCTAAGTGAATGTTTAATAAATATCCGTTCAATTCTTCATGAGTGACCATGAGTCACCGCTTATTCTTAATCTTCGTCTCTATCAATCTCCGCCTCTCACTTCTTTCTCTTTTGTGACCAATTGCCTTCGGCTGGAGCTGACTTTGAACAACAGACACATTGTATCCTACTAGCAATACTATTGTGCTTGAAGGAAAAGTCAGTTAACGACTACCTATCACCTTTTCTCTGATAGAAGTTACTTAATTTTCCCCAGAGTCTCACCTCGTCTCTCTTCAGGTGACCACTGTTATAGATCTACACCCCATTTAATGTTGTGCGGAGCATTAAATTGTTGGTGTGGTCGAATTGCTCTCCCGTAGCTCTCCTCCTTTAAACTAGGATGTGCATGCTTTGCATAAGGGTTGTTTTGAGCATTAAGATTTCGTAAACATGAGCTTTCCAGCCTATTACAGACCATTCAAACCTGGGCGATGACATCCAACTCTTCGTGGCTCAGCACAGATGAAGAGAATATTTTATTAGCAATTTTCAATAATTTTCCTGTTCTCTGTCTTACAGCTAATTTACTGACGATCGTGATCCTTTCCCGAGGAAAGTGCGGCCTCTCCACCTGCACCACTCGTTACCTGGTGGCCATGGCAACGGCAGATGTTTTGGTTATTATTACACAGGTCATACTGAACCGGATAAAGTATTACTATTTCCCAGTGTGTTTTCTGGACGTCACTCCTGTGTGCAGTGCTGCCTATGTCCTGCTCCGTGCATCCGTGGACTGCTCTGTCTGGGTCACAGTCACTTTCTCGTTTGATCGTTTTGTTGCAATTTGTGGCCATAAGTTTAAAACAAATTATTGCACTGGGAAAACTGCTGTTGTGGTTCTCACATCAACTTGCATTCTGTTCTGTTTAAAGTGTGTTCCTTTCTATTTTATCTATGAACCCGCAGAGATAATAGACAATGTTCCATGGTTGTGTTCTACAATGCCCAGTTGTTATACTGAACCTGGGTGGGTCGGATTTGATTGGCTGAATACAATCTCAACCCCATTGATCCCATGCGCGTTAATTTTATTGTTAAATGCTCTGACAGTCAGACACATTTTAGTGGCTAGTCGGGTCCGAAAGAGATTGAGGGGTCAGCGGAAGGGAGAAAATGACATTGACCCCGAGATGGAGAGCAGAAGAAATTCTATAATTTTACTCTTTGCCGTATCCGGTAGCTTCTTAATTCTGTGGTTGTCAAGTGTAATCAATTTCTTTTACTACGTAATATCCGGAACAAATCCCGAATACTACACCGAATCTTTATATATTTTTCAACAATTAGCCGTTGTGTTTCAGAGTTTAAGTTGCTGCACAAACACATTAATTTATGGGGTGACTCAGTCAAAGTTCAGAGAGCAGTTCAAGTCTATGGTAAGTTATCCGGTTAAACCCATTATTCATTTAATTAAAGCACTGACGAACTGAACTGAGCTCATTTATTTCCAGATCTTGGGTCTAATATTTATTCTCAGGACTCGATCAACTGAAATACCGTGGAATCATAAAGGAAGTGATCATGCAATCAGCAAGGGGCAAGGAGAATAGTTAGGCTACGACACATTTTTTTTTCCATATATAAAAAAGCAACAGCCCACTAGATTAATAAAGTAAACCAATACAGAAAAAATAATAGAATGTGCTGGAAATAATGTGTAGGCTCGACAGCATCTATGTAGAGAGAATCCGAGTTAACGTTTGGAGTCGAATTGATTCATTTGAAAGGTGTTAGATCAGCGATTTTGTTGATCAGTATATTTTTACATTCCAGAGGGAAAGGCTCGACAATATTTGGCAGGAGGTTGTGGGGCCCGGTTTAAGAAGCACCCAATAGTACCCTTAGGGTATTTGTATAACAGCCTAGCTACAAAACATATCCCCCGGTATAATTGCCCTCAAAAAGCAAGGGTTAGCTGCTCGGTGAAGTTCCTTGTTAGCAATTCCATTAGTCACTCCCAACGCAATGTGAGAATCGGCTAGATGCGGACTAATGCTGCCAAATTGTCCCACCAAAGATCTTGAAGGCAAAGACAACGAGTTGATTTATTTTATCCCTTCAACGTTTATCGGAATCGGTGGAATGGACAAAATTTGTTGACCATCTGTAATTGCCCTGGACATTGGTCCTCATGCTGTGGGCCTGGAGACAGATGAATAGGTAGGGAAGACAGATTTCCTTTCGTGAATTGCATTATTGAGGCCACGTTTGATTTTGATCATTGATGATCCACCTATCAGTTCCATATTATTTAATTTAATTTAAATTCTACAGTCAACCAATGACGGATTTGAACACATGTCTGCAGAACTTTAAAATCGCCCTGTAGATCGGTTTATCCAGTTAGATGAAGTGGAGGTCATTATCGCCCCCTAGAGAGAGGTTAAAAATAAAAGTAAAGATCAATATTCGCAATATGAACAAACATTGTTCGGCAGAAGCAGCATTAGTTAAATGAGAGTAAAGACGACGCTATTGCGCCCAAATGAAACAAAAACAAAGCAGGCACAACACTGGTTATAAACTATGTAGAGACCCTTCTGGACTGTCTCATTAAGACTCCCAAGGCAGGTACAGAATATGTTAGTTAAAGAGCAATGTTCCATCCACCCTGCCCCAGTAAGCATTTCTGGGCACGAATGCAACCAGGTAGGCACATTTAGGTCTTCCCATAGAACACTCGCTGGGCATTTATCGTAAATGTTTGATTAAGTTTGCTATTTGTCGACCCATTAAACATTCCCAAGCACGTCAGACAACATGCATCATACAGTCGTTAAATCACTCTGTGTTGCCCTGTCAATCAATTGGGAAATCGATGTACAATATGTTATGTATAAGTCTGAGCTTACTCTACACTCGGCCATCTAGAAGGGCGAGGGCAGCAGAAAGGTGGGAACATCATCACCTGGACCTTCCTCTCCAACCTACTCACCATCCTGACTTGGAAATATTTTGCGGTTCCTTCCCTGTCTTTGCGTCAAAATCCCAGGGATCCCTACCTAAAAACATTCTGGATGTTAGCTACACCACAAGGGCTTCAGCGGTTCAACAAGTCAACTAACCATCACCTTCTCAAGCACAGCTAGGAATTGACAATAAATGTTGGCCTGGCCAGTGAAGCCCACATCCTGAGAATGAAAAAAAAAACGCCGCTGGGGTAGAAATACCAAGACTTATATACGGAGTGAAGCTTTCCCAGCTGATCCAGGGTTAAAAAAAAACTGCAATGGTAGGAAGATTGTAAAACTAATTTAGAGTAAATCTCTGTCTGCTCTGTTCCATCACCGACACATGTGACAGTTAACGGGTCGGATAGATCTCTGGTCCCCAATCTTTCTATGGTCTTGCATTCCTATTCAGTTTTGCCAACATATTTGAAAAGCCTTACAGTCTTTATTAACTCCCGCTGTAATTAACACACTTTTCAGAAATCACTATAATACCCTAGTGGAGATACAGACAAGTCAATTATGGTTGAACTTTGCGCAGATTGCAACCACATATATATTTCCACCAAAGGTGCAGGACAGATCAGTCCGTGTTGCTCAATGAAGCAGCGTAAATCAAATTTAGACTGAAGCACCATCTAGGAGACCAGCAAAGAAAGAACACGGAAATCTACAGCAAAGGTTCGCCGGCGGAAATCTGGTTTGGACACATCCAGCCATCGTCTGAAAAATGCCCTGACTGAGTCCAGTGAGCAGCAAGTAACTGGCGTTGATAGATGTTTCCTTTCTCTCACTGCTAAGCTACTTCTGCGTGTAGACCGGAGGGACGAATTACATCATACCAAGATTGCATTTAAGGTGACACTGATCTGTCATCCATACCAATATCCCTCTCCCCCTCTCCCTCTTTCTCAGGCTCTGGTATTCCAGCTACTCCAACACTGGTCGCTAACTTTAGCCTTGAAGAGGCAAATTGTCAGAGTGTCAAACATCACAACTTCACTATAGCTTGCAACTCCAAAGACAATCTTTCCAAATTAACTGCAGTGTGCATCTCCCAACCCATGCCCATGGGGTTGGGGGAGCTAAGACAGCGCACCAAAGAGTGAGATTGACACGGAATACAAGAATGCATGTAGGAGCGTGACTAGGAACTTTGCGTGGTGTTTCAAAGGTCGCTAGTCAGAATCAGGCTGATAGACATAGTTGTGGAAGGTGTTGCCCCGGGACCGTTGCTTATTTCGTGCAATCTATCTTGTAGACGGTACACCCTGCCGCTACTGTGCTCGATGGTGGTGGCGGTGAATGTTTGTGGATGGGTTGCCAAACTTGAGAGCTGATTTATCCTTGATGATGATAAGCTTCTTGAGTTTTGTGGGATTTGCACACATCCTGGCAATTGGGGAGTATACCATCACTCTCCTAACATGTGCCTTGTAGACAGTGGACAGCCTTCGAGGAGTGGTAGTTGAGTTACTCCCTGTAGCATACCTAACCCCCGGCCGGCCCTTGTATTCATTTGGCTTTAACCGTTCAGTTTCAGGTCAGGGGGAACCTCCAGCATGTTGATAGTGCGTCATTCAGCTATTCCAATGCCATTGAATGTCAATCGCTGATGCCTTCTTTCTGTCTTGTTGGAGGCGGTCATTAGCTATAACATGTGTATTTCGTTCCACTTGTTAGATAACGCCTGGACATTGTCCAGGCCTTGCTGTATTTGGATATGGACTGATTGAGAATCTGAGGAGGCCCGAATGGTGCTCAACATTGTGCAATCATCAGTGAATGGCAACGCTTCTGAACTTACGGTAGGAGGAAGGTCATTGATGAACGAACTAAAGATGGTTGCGCCTGCCCACTACCCTGGGAAACTATTGACTTAATGTCCGGGAGCTGAGGTGAGATAAACAAGCGCGAGAAGGAGTGAGACAGAGAGCGCAGCCTGGAGTTACATAACGGAAGAACCAACGAGAATGAGAGTGGAACACGTGGAGTTGAAGGAGCGTGTCTGAGGCCAGAACCGGTGTGCTAAAAGGTGGCAAGAAGGAGCGAAACTGAGAACAGAGCTAGGAAGTGAAAAAAGCACGAGAATGTGAGGGAACAAATAATGCTAGGCGTTAGAACAGAGCACCATAAAATGTAAGGCAATGCATCTGAATGAACATAATGTTTGAATGAAGCAGGTGAAATCATAGCTCTAAAAGAAATAACTAAACACTGTCTGATGGTATTGTAGAGAAGTTAATGCAGAAGGACTGAAATTGATTTGAGAATATTGACGAGTATGTGACTTTTATGAAGCATAGCAAGTTAGGAAATGTTGGAGGGGTAGGTCTGTTTCTTAAAGGGGTGTTAGTACAAAAGTGAAAGATGACATAAGTTCAGAAAGCGGGGGTACTGAAGAGCTTTGGAAGAGATGAGGAATGATAAAGGAGGAATGAGAAAGATAAGAGGTGACTTGTGAGAGTGGTTTGCAGGCCTACTTGCAGTAATCAAATAGCATGCCGGGGCATGAAATAAAAAATAAAATGTGTCATCTTCTCAGAAACGCACAGCGATTTTCATAGGGGATTTAAATTTAAATATAGACACGAAAAAATATGATGTGTAAACTTAACATCGATGGCGAAATGTTGGAACATTCTCTGCAATAATTTATTAGAACAACACATTCTTCCACAAACCAGTGGCTAGACAATACTGGACCTGTTATTGGGAAACGACATATGATTAATTCATGACCTCAAACATCACGCGCCCCTCGGTAGTAGTGATCATTGTTTAATAGAATATTGAGTTCAGACTGAGGGAAGGGAAATTGTCTCTATGGCCAGCATTTCAAACTTAAGTAAAGTCAACTTTGAAGATATTAAATCAAAGCCAATAAAAGTGAATTAGCAATATAGGGTTAAGGAAAGTTGAAAATGGATGGAGTGGCAGATATTTGAGCAGTGATGCTTGTTTAACAAAATAAAAATGTGTTCATGATATCGAACTTAAAGAAAAACAATATAATAAAGAAAAAGTGTGCGGCAGGTCAATAGATTGATGAGAATTTTAAATGAAATTTCAAAGATAGAAATGACTAAAAGATTAATAATGGGTGAAACAAAGGACAAACAATATACCTACCTAGAAATATAAAGCCAAAGTGCATGAATTTCTATTGTTTTTCCTAAGGATAGGTGTATCAAGGTGAGCACTGGTTTGATAGAAAGGACCCTGGTGGATTAATCACAGAAATAAAGGATATTTGGATTACAAAACATAGGGTTTTTGTCATCTACCCATAAGGACAACAACATGAATACCAATGTCAGGGGAAGCAATTGAAAGAAAGACACCACTTATAGCTGAACAACATAAGTGCCGGACATTTTCTGTTCCTTTCTGCAGGGCAATTCATGGACCAAACAACGTCAAGCTTCCTTGCTTAAATTTCAAACAAATATTGGCAGTTGACTGTCTGTCCAAATAAACTTGTCCATTCTCCATGGCAAGGCCTCGACCAATCAGGGTCAACTTACCAACAAATCAGGACTATATCTCCTTCAGTGTAATAATGCTGTTTCCTCTGACATTTGAAATCTTGCGATTGTCCTGAGGAGTTGAGGTAGAAAAGACTTGAAACAATGAATATCTTTCAGCCAACTTTATTGTCTAATATTCCTTAGGCTACCAATATCACTGGAAGCAAAGAGATTATATTGGATGAGAGGAAAGTGGTTGGCAAGTGGACTCTAACAGTTCGAGCCTTTGACATGGAGAATGCACCCCAATTAACATTGACTGGCAGTTAACTGCCAAACATTACTTCAAATATAAGCCAGGGAGTTTTATTTTGAATGGCACTGGTCCGATGAATGAACCAGCCAATGGCTATTACTTACTTATTTTATCTAGAAGAGGCAGTGTTCAATTGCTTCCCCTAAAATTTCAATACTTGTGATTGTCCTGAATTGTGGAAATGAAAAAAAACTCGATATCATCTACTGATTTCAGAAATTCTCAAGTTATGCACTATCAAACGACTATTAATATAAAATGGGGAGATGGCAGGTGAATTGAACAGGGAATTTGCATCAGTCTTCATTACGGATGAGGATGGAAAGTTCATGATCTGAAGTTGTTGAACTGAATTTTGAATCCGGAAGGCTGAAACGGACCTAATCGGAAGATGAGGTGCTGCTCCTCCAGTTTGCGTTGAGCTTCACTAGAACATTGCAGCTGGACAAGGATGGACATGTGGGCATGAGAGAAGGGCTGTGTGTTGAAATGATAAGCATTACGGAGCTCTGGTAATGCTTTCGGACAGACAAAAGGTGTTCCACAAAGCGTTCGACCAGTCTGCCTTTGGTCTCTCCAATCTAGAGGAGCCCGCATTGGGAGCAGCACATGCAATAGACTGAATTGAGGAAAGTACACATGAGGTGTTGCTTCATTGAAAGGGGTGTTTGGTCGCCTCTCAGTCTTCTCTGCTCGATCGATGACAACCCAAGTCTATCCAAAAGCTCTTCTTAACTTAAATGTTTCATCCCAGGCAACATCCTGGTGAATCTACTCTGCAACCCCTGCAGTGCAATCACTTCCTTTGTATAATGTCGCGACCAGAGCTGCACACAGTACTACAGCTGTGGCCTCACCAAGGTTCTATACAACTCCAGCAAGACCTCCCTTCGTTTGTCATCTATGACTGTATTGATAATAGCAAGTGTCACATATGCCTTTTTCACCACCCCACAAATATGCCCGTCCTCCTTCAGAGATCTATGGACACACACGCTAAGTTCGCTTTGTTCCTCAGCACATCCCACTGTCATGCCATTCATTGAACACTTCCTTGTCAAATTACCCCTTCCAAAGACTATCACCTCACACTTTTCAGGGTTAAATTACATCTGTCGCTTATCTGCCCATTTGACCATCCCGTCAATATCTTATTGTTTCTTTCTTTGCCCATTACAAACCTAAATTGTACCATGTTGTGTTCACTATCATTAAAAGCTATTCGCTCATAAAAGGCTCCCCCACCATCTCCTCAGCGACAAGTCTGGCTTCATTCCCCAGACTTAGATCAAACACTACGCCGTCCCTTCTTGGACCCTACACGTATGTACATAAAAAGTTCTCCTGTACATATTTAAAGAAGTATACTCCATCGAAGCCCTTAACACTATGTCTATCCCAATTAATGTTGGGAAAGTTGAAAATCACCGCATATAATTGTGCTATTCATATTGTTTTTATAGACCTCTGCAAATTGTGCTTATATTTGCTGCTCAATTTCCCGCTGACAATCTGGGGGTCTATAATAAACACCTATTAATGTGGCGGCCCTTTTTTATCCCTAAGCTATGACAACCAAGCTTCATTCGATGCCTCCTCCATAATATCATCTCTCCTTAATGCAGCAACTGACTCCTTAACTAATATTGCAATGGCTCCTCCTCGTTTACACTTTCCACTGTGTCGCCTGAAGATTCTATATACCGGAATGTTGAGCTGTCAATCCTGCCAAACCCTCAACCACGTCTCAGTGTTGGCTATTATAACGCAATTCCACTTGCCAAACCTCACCTATAACTCTTCTGTTTTACCTGTAATACTCCTGGCATTAAAGTAGAGGCATCCAGCCTTGCAATACTCCGTTGAAAACTAATGCAGCTGTACTTCCTCTGACTTGTTTGTTTTAATGTATTATGATGTGTCCCTATTCTGCTAACATTCTGAATCCCCTCCCCTGCCATATTTGTTTAAACTCCGCCCAACAGCTTTGGCAAAACCGCCCGAAAGGATGTTAGTCCCACTCTGGTTCAGATGCAGACCCTCCCGCTTGTAAAGGTACCACCTTCCCCAGAAACGGTCCCAGCGATCAAGGAACCTAAACCCCTCCCACCTGCACCAACTCTTAAGCGACATATTACATTGCATTGTTCTCCTATTTCTGAGCTCGCTACCACGTGGCACTGGGAGTGTTCCCTGGAGAAACCAGCGCCATCATCAGCCTCCAAATTGAAAACCAATTTGCGCATGGGGCCCAAGGAGACACCTGAACTACCTGCTTGTTTCTCTTGAATTGCCTGGTGGTCACCCATTCCCTTCATTCCTCAAGTCCCTTCATCTGCGGCATGACCTCCTCTCCAAATGTGCTGTCCATGATGCTGTCAGACTTGCGGATGCTCCACAGTGTCACCAGCCGCCGTTCCAGCTCTGAAACCGAGCTTCCAGGAGCTGCAGCTGAACACACTTCCTGCAAACATGCAGCTCCAGGGCACTCTTAATGTCCCCGGCTTCCCACATGGACCACGAGGAGCACAACACAGTTTGGAGCTCTACTGCCATGATTTATCACTTTAAATTAAACCTTCTAAACCAATTACTCTCACGCCCTTCTTTCCTGATCCTCGTTACTATAGAATATCCGAACTATAAAGCACAAAATTGCTTTAATTATAAGCGATTAAAGTAGTAGATTCTTACCCGAAGTGACCCACAACTTATCTCTCATTCCTGTCCCTGGTAGCATCTGCTGCAGCAGCAGGGTAAGGCCACGCTGTTAAGGTTTAAGAATTTGGATAGCAAGGACATAATGCAAGGAACACCTCTTCCCCTATGCACCGAATTCCCACCGTCCACCAAAATGTCAGCCGACTCTGGTTGTATCTCACTCAGGGTGAGCTCTCTCCCTTGCTGGTGTGCAAGCACACAATTGTGTGCTTCTAGTTCAGCCCTTTTTTAAAGGCAACTGAAATGGCTCATGATAGCTAAGCTTGCAATATTAATTAACTCCTATTCAGGCCGTAATCAGACTTCAGGCCATTGAAAGTAAATCGTCACACAGTCAGCTGAGCCAGCTAACTCAGCAACATTTTAACAAGACGACTGACCTTACAAAAATTAAGAGTAATTAAAGAGAAAGACTGAGACGTTCAATTCTCACTGTGCGCCAAATTGTCAATAGCCACTCTGGCTGTGTCTCCCTCAGGATGATCACTCTCCCCTTCTTGTGTGCAAGCACAATGCAGTGTGGTTCCAGATAGTCCATTTCTTAAATTGAGCTGATGTGACTCACTCTAGCTAAGCTTCAAATCTTAATTAACACCTATTGATGCCCGAATCAGGCTTCAGGTGATTGACATTAAACGGTCGCACAGTCAGCCGAGTCAGCGACCATACCAATCTTTTAACTAGGCTACAGAACTAACAAAAATACATTCCTGCTCGAATTGAACACTGGTATGTTCTCCCTCCCTCCAATTGATTCATTGAATTCCTCCTCTATTGATACACTGGGTTGCGCTATCTCACTAATTTAGAAATTACATTCCACTTCTGTTTGCACACTGGGTTGCGCTCTCTATCTAGCTGTAAATGGTTAATTGAAGTCCTCCTCTATTTGCGCACTGGGTTGCTCTCCCTCTAATTTATTAATTATGTTAAGGTCCAATTTTCGGTTTGGCTCTTTGTCTGTCTCACTCCTCAATTTATTTTCCATTCCTCCTCCATTTACACACTGAGTTTATCTCTCTCTAATTTATTAATTACATCCTCCTCTAATTGAACACTGGGTTGCTCTCGCACTCGAATAGACTAATTGAATTCCTCCTCTTTTGTTACACTGGGTTGCACACCCACTCTATCTCCTTCTCCCTCTAATGTATTAATTATGTTACGAAACGATTTTCACACTGGGCTTCTGTGTGTGTCTCTCTCTCCCTAATTTATTATTTGCATTCCTTCTGCATTTACACACTGGTTTTCTCGCTCTCTCTAATTTATTAACTACGTTTCTCCGATAATTGAAGAGTGGTTTGCTCTCTCACTCTAATTGATTAATTGAATCCCTCCTCTATTGGCTCACTGGGTTGCGCGCGCTCACTCTCCCTCTCCCTTTTATTTTCTCTATTTCATTCCTCCTCGAAATGCACACTGAGTTGCTCACTCTCACTTATTTAGTAATTATATTCCTCCTCGATGTTCACACTTGCTAGCGCCCAATCTCTCCCTCGAAATGGTTAATTGAATCCGTCTTCCTATGAAAACCTTCCTAAAGCTGGCAAGAGTAGGGAAAATCCCAATATATTCTACAATTATGTCCATGGGAAGAGGTTTACCAGGGAAAGAGTGGGGCCAATACGGAAGAAATGGTGAAATCTGTGGGTGGAGCCGAAGGACATCGCTAGAGTGTTGAATAAATCATTCACATCCGTCTTCACCCAAGGGAATGAGGGTGAAGGTTTCGAACTCGTGTAGAGAGACTGCGAGGTTCTTCAGGAAATTGATACAGGAAGTGACAAAGTATTGGAGGTGTTGGCAGGCATAAAATTGTACCAATCTCCATGTCCAGTGATTTGTGTCCCGGACTGTTGAAACAGGCAAGGGAAGAGATCGCAGGGACCCCGACACACATTTTTAATTCCTCTCTGGCGACTGGAGAGGGGTCAGAGGACAGGAGAACAGCTAACGTGGATACGCCATTTAATAACATTTGTAGGTATAAGCCAGGCAACTGCAGACCAGTGAGTCTCGCCTCAGTTGTAGGGAAACTAGTGGACACATTTCTGCCGGAGATAAGCTATCGCCAGTTGGAGGGACAAGGTTTAATCAGGGATAATCAGCATGGCTTTGTC
Source organism: Cetorhinus maximus (assembly GCF_964194155.1). Lineage (NCBI taxonomy): Eukaryota > Metazoa > Chordata > Chondrichthyes > Lamniformes > Cetorhinidae > Cetorhinus > Cetorhinus maximus. The sequence goes on from NW_027596415.1 coordinate 143,237, forward strand.
AGAGGGAGGTCAGGACTAACAAATTTGTTTGAATTTTTTGAGGAACTGACCAGGATTGTAGATGAGGGTAGTGCAGTTGTAGTAATATATATGGATTTCAGCAAAGCCTTTGACAAGGCCCCACATGGGAGGCTTATAAAAATGCAAATACACATGGTATGCAGGGGAATTTGAAAAGGTGGCTTCAACATTTCCTTAGTTGTAGGGGGCAGATTTTCATGACCGAATGATGCTTTAGTGACTGGAAGCCAGTGTCCAGTGGGGCACCACGGGGACCTGTGATCGGCCTCCCATTATTTGTCATTCTTATAAACGACATAGCTGACTCTGTGGGGGGAAGGATTAGTTAGTTAGCGGATGAAACAAAGATTGGCCAGGAGGTTCATAGTGAGGTTGAGTGTCTTGCACTACAGGTTGATATAGACGGGATGTTCAAATGGACAGATAAGTGGCAGGTGGAATTTAACCCTGAAAAATGTGAGGTGATACACTTTGGAAGGAGTAATTTGACAAGGAAGTATTCAATGAACCAAATGACACTAGGAAGTTATGAGAAACAAAGGGACTTTGGCGTATGTGTCCAAAGAACTCTGAAGGCAGAGGGTCATGATGGTGGGGAGGAGAAAAAGACATATCGGACACTTGCCTTTATCAATCGAGTATTAGATTCGAAACGTAGGGAGGACATGTTGGAGTTGTATAGAACCTTAGTGAGGTAACAGCTGGAGTACTGTGTGCAGTACTGGTCTCCACATGCTAGGAGAGGATGTGATCGCACTGGAGTGGATGCAGATGTGATTCATCAGGATGTTGCCTGGGATGAAACATTTAAGTTATGAAGAGAGGTTAGATAGACTTGGGCCCTTTGCGTTGGAGCCGAGAAGACTGAGGGGAGACCTGATCGAGGTGTACAAGATTATCAGGGAAAGAGTCAGGGTGGATAGGGAGCAGCTTTTCCCTTTAGTTGATAGTCAGTCACAAGGGGGCATAAGTTCAAGGTGAGGGGGAGGATGTTGAGGGGGAATGTGAGGAAAAACGTATTTTCCCAGAGGTTGGTGACGGGCTGGAATGAACTGCCCTGGAAGGTGGTTGAGGCGGTTTGCCTCACATCCTTTTTAAAGTACCTGGATGAACACTTGGCAAGTCATAACATTCAACGCTAATGGCGAAGTGCTGGTAAATGGGATTAGGCAGATAGTTCAGATGTTTCTCCCTCGTCGGTGCAGACTCAATGGGACGGAAGGCATCTTCTGCACTGTGATCCGGTGATTCTATTGCACACTGGGTTGTTCTCTCTCTCTCCAATTCATGAATTGAATTCCTCATCTATTTCCACACTGAGTTGCTCTCCCTCGCTATATGTTATTATTTGATTTCTCCTCTCTCTGCACACTGTTTTGCTCTCTCCCTAAATCATTAATTACATTCCTCCTCTATTTGCGCACTGGGTGCTCTGTAGAATGTCTCCCCTACTTGCACACTGTGTTGCTCTCTATCTGCCTCTCTAATGTACTAATGATATTCCTCCTCTGTTGGCAAACTGGTTGCTCTCTCACTCTTTTTTTTTCATTCCATACCCCCGTCTATTTGAACACTATGTTGCTCTCTCTCACTAATGCACTTATTCCATTACTCTTCTATTTGCACACTGGGTCACTCCCTCTAATTTATTAATTACATTCATGCTCTATGTGCACAATGGGCTTCTCTCTCTATCTCTCTAAGGTATTAGTTACATTTCTCCTCAGGTTGCACACTGGGTTACTCTCCCTCTCTTGTTTATTACTTACATTCCTCGACTATTTGCACAAAGGTTTTGCCGCTCTCTCCCCAATTTATTAAATACATACAATCCTCCTCTATTTGCAGTCTTCTTTGTTCTCTCTTCCCCCAATTTACTAATTATATCTTTCCTGTAATTATTCACTGGGTGGGTCACCCTCTCTTTCTAAATTATTAATTTAATTCGTCCTCTCTCTACACACCTAGTTGCTATCTCTCTCTCACTCTCCAATTTATTAATTATATTCATGTCTTAATGTTCACACTGGATTTCTCCCTCTCTCTCGCTCTCTCCCTCATGAATATATTAATGACATTCCTCCTCTATTTGAACATTGCGTTGCTCTCTATCACTCTCCTTCTTTCTGATTTATTAATTGCGATTCTACATTATTTGAACCTTATTATTCCCTCTCTCTCGAATTATTCTTTGCATGCCTTATCTATTTTCACACTGACCTGCGCTCTCTCTCTCTCTCTCTCTCTCTCTCCTTCTCTCTCTCTCTCTTATTAATAGTTACATTCCTCCTCTATTTACACATTTGGTTCCTCTCCCTAATTTATTAATTACACTCATGCGCTACATGCACCTTTGGTTGCTCAATCTCGAATGTAATAAGTACAGTCCTCCTCTATTGAAAACTGGGTTGATATCCCTCCCCCTCTTTCTATTTATTAATTGCATTTCCCCCTTATTTGCGCACTGTGTTGCTCCCACTCTCTCTAATTTCTTAATTACATTCTTCCTCTATTTAATCACAAATTTGCGCTCTCTCTGTCATCCTCTTTCTAATTGATTAACTGCGTCCCTCCTTTACATGCACATTGGGTTGCTTTCTCTCTCTCTCTCAAATGCATTAATTAAATTCCTCCTCTATTTGCACACTGGGTTTCTCCCTCTCTCGCTCTCTCTAATTTCTAAATTCTATTCCTCCTCTAAATGCACACTGGGTTGCTCACTCTCTCTCGTTTATTAATTACATTCCTCCTCTTTTTGCACACTGGTTTGATCTCTCTCTCCCCAATTTATTAATTACAATCCTCCTCTATTTGCACACTAGTTTGTTTTCTCTCTCCAATTTATCAATTATACTCCTCCTGTATTTGGACACTTGGTTGTTCTCCGTCGCTGTCTCTAATTGGTGAATTGAATTCCTCCTCTCTCACACACCGAGTTGCCCTCTCTCTATCCAATGTATTAATTATATACCTGCCTTAATTTTCACACTGGAATGCTCTCTCTCTCTCTCTCGTATATATGAATTAATTTCCTCCTCTATTTCAACACTGCGTTGCTCTGTCTCTCTCCCTATTTCTGATTTCTTAATTATATCTGTCCATTATTCGTACTGTGTTATTTCCTCTCCCTCTCTCTAAGTATTAGATTCATTCCTTCCCTTTTTGAATACTGGTTTGTGCTCTATCTCCCTAATTTATTAATTACATTGCTGCTCTATTTTCACAGTGGGTCTCTCTCTCTCTCATCGGTCTCTCTATTTTTCTCTCTCTCTCTCTCTCATTTATTAATTGCAATGTTTCTCTATTTGCAAACTGGGTCTCTTCATTCACTCTAATTTATCAGTTTTATCGCTCCTCTATTTGCATGGGGTTTCTCTCTCTCTCTCTCTCTCTCTAATTTATTAATTACACTCATCCGCCATTCCTACTGGGTTGCTCTCCATCTTTCGTTGGACACAATACTCCATCTGAGGCCTATTAAGTGAGTTTTAACATGTTTCTGCGAAGTTCCTCCTCAGAAGCAATATTTAATTTTATTTTTTCAGCCCGACGACATTGTGCAGCCACCTTGCATCTGAACAAATCCTCTTTTACAGAACAGCCATTGAAATTGTCCCTGCTGTCTCCTTCATATTGTTCTATTTGTGATAGCATCAGCCATGTAGCTGCTAGTTTCACCAATCTGCCTGCGTTGTCCATGAGCCAGCAGGTATTCTTCACACTGTTAAGATGAACCAGATACTGAACTGGAGCAGCCACATATATACTGTGGCTACAAGAACAGCTCAGGGACTAGGGCGACGAGTAACTCAGCTCCTGACTCCTCAAGCCCTGTCCAACATCTATAGGGCATAAGTCAGGAATGTGATGGAATACTCCCCCCTCGCCTGAATGAGCGCAGATCCCACTACACTCAAGAAGTTGACACCAACCAAGACAAAGGAGCCCCACTTGACTGGCACCACATCCACAAACATTCACTACCTCCAGCACAAAAGCCGCAGTGTGCACCGTCTGCAGGAATTCGCCAAGGCTCCTTAGACACTACTTTCCAAACCCACGACCACTACCTTCTAGAAGGAGGTATGCAGCAGTTACATTGTGACACAGTCACCTGGACCAATCATTCATCATCCTGACTTGGAAATACATTGTCGTTCCTTCACTGTCGCTGGACCAAAATCCTGGGACTCCTTCCCTAACAGCATTGACGGTGTACCTACACTATGTGGGCTGCAGCGGATGTAGAAAGCAGCTCCCCACGACCTTCTCAAGGGCAAAAAAGAATGGGCAATAAATGCAAACTAAGCCAATGAAACCCACATCGCGTTACAAGACTAAGCAAACTACCTGTTCACTAATTCTCTATTTTCTGTCTCCAGGTCGATGTCACACCCACTCTGTCACTACCTCCATCGTCGATGGTTTTCTGTTCCCATGACATGTCTATTAAATTGCGTTTGATCTCATCCTTTGGAAATACCATCAGTATAACAAGAGACGGACTATCATCATCAACCCTTTCCGCTATTCCGTAAGAGGCCTCAATCCACTTTATCAGACATGTTTGCTTTCATATTAAGCTTCCCATGTCCCTTGTCTTTAATGGAACAATACATATTTTAGAAGGACCACTGTTTTTTCCCTCCATCATGGCCTCTCGAATCTGAACCACCAGCGTCATTCGACTGCCTGCAGTTAGAGAGTTTGTCCGTTTCTCAAAACAGGTTGGAAGGTTTAAAACCTTCCAATCCTCCGACGTCACTCCCAAATATAAGGGAGAATGGCAGTTTATGTCTAATGCCTCCGCTATGACCACCATCCCTTGCCTCAGCAACACTCGTACATCTCTGTTCAGACACAAGATTGTTGGACAGAAAGGGGTTACCTAAAGCTGTTTGTTCATTTGCTGTAATTAATGGCAGTCTCCATGGATTTTAATTGTGCCTCTGACATGTTTCTGTCTTCTGTTTATAAGCGGCTCCTTTCAACGTGTCATGACATAGCATTATCAGAAGCTGTCCATCCGCGAGCCGCCTGGATCATAGGCTGCAGAGAGAAGGAGAGGAGAAATCAGTATCTGAGAACAATAGATTGGAATGTTGCAACAATGGAGCAGATTCTGAGAACAATAGATTGGAAAGTTGAAACAATGGATCAGAAACCGAGATCAATCGATTGGAATGTTACAGCGATGTTTCAGAATCCGAGAACAATAAATTCGAATGTTACAACAATGAGCAGGTTCTTGACAATGGCGGTTAACTTACTTTCTGAACATCATCGGGCACCGTTAAATTGGCGCATCCTATGGGCGATCTGGGTAATCCAAGGGGTTTACTATCCCATCCTCGCTATTGTCGGCGTCCCTGGTAAGTCTTTCCATTCAGACATTAACTTGTGAAGCATGAATAACTTCATTACTGTTTTTGGCGTCCATATTTTTGTAAGACGAAAGTCATTGTTTTCAAGTCTGATCAAAAACAACATTCCTGATCCACGGACCCCAGGACTACCATCTGCTCATATCTAAGCGTGTACCACGTGGTACACAACATCTGAGATCCTTTTTCGCGGAGCCGAGTTGCAGTCTGTCAAAAAATTAATTTTATAACTCTTGTTCTCGTCTTCCAATCCCTACTGCACCACAGCTTCTCAAGTCTATCCATATCACTTGAACCGTTCTAGTAAATAATGCCTATTCTCCATCCTTAACCTTTACAACTTTAGGAAATCCCGGTGCCCAGTGTTGGACAGAATGCACAGGATGGGATCAGACTCTTGCTTTACACAGGTTTATAACAAAACTCTACCTTTTGTTCCCTCTGCCTCTATTCACACTGTCGGTGAGGACATAAGCATTCTTCAGAGATCTGTTAGTCTGTCCTGCCACCGCAAGAGATCTACGTGCATACAACAGTCTATGTGCAAATACAGGTAGACCTGGACAATATCCAGGCTTGAGCTGACAAGTGGCAAGTAACATTTGCAACACACAAATGCCAGGCAATTGCCACCTCTAACACGAGATAATCCATCCATCGCCCCTTGATGTTCAAGGGCATTACGAACACCGAATCCCCCACGATCAGCATCCTGCGGGTTACCATTGACCAGAAACTGACCTGGGCAGTGGCAGAAGTGTATACAATGTACAACCTCACTGCAGGAATTCAGTAAGGTTCTTTCGACAGCAGCTTCCAAACACACAATCTATGTCCAAATGCAGCCAGACCCCGGCAATATCCAGGCATATGCTGTCATGTGGCAAGTAACCTAGCAACTGGAAGGACAAGGCCAGCAGATAGATGGGAAAACTACCATCAAGATGTTCCCCTCCAAGTCACTCACAATCCTGACTTCGAAATATATCGCCGTTTCTTCATTGTCACTGTGTAAAAATCCCATAACTCCCTCCCTGGTAGCACTGTGAATGTGCATGCTCCACTTGGAATCAACTGCTCAATAGGGCGATTGTCCGCTACCTTCTCAAGGGCAACTAGGTATGTGCAATACATTCTGGCCCAGCCAGAAATACCACATCCGATTAATGAATAATAAAGAAAAAAACAGGCCTCTTGGTCCCCATGTAGGTTTGGACAATAGAGAGTTTATTTACTTTAGGCTGGATTACATCCTCTCCAAAAATCTCCCCATCCCCACCTCTCTTCCTTCCTTTAAACCTCTCTGTGCAATATACCTCTATTATCCAGCTCTGGTGTATTGGATCCAATACATTCTTATTTCGCTCGGTAGAGTATATGTTCTGATATTGCACCCGTGAAGCTAACTTACATGTTTATCTTTCTCCCACACAGTTAATTTATTGTCAATTGTCATTCTGTCTCGGGAGAAATGCGGTCTATCCAAATGTGTCACTCGATACCTAGTCGCCATGTCAACGGCGGATTTACTGGCCATTGTTCTCGACCTGATATTGAGACACATTCCGATCGTTTTTGCGAAAGAGTTTCATTTTCTGCAGTCTATCCCTGTGTGTAATATCCATGCTGTCCTCTTGTATGCCGCCTTCGATTGTTCTGTCTGGTTCACCGTCACTTTCACCTTTGATCGATTTGTGGCTATTTGTCACCAGAATCTGAAAACTAAATATTGTACCGAGAAAACGGCGGCTGTTGTTCTGGGAGCAGTGACAGTGCTGAGCTGTTTAAAGAATATCATCTGGTATTTTATGCAAACAGGTCGGTATTTTCTGAGGAACGTACCCTGGTTTTGCGATGTATCATTTGCTGTTCAGTTCTCTCTGCTATGGATAACTATAGAATTTCTCCATCACATTCTTACACCCTGTTTCCCATTTGTCCTGATTCTGCTGCTCAATTTTCTCACCGTCAAACACATTTTAGTGAACAGCAGAGCCCGCAGGAGACTCCGGGCTCACAGCAGTGGGGAGAGGCCCAGAGACCTAGAGATGGAGAGTCGGAGGAAATCCATCATTTTACTGCTCGTTATCTCAGCCAACTTCATCCTGTTGTGGGCAATGTTAATATTGTATACAATATGGAGTCGAATATTGTTCTTGGGGAATATGCAAGTTAATGTAGATTATATTGTGATGGAATTGGGCTTCATGCTGCAGCTCCTGAGTTGCTGCACAAACACTGCGATTTACGCCATGACCCAGACTAAGTTCAGGGAGCAGTTGAAGAATGTGCTGAAATATCCCTTTGCTCCAACCGTACAATCTTTCCAATAATTTGAACAATGTCTGACTAAGAATGTCCATTACGTTTCAATTTTATTTAGCATTTCCTTTGGGCGGAGCTGCTGGTGCTCCGAAAGCAGGCAGGGGAGATCGAGGCTATGCTGTCTTTATAGTGACAGAGCAAATGGACAGAGCTTGATCCACATGGTGCTGCTTGCCAGCGCTGCACAGAGGCCCATGCAGACTGGAGAACAGAGAGCAATGTGAAACGTCATCAGTGGTCCCGCTGTGTGGGTGTGGCATCGTGAAATACCAGATATGCATGTGAGAGAGTATGTCTGTGAATGTTGTTGTGAGAGTGTGTGGGAGACAGTGCGTGTGAGCGAGATAGCGTGTGTGAGAGTGAGTGACCGTCTGCTACAGAATATGTGTGAGAGAGTTTGTTTGTCTGTGAGAGAGAGCGAGAGACAGCGATAGTGTGTGTGTGCATGAGAGAGTGTGAGAGAGAGTGCGCGAGAAAGATTTCTTGTGAGGGAGAGTGTGTGTGTGAGAGGGAGAGAGCGAGTGAAAGTGGGAGTATGTGTGCGAGAAAAAGATTGTGAAACAGAGTGTGCGTGTGCGAGTGCACATGTATTTGTGAGAGATTGTGTGTGTGAGAGAGAGTGCGTTTCCATTTTATTAATTCAAGGGGTTTGGGCTTCGGTAGCCGGGCCAGCATTCCTTGCTCATCCCTAACTGCCCCTTTAGGAGGTGGTGGTGAGCTGTCTTCTTGAGCCGTTGTAATCCATGTTGTACAGGTACACCCACAGGGTTGTTAGGAAGGGAGTTCCAGGACTTTGACCCCGCGACAGTGAAGGAACGGCGATGTATTTCTAATTCAAGATGATGAGTGGCTTTGAACGGATATTCCAGGTTATGGTTGTCCCATTTGTCTTCTGCCCTTGTCCTTCCAGATGGTTGTGGCTCTGGTTTTGGAAGGTGCAGTCAAAGTACCCTTAGTGTGTTTCTGCTGTAAATCTTCTAGATGCTACTGTGCTGCTACTGTACACCGGTAGTGTAGGGAGTGAACATTTGTGGATGTGGTGCCAATGAATTGGACTCCTTTTTCCAGAATGGTGTCAAGATTTTTGAGTGTTTCTGAGTGCTGTGGGCGCTGCACTCATCCGGGCAAATGGGGACTATTCCATCCAACTTCTGATTTGTGCCTTGTAGTTGGTGGACAGGCATTGGGGAATCAGGAGGTGAGCTGCTCCCCGCAGGTTTCCAAATCTCTGTCGGGCTGTTGAATTCACAGTATGCATCTGCCTAGCTCAGTGCAGTTTCTGGTCAATGCTAACCCCCAGGATGTTGATAGAGGGGGATTCAGCAACGTTATTGCCAGTGAATATCAAGGGGCTATGGTGGGATTCTCTCGAGTTGGAGATGGCCATTGCCTGGCTCTTGTGTGGCGCGAATGGTACTTGTGACTTGTCAGCCCAAGTCCGGATATTGTCCAGGTCATGCTGCATTTTGATATGGACTGCTTCACTATCTGAGGAGCCGCGAATTGCGCTGAACATTGTGCCATCATCAGTGGACATCAACACTTCTTACATTATGATGGAAGGATTCTCATGGGAGAAGCAGCTGAAGTTGGTTCGGCCTAGGACCGTAGTCCGCTGAACGCCTGAAGTGATGTCCTGGTGCTGAGATGACTCTCATCCAAAAACCACAACCGTCTTCCTTTCTGCTAGATATGACACCAACCGGCCAAGTGCTGGTGGTGTCTTTCACATTGCGTGTAAGGTATTATTCCGTATTAACATGTTGCTTGAATAGTCTGCGAGACAGCTCGCCCAATTTTAGCATAAATCTGCAAATATTAATAAGGACGAATTTGGAGGATCGGCAGGGATGAGTGCGCCCTTATAATTTCCGAGGCCGGTCCCAGGTGCTCAGTCCCGTTTTATTATTTGGAAACTGAGTGGCTTGAAGGGCCATTGCAAGGGTACTTATGAATGAACCACCATGTTGTTGACGACTATGTTTCACATGTAGGCCAGACCAGATAAGGAAGGCCGGTTTTCATCCCTAAACGATATTAGTGAGCCAGAGGAATTATTATGAGAAAATACAATGGTTTCATGGTCATCGTCAGACTTTTAGTGAATTCAAAATTCAATATGCTGCATTGGGATTCGAACGCTGGTGCCCAGAGCATTAACCTGGGCCCCATGTGTGTGTGTGTGTGTGGTTGTGTGCGGGTGTCTGTATGAGAGTGTGTCGGAGAGAGAGCGTCTGGGTCAAGCTATAATATCATTCATGATCATAGTAAAGGGGGGACAGGTTTGAATGCCGTAAAGTCCTCTTCGTGCCCCCATTTCTGTCATTCATTTCTCCCCCGGCAGGCGAAAATCCAGTGACGAAGTTGTTGCTGAGACAACAGCGGATTATTTTCCCACAATCCCACGAGTCCTCTATCTGTGACACGGCCCGCGCTGCACTCTGGGAGGGAGAGCCCGGCGCACATGCGCAATTCCGCTCCCCACAGCACCAACTGTTTTTTTTTATTAAACTTATCAATCATAATAATAATAATCACCTCCTGGCCGGTCACATTCCCAGTTCCTCGCTCATTCCGAAGAATCGCTTACTTCCATTCGTTTTTTAAACAGAAAATAAACGGTGATGCGCTGACGGTGAAGTCACGCGCCGGCTGCCCCGCCCACTCCGCCAGCAGTTGGACAAAGAGCAGCGTCAGGGCCGGTGGGTGGGAAAGATGCGACCCTTGGAGGAGCAGCGGATGCAGCAGGATCTCCTCAGGGTAGTGAGCCCGGCCTCGAGCAGACTGGACGGGAAACAGCAGCAGGAACTGTCTCCCTTCCCAGAGGCCCCTGTTCAGTTCTTAGAGGCTCTGGCAACCTTTTGAAATATAAACGTCAGCTTCTAAATTCACCACCAACAAGAACCATTTACTCTTCAGAGCAGCTTCATTCTCCATTCCCACACTGAATTCCACCTTTCTCACAACTGTAGCCGTGACACTTTACACCCTAAGATAGGCACCGCAACAACTAGTCATGGGACACATTTAATATTTGTTTTGGGGGACCAACATCCGTCACATCATCAATTACACTCCCAACAACTGCTATGGGGATATATTTGTATTGTCTCATTTCACAATAAAAGACATAGAAAGATTCTACTCTGCTTGTCTTATTCTTCCAATAAATTACCAGGTTGTCTAGATTGAGATCGACATTAACCCTCCCTGCTCTCTGTCTATCTGTGTTGGTCTGAGTGAGGGTATGTTTGTGTGAATGTGTGTGAATGTGTAAGAATGTATGTGAGTGTGTAAGAATGTGGGTGAGTGTGTAAGAATATAGATGATTGTGTATCTGTTTGAAAGTGTATGTGTGTTAGAGTGAATGTACGTGTGTGTGAGAGATAGAGATCGGTATTATAAAGCAGCAACTCACTTCAGAATAAAATGCACACAGATTTTCAACTTTGCTTGTGTTATTCCTCTAAAAATTACCTGGGTTACTATAGTGAGATTGAGATTAACCATCGGTGCTTTCTATTCATCTGTGTCTGTGTGTGTGTGTTTACTTGTGTGTGTGTGATTGTGTATTCATGAGAATGTGGGTAAGTAACTTAGTGTTTGTGAGTGTGTCTGTGTGTGTGTGTCTGTATACGTGTGTGGGTGTGTTTGTGTGAATATGCGTATGTGTGAGGATGTGTGTGTCTGTCTGTGTGTATGAAAGTATGTGTATATGTGAATGTGTGTGTGTTTATGACTGTGTGTGCCAGTGTGTGAGTGTGTGTGTGTGTCTGTCTATCTGTTTGTGCATCTGATTGTGGGTGTGTGTCTGTGTCTGCAACTGTAAGTGTGCAAGTGATTGTGTGTCTGTGTGTGAGAGAATATGTGTTTGTTTATATATGTGGGTGAGTGTGCTTTTTGTGTCTGTGTGCGTTTGTATGCAACGGTGTGTCTGTGCTTGTCTGTGTGTGTGTCCGAGACTGAGTGTGTGTATGAATATGGCTGAGTGGATGTGAGCGTGTCTGTGTATGACAGTGCACGTGTGAGAGTGATTGCATGTGAGTGCGCACGTATAATTGTGGGTGAGAGTGTGTATGTGTTCGTCCATGCAAGTGTGTGTATGTGTAATTGGGTGTGCCTGCGTGAGATTGATATTATAAAGCAACATCACGTTTCACCTTTGGAACATAATTACTTTACCCACCCTGTACCCGGTTGCTGTTACCAGTTTGCAGAAATAACTGAGATATCATTCAGTCTCTGTGTGATTATTGTGTGTTGGGGAAGGGTCAACACTTTCACAAGAGTCAATATTGATTTATGAAAGGAAAACTTTCCTTGACAATTCTGTTGGAGCTATTTTGATGTTTGTGGCTGGAAAGTTAAATAAGGAGCAAGGGTGGAGGTGCTGTCGTTGGATTTCAACTCAGTTGGTCTCTCCCTGTAACACCGGAACCTACAGGTTTTGCAGACCGAGATGTTTAAAATGTGAATAGATTGCAGTGCTCCTCCTTTCTGTGAATTAAGGCTGTAAACATGTGGAAATAAATTCTCTCCCATGCATTGTTTGTGCCTGCTATGTATTTTTTTCAGGACACAGCCTCCTGAGTGAAATTGAGAAAACATATCTTGGCAACATATTTAATTAGAACTTATAGCAAGATGCAATGCGTCGTGTTGAACATTGACAATGTATTGCAAAGGACAAATCCTGAACACATACTTTACAATCAGCACAGGGACCTTAATAAACAGTGAGGCCTCTCTTCACGCAAAAAAAAACAGACTGAACACTGATAAAACTCTGAACACGGTGTTTACTTTGAACACAGACCATGCACTGAACATAGACTCATAACTGAAAACAGATCCAACAGTGAACAAAGAGCACGCACTCAACACAGATTCCAAACTGAACAGAGAGTACACGCTGAGCACAAAATTCACATTGAACACGGAGCCCTCCGTTAACATTGTGCCCACAGTGAACATGGAGATCACACTTAACACAGAGGCCCCAATGAACACAAAGGCCCCACGGAAGACTGTCGTACAATCAACATAGAGGCAGAAGTGAAAACAAAGTAAAGAGCAAACAGTCAATACAGAGCCCAAACTGAACACAGAGCCCACACTTAACACAGAGCACACACTGAACACAGAGCCAACACTGAACAAAGAGCCCACACAGAACACAGAGCCCACAGTGAACACAGAGCCCACACTGAACACAGAGACCACACTGAACACAGAGCCCACACTGAACACAGGGCCCACACTCAACACAGAGCCCACACTCAACACAGAGCCCACACTCAACACAGAGCCCACACTGAACACAGGGCCCACAAATAGCACATAGGCCACACTGAACACAGAGCCCACACTGAACACGGAGTCCAGAATTAGCACATAGCCCACACTGAACGCAGAGCCCACACTGAATACGGAGCCCACACTGAACACAGAGCCCACACTGAACAGAGAGACAACACTGAACAAATAGCCCACACTGAACACATAGCCCGCACTGAACTCAGAGCCCACACTGCACACATAGCCTACATTGAACATAGAGCCCACACTGAACACAGAGCCCACACTGAACACAGAGCTCACGCTGAACACAGAGTTCACACTGAACACAGAGCCCACACTGAACACAGAGCTCACACTGAACAGTGACCACACTGAACACAGATCTCACACTGAACACAGAGCTCACACTGAACACAGAGCCCGCACTGAACACAGAGCACACACTGAACACTGAGCCCACACTGAACACAGAGCTAACACTGAACACAGAGCCCGCACTGAACACAGACCACACTGAGCACAGATCCCTCACTGAACACAGAGCCCGCACTGAACACAGGGCTCACACTGAACACAGAGCTCACACTGAACACAGAGCTCACACTGAACACAGAGCCCGCACTGAACACAGACCACACTGAACACAGAGCCCGCACTGAACACAGACCACACTGAACACAGAGCTCACACTGAACACAGAGCTCACACTGAACACAGACCACACTGAACACAGAGCCCGCACTGAACACAGAGCACACACTGAACACTGAGCCCACACTGAACACAGAGCTAACACTGAACACAGACCACACTGAACACGGAGCCCACACTGAACACAGAGCCCACACTGAACACAGTGACCACACTGAACACAGAGTTCACACTGAACACAGTGACCACACTGAACACAGTGACTACACTGAACACAGAGCCCACATTGAACACAGACCCCGCACTGAGCATAGAACCCGCACTGAACAAAGAGCCTGCACTGAACAAGGAGTTCTCAATGAACGCAGAGATCCGACTGAACACAGAGCCCACATTGAACACAACGACCGTGCTGAACACAAAGGCCATTCGGAACGACGAGTCCACACTGAACACAGAGCCCACGCTGAACACAGAGCTCATTCTGAAAGCAGTGGCCGCCCCGATCACAGGCCGCACAATGAACACACAGCCCGCACTGAACATGGAGCTCACACTGAGCACTGGATATCCAACAGCTTGAGTGGTTCGGTGGCATCACTGATCACCGATTTTCTCGAACCTGGAAGGACATATTTTCAGAATTTAGAATTTGCCTGTGGCCAAATGTGAGAGAAGGAACAAGAGGGAAAACACCTTGACATCGCCCTCACAATCTGCCTTCCCGGATGCATCTTTTCACGAGAGTATCGGTGGGATCAACCGCCATACAGTCCTTGTAAAGACAAGCCCTCTCTAGTCAGTGAGGACCCACTCCATTATAGTGTGTGGCACTACCATCCTGCTAAATGGGGAAGATTAAGAGCAGATCTAGCAGCTGGACACTGGACATCCATGAGTCTCTGTGGGCCATCAGCAGCAGCAGAGTTCCATACAGCCACAACATTTAATTCCATGGCTCAGTTTATCACTCACTCTACCATTACCATGAAACAAAATGACGAATCCTGGATCACTGATTTGTAGGGTTCAGTACATCAGGAACAGCAACAGGCATTTTGCACAATGAAGTTACAGCTGGTGAAGATATACTTAAAGTCTACAGGCAATGGAAACAGCGGTAGGAGCGTGCAATAGACAGAGATTTGTAATCCCACAACCAAAAGCTCTGACGAAAGCTTTGTTCGCTGTTCACGTCTATTGGTGGCAGGAAATTAAATAACTAACCGAAGGAGAAACCCTACAAATCAAGGGGCGCCCAGTATGTCAGTTGAAGAGACAAGGCTGAAGCATTTACAAACATCTACAGCTTCAAGTGTCATGATGATGATCAATCCCTTCCTCCACCTGTGGCCACTAGCATTGTCGAGACAGGTCTACAGCGAATCCTATTCCATCTTGTGGATATAAGTGAGTCTCTGAAGGCACAGGATACAACGCGCCACTGAAGATGTGCGTTGTTCCCACAGACGGTGACCCGCTGTTCCACAAAAAGTGACATTGTGGAGCCGGGTTTCACAATCACACTGAAACCCAGCCCGCCGTATCTATCGATTGGAACGAGTGATATTTAGAGACTCAGGCGTGTTCGGTCTGTGTGTTGTCCACGCACATGGGCAGTGAGCTGCCGGAACCTATCCTGGGGTGATACAATAATGTCAGATTCTCACACCTTGTTCAAGGCTGTCAGACAGGATGGCAACTGTCTAAATTGGTCAGCTCCGTGTTACAAGCAAATATTTTCCCGACCGGCAAAGTACTCCAGACAACCACCGAAAGCACAACTCTGCTGGTCAACATGCAAAGCTCTATAGACACGTTGCATTCTGGACGCCTCGACCATTTTACCATATCCTGTTAATTTTAGTCTGCTGCTGATGCTCACCGCCGGGGTACATTAAAATACACGATTTAAATAGATTCATAGAGTCAAACGGCATAAAAATCAATTCAGCCCTTCTAGTCCATGCAGCGGGAAGGCAGTGCGAGACCATTAGGATCGAGGCCATGGGAAGGGGAAGTGTATAGCGATGCGGTTTGGTGTCGAAATGGGGAAGAATTTCGGGAGGAAAAGTGCGCTAGTGTGTGTTTGGGTGCGGTGTGTCGGGGAGTGGGTTGGTGGGGCGGAGTGCACATAGGGTCTTGTGGGGTGGTGGAAGCTATTTCTCTGCGTGAACTCAGGGAATGGTGAATAACTCACTGGGCCTAGTTAGAGTGGCAGAGACTCGATAAATAAAACAGTTCCGGACGCTGAACACAGTGCGAGGAAACACCAGCTGAGAAATTTTACAGGCGTCTCACTGCAAATTCGTCAACAGCACTGCGGGTGTCTCTAAATCATATGGACTCCAATGGTTCAGGAAGGTGGATGAGCAGCTGGTTATCAAGGGCTAATAGTGATGGACAATAACATATGTGGGCCTATCCAGCCTCGCTCACGTCCCATGAATGATGAAACATCCATAGTCTCGGTTAAGTGATCACAGCTTTGAGTTTGCATATTTAACTGTCTCTATATATTCCGCTCAGAGAGCATGTACATGTAATGCATACATTAAATTGTGGTATTTTGACAGCCAGTAGTTGAAATCTTGTGCTTTTCCCCCACAGACAGTGAGTGAGCTGCTGCTTTATATTCAGGGGCAGCTCGTTCCCCGGACCTTGCTGAACAGTGTCAGACAGGATAGCGACTGGCTAAAGCGCAGTTCCGTTTCAGAGGCAAATATTTAACACACAGAAAACGTCTCATATTTAGATATGTTTACCTATCCGGGCTAATTGTTAATACAGGGTAGAAACACACTGAGATACAGCATGAAAGGAAGGTGGTGGATAAGATGGACAGAGGCGGATGAAATAAACGGTGGACGAACGCAGCGTGATAGAGAAAGAGAAAATCATCGAGAGAAAGAGAGCCAGAGAGTAAACGAAAGAAGAGGGAGAGAGGACAGAGGGGGAGATGCAGAGTGAGAGAGGAAGCACTGAGAGAGACGCAGAGAGACTGAGCTAGAACGGGATA
This sequence comes from Cetorhinus maximus, assembly GCF_964194155.1. Classification (NCBI taxonomy): domain Eukaryota; kingdom Metazoa; phylum Chordata; class Chondrichthyes; order Lamniformes; family Cetorhinidae; genus Cetorhinus; species Cetorhinus maximus. The sequence continues at coordinate 159,938 of NW_027596415.1, forward strand.
AGTGGGGAAAGGGACAACGATATAGAGAGGGAGAGAGAGAGAGATGACGGGAAATATACGCAATGAACAAGTGAAATGCGTAAATCGCTGCAGAGTATTCCCCAGCTCGGGCTGCCCCAAAGCTTGGACAGACAATGAGTTACTACTGAGGGGTCGTCATTGCTTCAGGCTGCAAATCTCATCAGCGAGTTAATAACCAGGTAACCTGTTTTGCTGGTACTGCTCAACTCATCAATATCGGTCACAGGGCCCCAGGGAGAAATTTACATTTGATCTCCCTTTATTGTCAGCCAGCGTGGGATCTTGGATGATCGGGAAAAACACATTGACGATAATTAGCAGTGGAACCGGATGGAAGATCTGGAAAATGTATTTTTACTCAGCCTGTCCATGTGACCTGTAAGGTTCTTCCTGAAAGGAGAATGCTGGAAGCTACGATGGCGAATTACAAATGAGGGGCTGTGGGCATAATTGAATGGAAAAATAGAACGATAGCAGAGCAATGGGGAACGTGAGACGATCGAGTGGGCAGGATTCGGTAGCTATTTCAAAGATCCATCAGAGTTTTAATGGGTCAAATTGCTTTCTGCTGTACAGATTGGTTCTTCCTTTAATCACCGTTAAGAATTATGTGAAACTTTCACCAGTTCAATCATTACACAGATCTGTCTCGCTGCTGAGTAACTAGTATCCAGCTTGGGAGACGGCCTCTTCAAAATTCTCAAAGTGGAGAAAATCGCCATGATGCGCAAGTTATTATTAACTACAGAATAGTGGCTATGTTCCTGTAAAGAGCATCCGTACTCCAGTTCTCTCATTGTGACGCTAAGGAGCGCAAGAGATGTGGAAAGCTCTGTTTTTGGTACTTGGATTCCTGGCCCTGGTTGAGCCGCTGTATAACGACAATGCTTACCCTATGGGAGGGGAGTATATTTCACAGTAGCCGCTATAGATCAATATTGAATAGAACAGGAGATGTCCATTCAGCGTCTCAAGCCTGTATCATTGCTCAATTGACACCTGGCTGGTATGCGCAGAACACCATCACCCTAATTTGTTTCCATAACCATTAAAACCCTTTCCCAATGTAAACCTGTCAATTTCAGTTTTGGGCCAATTAAAAAAGAATTTGTGGCATTTTATTTATTGTGGACTTGTTCGGTATCCATCGATATCATCCAATGATCTGCCCGCAGTCCCCTCAAGTATATCATCCACATGCTGCCTCTTCGTGGTTTATCACATTCATTCTGTACCATGTTTCCAACACGCATCATATTCACCGTCGTATGATTTCTTCTAGTCTGCAACCCTGCGAGATGATTAGACCACTCAACTCTGGCTGACTCTGCATGTCCTGTTTTCAATAGATCCCTTAGTAGCGGCCGTGCCTTCAGAGACGGGGGACAGATTATCCTGCATTCCCTCCATCTGAATATTTTGCTCTGTATACATTATTTGTTATTGTGCTCCTGGTGAGTCCCCAGGGTATTTTAGAGGCGTTGAAAGCGCGATACAAGTTGTTTCCATTTTTGCCGTGCACAGTCAGGGCCCACATAACACTTGCTTAGACTTCACTTGGATCACAGTGCCCAGATAAAGTCTACATATCCCTCGGGTAAACCACGCTAAGAATACTCTTCACTGCTCTGGTTTCAACATTCCACGGTTAGTCCACAATTGGACCCATGATGTTCATCAATTAAGTTTTCCTTTCACTTCGCCAGGCATCTTCAGGGAATATGACTGGATTGGAGGGAGATGCAGACACGGCGGAATTAAGTAAGAAATTGCATGAAGTAAGAAAGGAAGTTAGAGACAGACAAATGCTTAGGGACAGAGAGGCAGATAAGTGTGAAAATCAGCAGCGAACCCCTCAGGTAGGAACGAGTGTAATTGTCAAGGTGAACCTAGAATGAACGGGCTTCGCACCCAGATGGCAAGTACCATCCGAGGTAATTATGACAGGTGATGCCTGCGCACTCGTTGATTCGGAAACGGGAAGCAAATGGGAACATTGTTCTCAACTAAAACTTTATTAAGGAACTAATGAGATCCCGGAGTAGGGGAACCAATGTTAATGTTTTCGCAGGTTAGTGATCACGACTATGGGAGTGTCAGCTTTGGCATGTGAGGCACCCACGTTTAAAATCAACAGTAACACTTGCCTTCACCCCGGACAACATGTGCAATTACCGAAACGGGGCACAGGAGAATGGATAAAGAAATCAAACACTTGGATATCGGACAGGGTGACTCCCAATAGTCACCAGACTCAGACCGTGAAGGTTCAAGGACACTCACCGGAGGAGGCGGTGAAAGTGGAACTTAATATGCTCTGGGTCCTGTTCGGCTCTTGAACCCGGATGTGATTAGAGAAATAGCTTCCTCCTGGGTGTAACAGATCTTAGGGAGAATGGCTGGATGTATTGCGGCAACTCCACTTTATGGGTGTACTGTCGAACGACAGAGGATCTAATCCTTATGACCCTAAAATACTCAATGGGTCATATCGTTAGCAGGGGCATATACGATAAGGTTACGGGAATAGGCCTCTGGGGGTACATGTGTCATGGTGCTCCCTTTCAGCTAGTGGGGCCAAATGTTCATTTGATCACTGGCTGGATGGACCTGCCCCCATTTCAATGGGAACCGGGGCTGGACGGACGGTCTTGCCAAAAATCTTGTATATATGTTATTAAAATATATGTACAAAGAGAAGTTCGATGTTACAATTTGACTACGTGTTGCTATCAAAGACCAAACGAATGTTCAGATAAAGTAAGTCACCACCCGCCCCCCTGGACTGGGAAGTCAGGATAGGAAAATCAAATCCACGATTACATGATGCAACTGTGGTCTCTCAGGAAGTGACATACAAAGCCTCAGGTCTCCTTTCAGTGTTACATACCACTTGTCACAGCCACCAGGGTTCCGACAAATAGGCTAGACCCCAATTGAAGAAGATAGTCAATGTCTATAATTTTCGGATCGTTCTAGGAATTAGAGCAAAAGCATAGGTTAGGTTAAAATGAAGAATACTAGGAGACATGGGAGGGCTCGTTGTGAGTGCCAGTTGCATACTTAATTCTGACAGGGTCTATAACTTAACTGATTATGCCTCCTGGGTGGCGGCTGAGAGCGGTAGAGTTCTGCACTACATTGTGCACAGGACAGGATATGCCCTGACATCAGTGCAGCTACAAGGAGAGGGTCTGCTATGGATTCATAGGCAGGCTGCAGATGGAATAATAGACACAGGCCAATCACAAGCGACAGGGAGGGCATGTGATATGCTAGCGCGAGATTCAATTAGTGGGGTAAAGTCGGACATTGAGGATATCAGATTCAGAAAATTTCTCCAACAGATGTTGGAGTCAGTTTACCAATTAAACTCAGAAATTTACGCAAGGGGAGGCAGGAATTGATAACTATGCAACCTCAAGGTGGAGGAGAGGATGGAGTTATAAAATTTATCATGGCCATTCCGTAAGAACATCATCCAAACTGGGCTTTCCTAAACAGCTGTTGGTTTGAGTCCCTAGGAGTAGATAAAGGTAGGGGGCGCTATTCCGTGTAGGGCTACGTGGATACAGATCCTATGTAAAAAACATGGCACTGATGATGACTAGAGATTGTTGTTCAGAATCAGGAAATTACATTGTGCGCTCTTGCCTAATGCTGGAGGTATTTACAAACACAAGCAAAGTTACATTCACTGCTTTGCCGATTCAGGAAGCATTTAATGCAATTCAGGCATCCTCAACTCAATGGTGCTTCATGATCAGCGGGGCTGATTTCCTTTATGGTGGTTTTCATTGTGCTAGCAACTCGAGTTTCTGCCTACAGGTGACCGACGCATTTACCATGGGTGACTTCCATGTGCCGGGCAGGACCACAGGGTATTTGTTTACCCTTTGGTGGGATGACAGCTTGTTTATTGATCAAACTCCTATCAGAATAACACGCCTAGCCATGCAGGAAGCAACAAGGATAGGCCAAGCATATGTCGAAGCTTTTCGGGAGCAAATCGCGAGAGGGCGTGTGCACGTGAATTTATCAATCCCAATCTGCCAGGAGATTCAACCAATCAACTACTTCCTATGCTACGGCCGGAAGATTGATTAATTGGTGGGGGATTGTTAGAATGGGATTGACGATAGCCACATGAATTATGCTCTGATGCGCTTTCGGACTCTGTTGTTACCAAACCAAAGCCTGAAAAGGGACTTTCCAGGCAAAGGCAGCAACAAACAAAGGTAAACATCAGTCCCGCGACCTATGCATAATTCAAGGGGATGGGGGGTGTAAAGGAGAAGGGAATGTAAGGTTATAAAACCAGCTGGTGTAGGATTCCTCTGGTGGCCTGGACGACTGGCCTCTCTAAGGGCAAGAAGAGAAATTCTCAACTTAAGTGTGTGACTAGCTTGGGCTTATTAGGGGCAACAATTCAAATGTTAAAAGAGAACATTGTAAGAATTTACTGAAAAAACACTTAAAATCTCCGGACAGCTATTGAGGCTAAAGCTATTGACAGCTGAGGGAAAACAGATGGATATTGCACACAAAGTCGCCTTGAGTTTGCGTGATTTACATAGTTTCAGGAGATGGGCTAATGTCCAGTCACAGGCAGAACAATTCACGTGGTGCAATGGTGCGTTCATGCCTTGAGAACTGGACTGGAGATAAACATAACACAAAGTTAGATTAGCTATACTCCTCTGTCAGGGAGGGATGGGACAGTTGGTTTAGATTAGATTTGGGAGGAGGTAAAAAGAAAAGAGAGGTCTTTGCTGAAACACAAACAGTCCTGAGTTATGAGACCCCAGATCTTTGTGTACGTGTTTTATTTATTTTTTAAATTTAATTATGTATCCTGCCTTTGGAACAACTGATTAGTAAAAACACATTTGTATGTACTCAGTAGTATAGTTTCAACATGGTACCGGTGTGTCGGTTACCGATTGGCTGTATTCAAAAGTACTCAAATGTATTCTGATATGAAAATGTACAAAAGTACTTAAATGTAATCAGTCTGGGAGCTGGGGCATTTTCAGGAATGGTTGCAGCTCCCTTGCATATGCTTGAAGAAACCCGGTTAAAGGAAGCCTAAGTCTTCACTGGACAAGGAACATCTTTACACAACAGGAAAATACATTGTGCAGGGGATAAATTTAAAGAACAGGAAAATGATTGGACAAGAGACATATTTTAAAAAAGGGAAAATACACTGGGCAAGGGAAAGATTTACACAACAGGAGAGTACTATGAGCCAGGGAGACCTTTCCATAGCAGGACAATAAACTGGACAAAGGACAGATCTATGCAACAGGAGCGTACACTGGACAAGGGCCAACTTTACGCAAAAGGAAAATACACTGGACAAGGGACAGGTTTATGCAACTGGAGAGTACACTGGACAAGGGACAACATTACACAAAAGGAAAATACACTGGACAAGGGACAGATTTATGCAAAACGGAGAAGACACTGGACAAGGGACAATTTTACACAAAAGGAAAATACACTGGAGAACGGACGTCTGTCCACAGCTGGAAAATACACTGGGCAAGGGAATGATTTACACAACATGAGAATACGCTGGACAAGGGACACCATTCCAGAGGAGGAAAATTACAATGGACAAGGGACATCTTTCCACAACATGAACATACACTGGGAAAGGGCAGTTTTACTCAACATGAAAATACTTTGGAGAAGGGGCAGTTTTAAACGACTGTAAAATATATTGGACAAGGAGCAGCTTTACACAACAGGAACATACCTTAGATGTGTGACAGCTTTACACAACAGGGAAATGCTCTGGACAAGGGACAGCTTTACCCATCAGGAAATTACACTGCACAAGAGACAGCGTTAGATAACAGGGAAATGCATTGGACAAGGGCAGCATTAAACAGCAGGGAGATACATTAGAAATAGGGCAAACTTAACACATCGGGTAAATACACTGGACAAGGGACAGCTTTGCAAAACAGGAAAATACTCTGGACAAGGGACATATTTACACAAAAGGCGAATACACTGGACAAGAGAAACCTTTCCACAACATGAAAATACACTGGAAAAGGTCATGTTTACTCAACATGAAAATACTTTGGAAAATGGAGAGCATTACAGAACAGGAACGTACAGTGGACAAGGGAGAGCTTTAAACAACTGGAAAATACATAAGAGAAGTGACAGCTTTACACAGCAGGAGTATACACTGGACAAGGGAATTTATTACACAATAGGAAAATTAATTTAACGAGGGACACCTTTAAACAACATGAACATACATTGGACAAGCGACAGGTTTACACAACAGGGAAATACATTGGACAAGGGAGAGCTTTCCACAGCAGGGGGGAAAAAACAATAGACAAGGGACAGCTTTAAACAACAGGGAAATAAATCACTGGACATGGGCAAGCTTCACGTGACAGGAAAATACATTGGAGAAGGAACACCTTTACACGACAGAAAAATTCACTGGAAGGGACAACTTTCCAGAATAGGAAAACACTTTGCGCATGGGACAGCTTTACAGAACAGGACAATACATTGTGCATGGGACAGCTTTACAGAACAGGACAATACATTGTGCATGGGACAGATTTACAGAACAGGAAAACACATTGTGCATGGGACAGCTTTACAGAACAGGACAATACATTGTGCATGGCACAGCTTTACAGAACAGGACAATACATTGTGCATGGGGCAGATTTACAGAACAGGAAAACACATTGTGCATGGGACAGCTTTACAGAACAGGACAATACATTGTGCATGGCACAGCTTTACAGAACAGGACAATACATTGTGCATGGGGCAGCTCTACAGAATAGGAAAACACATTGTGCATGGGGCAGCTTTACAGAACAGGAAAACACGTTGTGCATGGGGCAGCTTTACAGAACAGGAAAATACATTGTGCATGGGGCAGCTTTCAAAACAGGACAATACATTGTGCATGGAACAGCTTTACAGAACAGGAAAACACATTGTGCATGGGACAGCTTTACAGAACAGGACAATACATTGTGCATGGGAGAGCTTTACAGAACAGGACAAGACATTGTGCATGGGACAGCTCTACAGAACAGGAAAACACATTGTGCATGGGACAGCTTTACAGAACAGGACAATACATTGTGCATGGGACAGCTTTACAGAACGGGGCAATACATTGTGCATGGGGCAGCTTTACAGAACAGGATAATACATTGTGCATGGGACAGCTTTACAGAACAGGACAATACATTGTGCATGGGACAGCTTTACAGAACAGGACAATACATTGTGCATGGGACAGCTTTACAGAACAGGACAATACAGTGTGCATGGGACAGCTTTACAGAACAGGACAATACATTGTGCATGGGACACCTTTACGGAACAGGAAAACACATTGTGCATTGGACAGGTTTACGGAACAGGACAATAAATTGGACAGATGACAGTTTTACAAAAGGGAAACTGCATTGGACCAGGGATAGATTTAAACAACAGGCAAATACATTGGGCAAGATGCACCTTCACAAAACAGGAAAGACAGTGGACAATGTACAGCTTTACATATTGTTTGCAAATCTCCCCAACCTCAATGATGGGGGAGCCTCATTTTATATCCTTAGTTGATGCCTACAAGGCAGCGCAATGATACAGAGAGCTATATTATTTTTTTCCCTTTCTATAATTTTGATGCCACTTGATTTGAAAGGCTCTGAAAAACCAAGGACTTTGTCTGTGAGACGAGAATCACATTCCAGACATTTAACGACTAAGACATTTGTCCTTACTAAATTACTTTGCTACTTTTTGACTGTGTCTTTCTTATTCCTATAGATGCAGTTTGATATAAGCGATGAACTTCACTGTGTGTGACAGATTAAAACGGCATCAGTGAACCAACAAACTGGACATTTAAAACTAACAAGCGGACAACAACCCTAGTCTCACTGATATTACATTATGCAATCTCAATGTCTGCTCTTTGCATCGATACCAGCAAGTTCCTTTTACATTTGAACGACATACAATTCCCAAACTGACAAGATATTAAGTCAGTTAGTTAGGACGTAGTTAAGCGCTCTCGATTATTAAGTTGGTAAGAAAACTATTGTAACGATGTGACTGATGATATAACATTTTATCGAACATTTGTATTAAATATTTAAATATCGCTGCAAATAGTTAAATTTACATTTGATATGTTTTTGTGTATAAAATTGCTTTTTTGAAGAATGTATATTTTCCTTATTTACTAGGTAGGGAATATGGTCATAGGGAAACCAGAAATTCAGATATTCAATGATTATTATAAATTCTTTTCAGAGGAGACCCTGAGAGGGGCTCCTGAGAGGGGTTCCTGAGAGGAGTTTCTGAATGCTTTTCCTGAGTGGTGTTCCTGAGAGCCTCTTCCTGTGAGAAGTTCCTTGGAGGGGTACCTGAGAGGAAATCCTGAGAGGTGTTCCTGAGAGGTGTTCCTGAGAGCAATTACTGGGAGGGCTTCTTGAGAGGGGATCCGGAGAGGAATTACTGAGAGGAGTTGCTGAGAGGAGTTCTGGAGAGGAGTTAAAGAGGGAGTTACAGTGGTGAGTTACTGAGACGCTTTCCTGAGTGGGGTTCCTGAGAGGAGTTCCTGAGAGTTATCCTGTGAGGAGTTACTGAGAGGGGTCGCTGAGAGGAGTGACTGAGAGAGATTGCAGAGAGGGGTTCCGAGAGGAGCTCAATAGAGAAAATCCTGAGATGAATTCTTGAGAGTGGGTCATGAGAGGAGTTGCTGAGATGTGTTCTTGAGAGGAGTTCTTGAGAGGATTGCTTAAATGAGAACCTGAGAGGAGTTTCTGAGAGGAGTGTCCAGATGAGATCCTGAGAGGGTTCCTGACGGGAGTTTAATAGAGAAGTTCCTGAGAGGAATTCCTGAGAGGGAACCTGAGAGGGGTTTCTGAGAGGAGTTAGTGAGTGTGGTTCCTGAGAGGAGTTCCAGAGAATCTTAGTGAGTTCCTGAGAGAGGTTCCTGAGGGGAGATCCTGAGAGGGGTTCCTGAGAGGAATTCTTGAGAGGAGTTCCTGAGTGGAGTTTCTGAGTGTGGTTCCTGAGAGGAGTTCCTGAGAAGAGATCTTGAGAGGTATTCCTAAGATAATTTCCTCAGAGGAAATATTGAGAAGTTTTCCTGAGAGTGTTTCCTGAGTCTACTTACTGAGGGGACTTCCTGACCGGGATTCCTGAGAGGAGTTCCTGAGCGGAGTTCCTGAGAGGAGTTTCTGAGTGTGGTTGCGGAGAGGAGTTCCTGAGATAAGTTCCAGAGAAGTGTTCCTGAGAGGGTGTCCTGAGAGGAATTATTGAGAGGTGTTCCTGAGAGGGGTTCCTGACTGTAGTTAATGTGGGGACTTCCTGAGTGGGGTTCCTGAGAGGAGTTTCAGAGAGGAGTTGCTGAGAGGAGTTACTGAGAGGAGTTACAGAGGGAGTTACAGAGATGAATTTCTGAGAGGCCTTCCTAAGTGGAGTTCCTATGGGAAGTTCTTGAGAGGAGTTCCTGAGAGGAGTGACTGAGAGAGGTTCATGAGAAGAGTTCTTGAGAGGATTTCGTGAGAGGAGATCGTGAGAGGAGATTTCATGTGAGGGGTACCTGAGAGGAATTCATGAGATGCGTTCCTGAGAGGGGTTACTGAGGGTTGTTTCTCACAGGGGCTGCTGATCTTAGTGCCAGAGAGCAGTTACTGAGAGGGGTTCCTGAGAGGCGTTCCTTAGAGGGGATACTGAGAAGGGCTCCTGAGAGGTATTTTTTTCTGAGGGTATACTGAGAGAATTTACTGGGGGGAATGCATGAAAGTAGTTCCTGAGAGGCGTTATGACATGAGTTACAGAGGGTAGTAACTGTGAGGGGTTACTGAGAGTCGACCCTGAGAGCGGTTCCTGAGAGGAGTTCAATGGTGAAGTTCCTGAGAGGAATTCCTGAGGGTGGGCCCTGAGAGGAGTTCCTGCAACGTGTACCTCAATGAGAACCTGACAGAAGTTCCTGAGAGGAGTTCCTGATAGCTCTTCCTGAGTGTTATTCCTCAGAGAAGCTGTTGAGGGGACATCCTGAGAGGTGATCCTCAGAGGGATTCGTGAGAGGAGTTCCTGAGAAGTGTTCCTGAGAGGAGTTGCTCAGAGGAGTTCCGGAGAGAAGTTACGTATTTGGTGCCTGAGAGGTGTTCCTGAGAGGAGTTTCTGAGAGGGGTACCTGAGTGGAGATCCAGAGAGGTGTTCCTGTGAGGGTTTCCTGAGAGGAATTATTGAGAATTCTTCCTGAGAGGGGTATCTGAGTATAATTACTATGGGGACTTCCTGAGCGGGGTTCCTGAGAGGTGTTCCTCTGAGGGTTTACTGAGTGACTTTACTGGGGGGAGTTCCTGAAAGTAGCTCCTGAGAGGCGTTTTGAGGGGAGCTATAGAGGGTAGTAAATGTGAGGGGTCACTGAGAGACGTCCCTGGGAGCGGTTCCTGAGAGGAGCTCAATAAAGAAGTTCCTGAGGGGAATTCCTGAAAGTGGGTCCTGAGAGGAGTTCCTGAGAGGTGTGCCTAAATGAGAAGCTGAGATGAGGTCCTGAGAGTAGTTCAATAGAGAAGTACCTGGGAGGAATTCCTGTGCGGTATCCTGTGTAGACTTCCTGAGGAGGAATCATGATGGGAGTCACTCAGATGGGTTCCTGAGCGGAGTTCCTGAGAAGTGATATTGAGAGGGGTTCGCCTGAGGAGTCACTGAGTGGTGCTCCTAAGTCATGTTTCCGAGGAGGGCTCCTGAAAGGGATTTCTGAGAGGAGATACTGTGAGGTGTTCCTGAGAGTGTTTCCTGAGAGGGGTTCCTGAGATTGTTTCCTGAGAGGGGTTCCTGCGAGTTGTTCCTGAGAGTGGTTCCTGAGAGGATTTACTGAGAGGAGTCCTGGCTATGAATTCCTGAGAGGAGTTACTGAGAGGAGATCCTGTGATGGATAGCTGAGAGGAGGCCCTGTGAGGGATTCCAGATTGGGATTCCTGAGAGGGGTTCCAAAGAGGAGCTCCTGAGAGGAGTTCCTGAGCCGTGTTCCTGAGAGGGGTTCTTGAGAGATGTTACTGTTTGTGAACCGTGAGAGGAGTTCCTGAGAGGAGTTTCAGAGAGGGGTTCCTGAGAGGACTTCTTGAGAAGTGTTCCTGAGAGGAGTTACCGAGAGGAATTCCTGAGCGGTGTTTCTGAGAGGGGTTCTTGAACGGATTTCCTGAGGGGAACTCCTGAGAGGTGTTCCTGAGTGAAGTTCCTGAGAGTAGTACGTGAGATGATATCCTTAAATCAGTCCTGAGAGGGAGTCCTGAGATGAGATACTGAGCGCTGTTCCTGAGAGGAGTTCAAGAGAGGAGTTCCTGAGCGGTGTTTCTGAGAGGGGTTCTTGAAAGGAGTTCCTGAGGGGAACTCCTGAGAGGTGTTCCTGAGAGGGGTACCTGAGAGGAGTTACTGAGTGCAGTTCCGGTGAAGACTTCCTGAGAGGGGTACCTGAGAGAGGACCCTGAGATATGTTCCTGAGAGGGGATCCTGTGAGGAGTTACTTAGAGGAGTGCTGAGAGGTGTTCCTGTGAGGAATTCCTGAGGAGGCTCCATGATGGGTTTACCTCAGAGGTGTTCCTGAGAAGAGTTCCTGTGAGGGGATATTGAGAGGGGTTCGGGTGAGGAATTAATGAGAGGGGCTCCTAAGTGATGTTTCCGAGGATGGTCTTGCGAGAGTTTTCTGAGAGGAGATGCTGAGAGGGTTTGCTGAGTGGAGTTACTGAGAGGAGTTGCTGAGACGGGTTACTGCGAGTAGTTCCTGAGAGGGGTTCCTGAGTGGATTTACTGAGACGAGTTATTGATAGAAATTCCTGAGAGTATTTACTAAGGGGGGATCTTGAAAGGAGACCCTGAGAGGGGGTTCCTGAGAGGAGCAACTGAGAGGAGTTGCTAAGAGGAGGAGGCCTTTTGAGGGGTTCCTGAGTGGCGTTACTGAGAGAGGCTCCAAAGAGGAGTTCCTGAGAGGACTTCCTGGCAGGAGTTCCCGAGAAGAATTCCTGAGAGTATTTCCTGAATTGGGGTTCTTGAGATAAGTTACTGTTTGAAAATCCTGAGAGGAGTTCCTGAGAAGAGTTTCTGAGAGGAGCAACTGAGAGGAGTTGCTGAGAGGACTTGCTGCGATGGATAGCTGAGAGCAGGCCCTGTGAAGGATTCCAGATTAGGATTCCTGAGAGGAGTTCCTGAGCCGTGTTCCAACGAGGGGTTCATCAGAGAAGTTACTGTTTGCAGATCCTGAGAGGAGTTCCTGAGATGAGTTTCTGAGAGGGGTTCCTGAGAGGACTTCCTGAGAAGTGTTCCTGAGAGGAGTTCCAGTGAGGAGTTCCTGAGCGGTGTTCCTGAGAGGTGTTCTTGAAAGGAGTTCCTGAGGGCTGCTCCTGAGAGGTGTTCCTGAGAGACGTTCCTGAGGGTGGTACGTCAGATGATAAGCTTAAAGCAGTCCTGAGAGGGGTTCCTGAGAGGAGTTACTGAGCGCTATTCCTGAGAGGAGTTCCAGAGAGGCGGTCCTGAAAGGTTTTCTGAGAGGGGTTCCTGAGAGGCGTTACTTAGAGGGGTTCTTGAGAGTGGTTCCTGAGAGGAGCTCCTGAGAGGAATTCCTGAGAGGGGTTCCAGGGAGGAGTTACTAAGAGGAGTTTCTGAGAGGTGTTCCTGAGAGGAGTTCCTGAGAGGCGATATTGAGAGGGGCCCGTGTGAGGAGTCAATGAGTGGTGCTCCTAAGTCATGTCTCCGAGGAGGGCTCCTGAGAGGGATTTCTGACAGGAGATAGTGCGAGGTGTTCCTGGGAGTGTTTCCTGAGAGGCGTTCCTGCGAAGAGTTCCTGAGAGGGATTCCTGAGAGGATTTACAGAGAGGAGTCCTTGATATGAATTCCTGAGAGGAGCCACTGAGAGGAGTTGCTGAGTGGAGATGCTGTGTTGGATAGCTGAGAGGAGGCCCTGTGGGGGATTCCAGATTGGGATTCCTGAGCGAGGTTCGAAAGACGTGTTCCTGAGAGGAGTTCCTGAGCGGGGTTCCTGAGAGAAGTTACTTTTTGCGGATCATGAGAGCAGTTCCTGAGAGCGGTTCCTGAGAGGACTTCCTGAGAACTTTTCCTGAGAATTGTTCCTGAGAGGATTTCCTAGAGGAGTTCCTGAGAGGAGTTCATGAGAGGAGTTATGTATTGAGTTCCTGAGAGGATTTTCTGAATGCGGTTCCTGAGAGGGGTATCTGAGAGGAGATCCAGAGAGGGTTTCCTGAGAGGAATTATTGTGGAGTGTTCCTGAGAGGGTTTCCTGAGTGTAGTTCCTGTGGGGACTTCCTGAGCGGGGTTCCTGAGAGGAATTACTGGGAGGAGTTATAGAGGGAGTTACAGAGATGAGTTTCTGAGAGGCGTTCCTAAATGGGGTTCCTATGGCAAGTTCCTGAGAGGAGTTTCTGAGAGGAGTGACTGAGAGTGTTTCATGAGAGGAGTTCCAGAGTGGTGTTCCTGAGAGGAGATTTCATATGAGGGGTTCCTGTGAGGAATTCCTGAGATGTGTTCTTGAGAGGAGTTACTGAGAGGCGTTCCTGAGATGTGTTTGTTAGAGGGGATTCTGAGAGGGACACCTGAGAGGTGTTCCTCTGAGTGTTTACTGAGAGACTTTACTGGGGGGAGTTCCTGAAAGTAGTTTTTGAGAGGCGTTTTGAGAGGAGTTACAGAGGGTAGTAACTGTGAGGGGTCATTGAGAGACGTCCCTGGTAGCGGTTCCTGAGAGGAGTTCAATACAGAAGTTCCTGAGGGGTATTCCTGTGAGTGTTTCCTGAGAGGAATACCTGAGAGGTGTGCCTAAATGAGATCCTGATAGGAGTTCCTGAAAGGGGTTCCTGTGTGGAGTTCCTGAGAGTTGTTCCTTCGAGGAGTTCCTATGATGGTTTGCTGTGGCTTATTCCACATAGGAGCTGTTGAGCAGAGTTCTGAGAGGAGATCCATAGGGTGGTTGATGAGAGGAGCTCCGGAGAGGGGTACCTAAGAGGAGACCCTGAGATGTGTTCCGGAGAGGGTTCCTTGAGAGGAGTTATTTAGAAGGATTTCTGAGAGTCGTTCCTGAGAGGTGCTCCTGAGCGGACTTCCTGAGAGGGGTTCCTGAGTGGTGCTCCTGAGCGGACTTCCTGAGAAGGGTTCCTGCGAGGAGTAACTAAGAGGAGTTCCTGAGAGGTGATCCTGTGAGGGGATATTGAGAGGGGTTTGGGTGAGGAATTAATGAGAGGGGCTCCTAAGTGATGTTTCTGAGTATGGTCTTGCGAGAGTTTCCTGAGAGGAGATGCTGAGACAGTTTGCTGAGAGGAGTTATTGAGAGGAGTTCCTGAGACGGGTTACCGCGTGTAGTTCCTGAGAGGGGTTCCTGAGTGGATTCAATGAGAGGAGTTATTGATTGGAATTCCTGAGAGTAATTACTAAGGGGGGTACTTGAAAGAAGATCCTGAGAGGGTGTTCCTGACAGGAGCAACTGACAGGAGTTGCTGAGAGGAGTTCTTGTGAGGGTTTGCTGAGTGGAGGCACTGTGAGGGGTTGCTGAGTGGGGCTACCGAGACAGGTTCCAATGAGGAGTTCCTGAGAGGAGTTCCTGAGAAGAGTTCCTGACTGGAGTTCCTGAGAAGAGTTCCTGAGAGGAGTTCCTGAGTGGGGTTCTTGAGATAAGTTACTGTTTGCGGAACCTGAGATGAGTTCCTGAGAGGAGTTTCTGAGAGGGGTTCCTGAGAGGTCTTACTGAGAGGTGTTCCTGAGAGTTGTTCCTGAGAGGAGTACCAGAGAGGATTTCCTGAAGGGGTAACGTAGGGGGGTTCCTGAGACTGTTTCCTGAGCGCTGCTTCTGAGGGGACGTCCTGAGACGGGCTCCTGAGAGGAGTTGATGAGAGGAGTTGCTAAGTGGAGTTCCTGAGGGGAGTTACAGAGGGAGTTACAGAGATAAGTTCGTGAGAGGCGTTCCTAAGTGGGGTTCGTATGTAAAGTTCCTGAGAGGAGTGACTGAGAGGGGTTCATGAGAGGAGTTGCTGAGAGGATTTCGAGAGAGGATTTGATTTGAGGGGTTCCAGTGAGTAATTGCTGAGATATGTTCCTGAGAGGAGTTACTGAGGGCTGTTTCTGACAGGGGCTCCCGAAAGGAGTTACAGAGAGGAGTTACCGAGAGGGGGTCCTGAGAGAGGTTTCTTAGAGGGGATACTGAGAGGGACACCTGAGAGGTGTGCCTCTGAGGATTTACAGAGAGCCGTTACTGGGAGGAGTTCCTGAATGTAGTTCCTGAGACGCGTTATGAGAGGTGTTACAGAGGGTAGTATCTGTGAGGGGTTACTGAGAGGCGTCCCTGAGAGGAGTTCAATAGAGAAGTTCCAGAGAGGAATTCCTGAGAGTTGTTCCTGAGAGGTGTGCCTAAATGAGAACCTGAGAGGAGTTCAGTAGAGAAGTACCTGAGAGGAATTTCTGAGAATGATCCTGAGAGGATATCCTGAGGAGGGGTTCCTGTGTGGAGTTCCTGAGAGGAGTTCCTGAGAGGAGCTCCTGTGAGGGTTTCCTGAGAGTTATTCGTCAGAGAAGCTGTTGAATGGACTCCTTGAGAGGAGATCCAAAGAGGGGTTGATGAGAGGAGATCCTGAGAGGGGTCATTGAGAGGAGTCCTTCAGAGGAGTTTTTGAGAGGAGTTCCTGTGAGGGGTTCCTGAGAGGTGTTCCAGAGAAAAGTTCCTGAGAGTGGTACGTGAGAGGATATCCTGAAAGCTGTCCTGGGAGGGGTTCCTGAGAGGGGTTACTTAGTGTGTTTCCTGTGTGGAGTTCCTGAGAGGGGTACCTGAGAGGAGGCCCTGAGAGCTGTTCCTCAGAGGGGTTCCTGAGAGAAATTACTACGAGTGGTTCATGAGAGTGGTTCCTGAGTCCAGCTCCTCAGAAGACTTCCTGAGAAGGGTTCCTGCGATGAGTTACTAAGAGGAGTTCATGAGAGGTGTTCCTGAGAGGAGTTGCTGAGGTGGATTCCTGCTGGGAGTTCCTCAGAGGGGTTCCTGAGACGTGTTCCTGAGAGGGGATGTTGAAAGTGTTTCGTGTGAGGAGTTGCTGAGTAGGGCTCCTAAGTCATGTTGCAGACGAGGGCTCCTGAGAGAGATTTCTGATAGGAGTTTACTGATAGGAGTTCCTGAGAGGGGTTCCTGCGAGTAGATCCTGAGAGGGGTTCCTGAAAGTAGAAACTGAGAGGTAGCTCCTGAGAGGTAGCTCCTGAGTGACGTTATTGAGAGGAGATCCTGAGAGGGGTCTCTGAGAATGACTCCTTAGAGGAGTTCATCAGATGGCTTCCTTTGAGGGGTTACTGAGAGGCGTTCATGAGAGCAGTTCAGAGGCAGGTTCCTGAGAGGGGCCCTTTGAGGAATTCCTGAGATTGGTTCCAGAGAGAAGTTCCTGAATTGGGTTCCGGAGAGGGGAGCCTAAAATAGTTTTCTGAGAGGAGTTCCTGGGAGGCTTTCCCGGGAGATATTCCTGTGTGGAGTTCCTGAGAGGAGTTCCTGAGAGGAGTTACTGATGCGTGTTTATGAGAGGGGTTTTTGATAGGAGTTACTGAAAGGAATTACTGATTAAAGTTCCTGAGAGTGGTTCCTGAGAGGGTATTCCATCGAACTTTTCCTGTGAGGATTTCCTGAGATGAGTTCCTGAGAGGTGTTCCTGAGTGAAGTTCTTGAGATGCGTTTGCATGAGGAGTTACAGAGGGGTTTTTCTGAGATGTGTTCCTGATATGAGTTAATGAGAGGGGTTACATAGAGTGGTTACTGAGACACGTTCCTGATAGGGTTCAGAGAGTGGTTCCTGAGCGGAGTCCCTTTGAGGAATTTCGGAGAAGGTTTCATAAGAGGTGTTACTGAGAGGGGTTCCTGATAGGAGTACCTGATAGGAGTTACGGAGAAGAGGTCCAGAGAGGAATTCCTCAGAGGGGTTCATGAGGGGGGATCCTGAGATGTGTTCCTTAGTTGTGTTCCTGAAGGAGGTACTGAGAGGAGTTTATAAGAGTGGCTTCTGAGAAGAGATCCTGAGAGGGGTTCCTGAGCGGAGATCGTGATTCAGTTTCATGAGAGGTTTGCCTGAGAGGAGTTCCTGAGAGGTGTTCCTGAGCGGAGATCGTGATTCAGTTTCATGAGAGGTTTGCCTGAGAGGAGTTCCTGAGAGGTGTTCCTGATTGGAGTTACTGAGGTTTGTTTCCAGGATGGTTTTCTGAGAGGTTTTTCTGAGATTAGTTCCTGAGATAGGTTCCTTACAGGGGTTCCTGTGAGGGGTTCCTGAGAGGAATTACTGAGAGGGGTTTGTGACATGTGTTCCTGCTTGGAATTCATGGGAAGGGTTCCTGAGTGGAGAACCTCTGAAGGGTTCCTGAGAGATGTGCCTGAGAAAACTTCATGAGAGGGCTTCCTGAGGGGAGCTGCTGAGAGGAGTATGTGAGAAGAGGTCCTGAGAGGCGATTCTGAGAGGAGATCCTGAAATGGGTACCTGGGAAGAGCTACTGAGAGGAGATCCTGTGAGGCGTTCCTGAGAGGAGTTCCTCAGAAGAGTTCCTGACAGGAGTTCCTGACAGGGTTTCCTGAGAGGAATTATTGAGAAGTGTTCATGAGAGGGTTTCCTGAGTGTTGTTACTGTGGGGACTTCCTGAGCGGGGTTCCTGAGAGGTGTGTCTGAGAGGAGTTGCTGAGAGGAGTTGGGGAGAGGAGTTCTGGAGAGGAGTTACAGAGGGAGTTACAGAGATGAGTTACTGAGAGGCGTTCCTAAGTGGGGTTCCTGTGAGAAGTTCCTGAGAAGAGTTCCTGAGAGGAGTGACTGAGAGGGGTTGATGAGAGGAGTTCCTGAGAGGAATTCCATAGATTTGTTCCTGAGAGGAGTTGCTGAGGATTGTTTCTGACAGGGGCTCCTGATAGGAGTTCCAGGGAGCAATTACTGAGAGGGGTTCCTGAGAGGGCGACCTTAGAGCGGATACTGAGAGTGGCTCCTGAGAGCTGTTTCTCTGAGCCTTTACTGCGAATCGTTACTGGGGGTGTTCCTGAAAGGAGTTCCTGAAAGGCGTTATGAGAGACTAAGATGGTTTTCTCAGAGGAGTTCCTGGGAGGATTTCCATGGGATTATTCCTATGTGGAGTTCCTGAGAGGAGTTACCGATGGGTGTTTATGAGAGGGGTTTTTGATAGGAGTTACTGAGAGGAATTACTGATTGAAGTTACTGAGAGTGGTTCCTTAGAGGGTTTTCCAGCGAATGTTACCTGTGAGGAGTTCTTGAGATGAGTTCCTGAGAGGAGATCCTGAGAGGAGTTCCTGAATGGAGTTCCTGTGATGCCTTCCGGAGGAGAGTTACTGAGGGTTTTTTTTTTCTGAGAGGTGTTCCTGATAGGAGTTAATGAGAGGGGTTACTTAGAGTGGTTACTGTGAGGCGTTCCTGATAAGGTTCAGAGAATGGTTCCTGAGAGGAGACCCTTTGAGGAATTTCTGAGAGGTTCACGAGGGGGGATCCTGAGAGGTGTTCCTTAGTGGTTTTCTTCAGAGGAGGTACTGAGAGGAGTTCATGAGAGTGGTTCTTGAGAAGAGATCATAAGAGGGGTTACTGAGAGGAGATCATGATTCGGGTTCATGAGAGGGTTTCCTGAGAGGAGTTCCTGATAGGCGTTCCTGATTGGAGTTACTAAGAGTTGTTTCTGGGAGGGTTTTCTGAGGGGTTTTACTGACAGGAATTCCAGGAATGGGTTCCTTAGAGGGGATCCTGAGAGGGGTTCCTGAGAGGAGTTACTGACAGTCTACGTGACATGTGTTCCTGAGAGGAATTCCTGTGAAGGTCCTGAGTGGAGATCCTGAGAAGGGTTCCTGAGAGCAGTGCCTGAGAGGAGTTTATGAGAGTGCTTCCTGAGAGTAGCTCCTGAGAGGAGTAAGTGAGAAGAGGTCCTGAGAGGCGATCCTGAGATGGGATCCTGAGAAGTGCTAATGAGTGGAGATGCGGAAAGGCATTCCTGAGTGGGGTTCCTGTGAGAAGTTCCTGAGATGATTTCCTGAGAGGAGTGGCTGAGAGGGGTTCATGAGAGGATTTCCTGAGAGGAATTCCATAGATTTGTTCCTGAGAGGAGTTACTGAGGGTTGATTCTGACAGGGGCTCCTGATAGGAATTCCAGTCAGCAATTACTGAGAGGGGTTACTGAGAGGGGTTCCTTTGAGGCGATACTGAGAGTGGCTACCTGAGAGGGGTTCCTCTGAGGGTTTACTGAGAGACGTTGCTGTGTGGAGTCCCTGAAATAAGTTCCTGAGAGGCGTTATGAGAGGAGTTACAGATGTTGTAACTGTGAGGGGTTACTGAGAGGCATCCCTGAGAGGAGTTCCTGAGAGGAGTTCAATGGAGAAGTTCCTGAGAGGTATTCCTGACAGTGAGCCCTGAGAGAAGTTCCTGAGAGGTGTGCCTAAATGAGAAACTGAGAGTAGTTACTGAGAGGAATTCAATAGAGAATCACGTGAGAGGAACTCCTGAGGGGGATCCTGAGAGGAGTTCCTGAGAGGAGTTCCTGTGTTGAGTTCCTGAAAAGAGTTCCTGAGAGGGATTCCTGAGGGGAATTACTGAACAGAAATCCTGAGATGGGACCCTGAGATGATTTCCTGACAGGAGCTCCTGAGAGTTGTTCTTGAGAGGAGTTCCTGACAGGGGTTCCTGGGGGGTGGGGTGGGGGGCTTCCTTAGACCAGTTCCTGACAGGGGTTCCTGGGAGGGATATACTGAGGGTAGTTCTGGAGAGGGGTTCCATAAAAGAGTTAATGCGAGGAGTACTTGAGAGGGATTCCTGAGATGAGTTCCTGAGAGGAGATGCTGAGAGGGGTTCCTGTCAGGCGTTTATGAGAGGAGATCCTGATAGGGGTTCCTGAGAGGGGTTCCTTAGAGAAGTTACTGAGTGGTGTTACTAAGAAGAGTTCCTGAGAGGGGTTCTTGAGAGATGTTCCTGAGAGGGGTTCCTGAATCGAGTTGCTGAGGGGAGTTAATGCAAAGTTTCCTCTGAGGCATTCCTGAGAGGAGTTCCTGAGAGGAGTTACTGAGAGTCGGCTCCTGTGACGAGTTCATGAGAGGGGTTCCTGAGAGGAGTTCGTGAAATGTGCTCCTGAAACGAGTTGCTGAGAAGGGTTCCTGAGGGGGTTTCTTGAGAGGCGTCCCTGAGATGGGTTCCTAAAGGGGCTTTCTGAGTGGCGTTACTGAATGGAATTCCTGAGAGGTTTCCTGAGAGGAGACCCTGAGAGCGCTTCAAGAGACAGGTTTAACAGAGAAGTTCCTGAGAGCGGATCCTAAGAGAAATTGCTAAGATGGTTTCCTGACAGGGGATCCTTCGAAATGATCCTGGGCTGGATTTGTGAGAGGGGTTCCTGAGAGGAGTTCCTGAGTGGAGTTCATGGGAGGAGATCCTTAGAGCAATTCCTGAGTGGATTTCCTGGGGGAACTTCCTGAGCGGGTTTCCTGAGAGCATACCCTGAGAGGAGTTCCTGAGAGGAGTTATGGAGATTTTTTACTGAGAGGTGTTCCTGAGAGTACTTCCTGAGAGTGGTTCCTGAGAGGAGTTCATGAGAGGATAGATAGCTGCATAGATGACTATGTGGTGGGTAGCATTAGTATGTGTGCGGATGACACAAATATTGGCCGGGTGGTCAACAGTGAGGTCGAGTGTCTTGTGTTACAGGAAGATCTAGACGGGATGGTCTGATGGGCAGTTAACTGGCAGATGGAAATTAATCCTGAATAGTGTGAGGTGATACACATTGGAAGGAGTAATTTTACTAAGAAGTATTCTATGTACGGCATGACAAGAGGAACTTCCTCAGAGGGGTTCCGGAGAGAAGTTTCTGAGAGGAGTTCTTAAGACTATTTCCTGAGAGGGAGTATGTGTGTCTGTTTCCGCTCTTGCATCCATCAGCATACAATTATGACCAGCCTCTGTTTCGATGATTCTGTTAAAAAATCATCTGTAAACATGATTTTCGCTCCCTATGGCCTCTGATGGAACAGAGCCATCGAATCATACATTTGAGGAAGACGCCATGTGGCCCATCGTGAACGTTTGGACTCTGCCACACCTATCTAATCAACCCTCCTCTCCTCCCCTCCATTAGCTGTGCAAATATCCACTGCCTGTGCTCATCCAATTCTATTTTCACAGTTAAATGTTTATTTGCATTCGTCAGCCTGTCAGGAAGGACATTTCAGATTTCTTTGCACGAACAGCTCTTCAACCGCGCTATGCTTCTTTTTCAATCACTTTAAAACTCCCTGTGCTGGTCACTGACTGATTTTCCAGTATCACCAGTTTCACGTTATTTACTCTGTCTAAAACATTCGTGATTTTAAATGCCTCTATTAAACGTACCCTTTGCCTCGTCTGCTCGAAGGAAAACAATCCCAGCTTCTCCAGTCTCTCCACATAATTCAAGCCCCTCATCCCTGTTCCAATTCCAGTAAAATTCCTCTGCACCCTCTCCAAGGCCCTCACATCTTTCCTGAAAAACGCTCGCCAGAATTAGACACAAGTACTTCAGCTGAGGCTTCACCAAGATTTACACATATGTTGTCTGATTTTCTTAGTTTTGTAAACTCTGATTCTGTTTATCAATAAAAATATATTGCTATTTTAATACTCTAAAAGGCTTGCGCTGCCACCTTCAACGACTTGCTTATGTCCACCCGATATTTATACTAAACACTTCCTACATTTGCCCGATTTTCTGCTTCACACTATTCTCTTTACGCTATTACGTCCATCAAAAACGGACGGACGGACCAGCTAACTGTTCCAATTTAGTGTGGTGCAAGTATATTTGGACTGAACGGGTTAAATGAGCCTGTTTGTTCAGTGGCTGTAATTAATGTCAGTCTCCATAGATCCTAAATAACTCACAGGGGGGCTTCCCACTGTTGTTAATCAGGGAGTCGCAACATTGTGTTACCTCATATTGTCAGCGGGGGCATCAGCTCCTTGAGGAACAGGGACCCGCGGTTATAAGACAGGGAGAGAGGATATCAGAGTCTGAGAACAATATATTGGAAAGTTCCAACAATGGATCAGATTCTGAGAGCAATGGATTGGAATGTTACAACAATGGATCAGGATCTGAGGACAATAGATCGGAATGTTACAACAATGAGTAGGAGTTCATTGGAGGCGCTTTATGAACTTTCTACATATTATGATCGGATGTCAGTGGAAAGCCGGATCTATCGGACACTTCAGCTGATTCAGGGGGGCTACTATCCCATCCTCGCTATTTTTGGCATCCCGGGTAAGTCTCACTGTATATGGCTATTAATTCTATAAACCATGTTGAACTGAATTATTTCTTCTTCATCAGAATTACAAGTATTTTGGAGATTGCAAAGTTTATATACCAGTTCAAGTATCCAGGAGGACAGGATTATGATTAACAGCCGATTTCAGCAATTTAAGTAACATAGTTATTGCCATTTAATCTCTATTGTCTCCCACCATATCAGAGACATTTCAGTCTATTATTGCATGTACAATACTTGCAATACGGCACTGCAGGCAGCAACATAGTGGAAAATGTCAGCGCCTTGAGGCAAACTGATACTTGTTATTTACAAGCATTCTGATTGGGTATTGGGAATGGTTTCATTTCCTGTGGGCCATGCGTCTGTGTCATATCCATGCCGTCCTGCTTTATGCAGCCACTGGACGTTGTGTGTGGTTCAGAGACTTTCACATTTGATCGGTTTGTGGCCATTTATTTCCAGAAACTGAAAAGTAAATATTGCACCGTGAAAATGGCTCTGAGAGGAATGACTGCGCTGAGCCTTTTAAAGAATATTTTCTGCTATTTCATGTTACCAGATTCTTAGTTGCTGATGAACAACCCGTGATTTTTTTTTCTATTATTAGAATTTCAGACATAGATTAATAGAGTCAAAGTGGTCTGCAGCACAGAAAACTCGGACCATCGAGTCTGCGCCGGTCAAATAAGTACCTAACTATTCTAATCCCATTTTGCAGCAATAGGTCCATAGCCATGTATGCCAGGGCATCACAAGTGCACATCCAAATACTTCTTAAATGTTATGAAGTTTTCTGCCCCGAACACCCTTTCAGGCAGTGAATTCCAGATTCTCACCACCTTCCGGGTGAAATAATTCTTCCTCACATTCTCTCTAAACCTCCTGCCCCTTACATTAAATCTATGCCCCCTCGTTATTTGTCCATCCACGAACGGGAAAAGTAACATCCTGACTCCGCTATCTCTGCCCCTCATATTTTTATACACGTCAATAATGTCCCCTCTCAATCTCCTCTGCTCCAGTGAAACTAACCCCAGTTTATTCAAACTCTCCTCCTAACTAAAAATATCCAGGCCAGGTAACATCCTCGTAAATCTCCTCTACAATCTGATGTACTCACATCCTACCAATAATGCGGATTCCAGGCTGCACGCAATACACTAGATGTGGCCTAACCAGCGTTTTTTACAGTTCAGCATAACCTCCCTGCTCTTATATTCTATTCCTCGTATAATAAAGGCAGGTATCCCATATGCTTTCTTAAACACCTTATCAACCTGCCCGACTACATGAAGAGACTGCTAGACATGCACACCATGATCCCTATGATCCGCGGTACTTCCCAAGATCCTAACATTCCTCATATTCCCGTGTCTTGATTGTCCTGCCCAAGTCCAGAAACTCAACATTATCTGGATTAAATTACATTTGAAAATGTTCAGCCCATCTGATCAGCCTGTCTCTATACCCCTGTAATCTAAGGCTATCAATCTTACTACTTACCACCCCACCAATATTCGTGCCATCCGCGAACATACTAATCAACCCCCCTGCATTCAAATCTAAATCGTTTATATATCCCCAAAACAGCACGGGACCCAACACGGACCCATGTGGAACGCCACTGGACACAGTCATCCAGTCACAAATACCCCCGTAGACCATCACCATGTGCTTCCTGCCACTCAGCCAATTCTGGGCCCAATTCGCCATATTGCCCTGGATCCCACGGGCTCTTACCTTCGTTATCTGTCTTCTGACCATATCAAAAGCCTTGCTGAAGTCCAAGTAGACTACATCAAATGCATTGCCATAATCTACACACCTGGTCACGTCTTCGTAAAATTCAATCAAATTACTCAGGCATAACATCTCCTTAACCAAACCAAACTGACTGTCCTTGATTTACCCTGCCTCTCCAGGTGTAGATAAAGTATCGCCCTCAGAATTACTTCCAATAATTTACCCATTGTTGTTAGACTGACTGGCCTCTAGTTCCCTAGTATATCCCATCCTCCCTTCTTGAATAACGGTGCCACTTTGGCTCCTCTGGCAACTCTCCTGTGGTCAGAAAAGTGTTCAAAATTATTGCCAGAGTCCCTGTTATCTCCCCGCTTGCCTCACTCAAAGCCTGGGATCAATTTCATCTGGTCCTGGAGATTCATATTATTTAAGCCTGTCAACCGCTTAGAACTTCTTCCCTTTCTGTGCTAATTTATTTAATTATCTCACAGCACCTCTGCATGATTTCTATCACCCCTCTCACTTGTGAACACCAATACAAGTCATTTATTTAGAACCTGACCTACGTTTTCCGACTCCACACACACATTTCCAAAATGGTCCTTAATGGGCTCTATTCTTTCCCTACTTAACCTCTTACTCCTAATGAACTTGTAAAATAACTTTGTATTTTTCTTTATTTTTCCTGCCAATGATTTTTCATACCCCCTTTTTGCTCTCCTAACTTCCTTATTCAGTTGCCCCCTATACACTCTATTCTCTTCTAGGGCATCCGCTGTTTTGAGCTCTCGTTAACTGCCATAAGCCTTTCATTTTCTCTTTATCCAATCCTCTATATCCCTCGAGATCCAGGTTTCCCTGGATTTATTGCTCCTGCCCTTTATTGTTACTGGAATATGCTGGTCCTGCACTCTCCCAACTTCCATCTTGAATGAGTCACACTGCTCTGATGCCAATTTACCTAAAATAAGCTCCTCCCAGCCCACTCTGGTAAAATCATATCTGATCTTCTTAAAATTGACCTTCCTTCAATTTAGAACTCTGATTTCTGGCACTCCCTTGTCCTTTTCCATAACAACGTTAATCTAACGGATTTATGATCAATATGCCCAAAACGGTCCCCCACAGATACCTCGTCCACATGCCCGGCTTCATTTCCTAAAATTAAGTGCAGGACCGCCCCTTCCTTTGTAGGACCTTCGATGTACTGGCTTACAAAGCTCTCCTGGGTGCATTGTAAGAATTCATAGCCCTCTAAATCTACCACACTAGGACTAACCCAGTTAAAGTTGGGGAATTTGAAATCACCCACTGTTACTACCCTATTATTTTTACACTGCTCTATAATTTGCCTAGATATCTTCTCTTCCATTTCTCTATGAATGTTTAGCGGCCTGTAGTACACTCCCAGCAATGTGATTGCTCCTTTTTAGTTTTTTCAGTTCTATCCATATGGATTCAGTTGAGGAGCCTTCTATGAGCCTCCTTACTGCTGTCACTGATTCCTTGACCAATATTGCGAAACTCCCTCCTCTTATACCCCCTTCCTTGTCTCGCCTGAAGACCCTATACCCTGGGATTTTGAGCTGCCAATCATGCCCCTCTCACAGCCATGTCTCTGCGGCAGCAAGGACATCATACTTCCATGTGTTAACTTATGCCGTCAAATCTGCCTTTTTTGTCAGACTCCTTGCATTAAAATAAATACCATCCAACCTTGCCAAACTTGCTTCTGCCTTAACTGGCCTATATTTATATGCCTTCAAGACTCACTTGCTCTCACTACTTATTTTGGCTGTGCAACTCCCCCTGCTGAACCACCTCTCAGGATCCCATCCCCATGACAAGTTAGTTTAAACCCTCACCAACAACACCAGCAAACCTCCCCGCAAGGATGTTGGTCCCATTGCAGTTCAGATGCTTCCTGTCTGCCTTGTACAGGTCCCACTTCCCACAGAAACCGTCCCAATATGCGATAAATAGAAAGTCCTCTCTCCTGCACCGTCTGACCAGCCACGCATTCATTTGGACTAATCCCCTACTTCTATACTCACCAGTGCGTGGCATTGAAAGAAGTCCGGTGATCACTACCTTTGAGGTCCTGTTTTTAATCTGCTTCCTGGATGCCTAAATTCTTTTTGTAGGTCCTCATCCCTCTTTGCAGCAATGTCGTTGGTACAAATATGTAACACGATCACCGTCTGTTTGCCCTCCCACTTTAGAATGCCCTTCAGCCAGTGACATCCTTGATCCTGGCACCAGGGAGGGAACATACCATCCTGGAGTCACGTCAATGGCCTAAGAAACGGCTGTCTGTTCGCTTTATTATGGACCCTCCTGCACCTATTGTTCTTCCCCTCTTTTTCCTTCCCCGTTGTGCAGCTGAGCCACTCAGTGCCATGAGCGTGGTGGCACTCCCCAGTCGTACCGTCACTCTCACCGTTTTCCAACACAGAAATACGGTTCTCGAGCGATATGCACCCTCGGGATTTCCTAACTACCTGTCTGATACATCTCTTCAGACTGATGGTTACCAATCCAGCTCTGTCTGCTTTGGGGTCACCATACCTAAAAACGTTTCAGCCACCAAACTCTTAGCCTCGCCGATGCGCTTCAGTGCCTCCAGCTGCCGCTCCAGCTCTGAAACTCGGAGCTCATGTAGCTTCAGTTGACGGCACTTCCTGCACATGTGGTCGGTCAGAGAGTAAGGAGCGTCTAAGACTTCCCACATGTTGAAGGCGGTACATAACATGGGACTGAGCTGCCCTGCTGTGCCTCTAGTTTGAAAAAAACACCCGTTCTTTACTTTAAGTTAAATACTGTAAAAAAATAAACTTTATGTTATTTATGTATTTTAAATTAAAAAATATAACTCTTACCTTTCCTTAGCTTACCCAGGGGAATACACTTCCCCGTGACTCACCAATCAGCTCTCACCTTTGTGCTGCCGTCACTTTTTGAAGCATCCCCGCACTCGCGCTGGTTCTGATCTCTCCATCGCGCTCTTTTTTGATGTCACTATTTTTATTCTCAAAAATATCTGCAGGATACTCTTTCCAGACGTCTTCACGGTGACGCTGACTGCATGACACTCTTTCCAAAACCATCTCCCGTCTGGACAGCTGTCGAGTTCCTCCATCACATTCTTGTTTTATTCATTCATGAAACGTGGGCGTCGCTGGCTAGGCTGACATTTATTGCCCATCCCGAATTGCCCTTGTTCAGAGGGCAATTAAGAGTCAACCACATTGCCGTGGGTCTGGAGGCTCATATTGCCCAGCAGATTTCCTTCTCTAAGGGGCATTAGTGAACCAGGTGGGATTTTGCCACAGTTGGCCATGGTGTCATGGTCATCAATGTGCTTTTTATTCCAGGTTTTTGTTCAATTCAAATTCTAACATCTGCCAGGGCGGGATTCAAACGCCTGTTCCCTGACCATGATTCCTGTTTTCTGGTCCAGTGACAATCCCTCTACACCATCGCCCCACTTAATTTCTACCCCCTGTCTCCCATTTGTCCTGATTGTGCTGCTCAATGTTCTCACCGTCAGACACATTTTACTGAACAGCAGAGCCCGCAGGAGACTCCAGGTTCACAGCAGTGGGGAGAGTCCCAGAGACCCAAAGGTCGAGAGTCGGAGGAAATCCATGATTTTACTGCTCGTTATCTCAGCCAATTTCATCCTATTGTGGGAAATGTTAATATTCTTTCCTATGTGGAGCCGGATATCGTTCTTGGGGAATGTGCAAGTTGATCTAGATTATATTGTGATGGAATTGGGCTTCATGCTGCAGCTCCTGAGTTGCTGCACAAACACTGGGATTAACACCGTGACCCAGGTTCAGTTCAGGGAGCAGTTGAAGAATGTGCTGAAATATCGTTTTCTTCCAATTCTTTAATCCACCCGAGAATTTGAACATTGACAGACTGAGGATGTCCATTACGTTTCCATATTATTTTTCTTTCCATTGGCAGAGGGGATGTTTGCTGGGCTGACACCAGGCAGAGGGCGGAGTGGGAGGATGTGCGGCCGTTACGGTCACAGAACAAACGGAAAGAGTCTGTTCCATAAGCTGTTAATTGGCAGCGCTGCACAGAGACCCATACAGACTGGAGAACAGAGGGAAGGGGAGCGTCATCAGTGGTCCCGCAAATCCCTGGT
Source organism: Cetorhinus maximus (assembly GCF_964194155.1). NCBI lineage: Eukaryota > Metazoa > Chordata > Chondrichthyes > Lamniformes > Cetorhinidae > Cetorhinus > Cetorhinus maximus. The sequence goes on from NW_027596415.1 coordinate 188,185, forward strand.
TGTGAGAGCAATCAGGCCATCAACAAAAGCAGCAGCAGCAAGGAGGGATGATGTTTATTGCCGGTAGTGCGAGGGAAAATACAGTTACATGAGGTAGGGGGTATTCCAGGCACAACAGTGCAGGAAGGTAATATAGCAGGTACAGTGGGGGATGTACCCGTTCCAGGTGCACCGGGGAAGTGTGAAATTACAATAGGTACAACGTGCGAGCGTGGGTGAGATTCCAGGATCATGATTGCGGAAGTCTATAATAACAAACACACCAGCAGCGGGGCTCCGCCAATGTGATATACCAGGTAGACAGAGGGAGGAAAGGTGATATACCGGGCTTTTAACTCAGCACTGGCCTCTGACAGCGCAGCACACCGTCAGTACTGATTCTCCGACAATGCACCGGTCCCTCAGTACTTCCGCTCCGACAATGCGGCATTCCCTCTATGCTGGATCTCTGAAAGCTCAGTGATAACTCAGTGCTGATAGTTCGATAGTGCAACAATTCCTCAGTACTGACCCTCAGACAGTGCAGCGTTCCCTATGTGCTGACCCTCTGACAATGCGGCACTCCCTCAAAAATGAACATCTGACTTTCCTCATCCCACCCCCCCGCATTTTCCTATCCCACCCCGTCTCCCCCACGCCGCATTTAACACACAACATTGAGGTGCGGACAATAAATTGCTCTCACTGTCAAATGTTTGGACGCGTGAAGGTAAATTCAGAATCACAGAATGACGGAATTGCAATGGTGCAGAAGGAGGCCATTCTGCCCATCGTGACCACGCCGGCTGTCTGAATGAGCATTATTGTTCAGTGCCATCCACTTGCCGTTTCCCAATAACCCTACTAATTGTCTCTATTCAAATATTCATGTAACGCCCTTTTGAAAGCCTCGATTGAACCTGCATCCACCATATTTCCAGAGAGTGCAATCCAGACCAGAACAAGCTGCTATATGAAAGCAGCTCATTTGGCCCCTCAGGCCAAATTTAACAGGCCGGATTAGAAAGGTAAGAGTCATAAAGCAGCAGGTAGTAAACAATGGATGACTTCTCCTTGGCTGTTTTTGTGTAGAAATGGTGGTTACCATCCTTTCTCTCAGGGCTGACGGTCCAGATTTTAAAAAAAGAATTAGAGCTAAATTAGTTCAAGCATAATCGATGAAAACTGAAGGTCTGTAAGATCTATGTATTGCTTCATATCAGTGAAACATTTTCCATTTAAGGATACATAAACTAAAGGTCTAGTTGAGAAGACACCTGAAGATGTCCCTCGGAGATGTGTGCAGTTTTGTGAGAATCTCTGGCTTCTATTGATCTGCCTGTTTTATGAGTTTGTTTAGCTGCAACTGGGACAGGTGCCTTCGAATGTTCACTGTGAGAAAATAACCAGTTGATGACACTTACTTAGGATTGCGCAGTGAGCAGCGATTATTCTAAACCCAAGATTCATCACGTGGAGTGCAAGTGACGTTAATGTCAGCACGGATTGCATGAGGAAAAATAATCTGGAACGTTTTCTGGTTTGAAACTGAAAAAAACATCTACAGTGGTCCTCACAGAGCCTTGTGTCAAAATATAGCCAACCGTGGATTAACATGGAAATATTGAGGAGAAAAGAGAACAAGGGAATGAGTCGCCTAAATACATGTTAATTTAAAGTCTTAAGGCTGAGGATGGCTGGAACTGAGAAGATATAAAGCAAGCGACATAGCACTGGCATTCTAGGTGATCCCTAAAGAAGTCAATAGCTTCAAAAGTTTTTATGTTCTATGATAATTCTCTGGAGGAAGGAACAAATTTGGGCGAGTACCATCTCGGATTATATACTGTAGCATTCAGGAAATTGTGCTTGCGTAGCTGAACCATCAGTTGCTGTTTCCCAACAAATACGGTAATTCGCACGTTGTCATTCTTAGCCAGTATAGTTAACAAAAAACACACTTTCATCATCAGCCCTACCTGATACATCATCAACGATGCCAATGGAGTTTGTCAGAGGCATTTTTTTTCCATTAATGTGTCTTTTCTGGCTGTTATTTATAAACCCGTGGTTTCTCATCAACAAACTCATTTTACCCCAAATTATTGAGTCTCTCATATAACACAACGTTTCACTAACAATTCTTTGATTGATCGGCAGATACAAGTTTTATCCATCTGCCCTTCGATATACAGGGAGCAACATTGACAACACTTTGGGAATAGTCCGATATCCAAGGTGGATTGAAGAATACTGGTTAGTGTGTCCACGATTTCCACCTTTCCTTCCCTCGTAAAACCTCAGACATCCCCACAAAAGCTGCAAAAAAGCTGTTTAATTAGTGTACAATAGAAAGGGCTTAAGTGATACTTTTATTTTGTGGCATAATAGTTTCAGTCTCCATGGACCTTAATTGTGCCAATAAAGCTAACACCTTTTCAATTAAAATGCGAATGCTTCCAATAAGCCATCTCATCCTATAACACGGATAATCAATACGGCACTGTCACGGAGCAGCAGCTCCAAAGCGAGGGTGAAGTTATATTAGAATCGGAGGACAATAGTTTGTACTATTATATTGATCTGTCCGAATCCGAGACCAGCAGCTTGGATTTTTTTCCACAATGGATCAGGATCTGAGAAGAATAGATTAGAATGTAACAACAATGGAACAGAATCTGAGAACAATATTTAGAATGTGGCAGCAATGGATTAGAATCTGAGAACAATAGATTGGAATATTACAAAAATACATCAGAATCTGAGAACAATAGAGTGGAATATTACAAAAATGGATCAGAATCTGAGAACAATAGTTTGGAATTTTACAACAAAGGATCAGAATCTGAGAACAATAGATTGGGTTTTTACAACAAAGATCAGAATCTGAGAAGAGGTTGGAATGTTTGAACAATGGATCAGGACCTGAGAACAGTCGATTTATATCATACAAGAGGCTGGGGGTTACCCTGGTATGTTCACTATCTGTTGACGATTTATTATGGAATCGTATTCAAATATCGGGTCCCAATGGTTCTTCAGGTTATTTAATGTTTTTACTATCCAATGCTCGCTATTGTTAGTGTGCCTCGTAAGTCTTTTTCTCTCCAGTTTTTAAGTACGTAAAGAATGTTCAGTTGCAATGCTGTGCTTGAAATTCACATTCGTGTCTTCCGTTCATTTGATATCCCTGGATGTCTCTCTGTGTAGCTATTATATCTGGAAGCCACATTTCACTGATTAGCTGCTCCTTTTTCTTATTTTTCAGTTGAGCCTTGTGAGGATCGAAGCCAGTGTCACCTGACTATCCGAAAATCTGTCCTCCATCCACACATCCTCCACCAGCCACACACCCCACCCCCTCACAATATCGCGACCCAGCCCAATGCCTCATGCTTAACCAGAGCGTTTGCTGATGGCCTGAGCTCAGTTCCTACCCAATATACACCTTTCCGAAATACTGCCCACGACCATCGTCCTACAATCACATGTCTCCAATCCTGCCTCGACCCATCTGCTGCATAAACACACAATCTGGGCATTTTTTTTTCAAATTGAGACCCATATGCTCATCTATTACAATGTCATCCGAGCCAAAATATCCTCCTCTCACTCACCACCGACCACCCCCACTCCCCCCCATCCGCACCGCCCCAGACCACCACCTTGTTCAAAGTTCACCTCCTGGTTACAACCTTTACAAAACTCAACAGATACCACGTTCTGCTGCCTGTAACCTAACTGGAATCAAATCCCGTTTAACCACCGTCCCTGTCCTCAGAGAGTTACATGGGCTGGTAGGCCGAAAGCGAATATTTTCATTCTTATGTTGTTGCCCCTCACCTCTTTAGAGTTTTTCGCCCTCGAATGTTTAACAAATTCACGTTTTAAATGCATTATTAAATCTGGCAGCACCGCATTAGTGGCCAGTGTATTTCAAATGAGACCTCTGCTCCTTCTGCCAATCAGATTATATCTGAGCCATCCGTTTATCACCCATTCAGCAAACGGAAAGATAACTGCATCTTCCTTCAATTTCGCTCAACTGGTCAAAATGTTGAACATGTTAATGTAACTTTCTCAGCACACAATTCTGACATTGGTGCAGGAGCAGAGTGATCTGTATGTACATGTGCGTGAATCAGTGAAGGTGGGAGGATATTTTGAGACAGTGGTTCATTAATCTTAGCGCATCCTGAGCTCTATGAGTACGAAAGGAAGATGGAGATGATAAACCTCCATAAAACGCAGTTTCGTCCTCAGATGGAGCATTGTGCCCAGCTCTGGAAATCTCATTTTAACAAGAATGCTAAGGCACTAAAGATGGTACAGAAAAGATAGGCGACAATTTGCTCTGAGATGATTAATCCCAGTCGTGTAGATGAATTGGAAAAGTTGTGGTTGTTCTCCTTGGAAAACACAACATTGAGGGGCGACTTGAAGAGATATTTAAAATGATAAACGGTCTGGAAAAAGTAGGTATGGAGAAACCCTTTCAATGTTGGAAGTATCGAGAATCAGAGTGCATGAATGTAAGGTAATTTGAAAAAGAGGCGATGTCCCCCTGAGGAAAACCTTTATTGCAAACCTTAATCTGGAATACGCTGACACCAGCGAATTGCTCCGTCAGTGGACCAGCATGGATAAGATGTGCTGAATATCAACCTTCCATGCTGCACCCATTCTGTGATTGCACTCTTCTTGACAATAAATAAGCTTCTCCCATCTATCCATGTTATTGTAATCACTCACCTGCGGTGCCATTCTTGCCTGTCTCCTCTCTACCCTCTACAAATTATTCACGTTACTTCGAAAGTGAGCTGCACATTATTCAGCAGAATACAATATGTTTGGCGAAACAAGTGTTTTGAAAAGTTGTGGAGGAGATTTATGGAGTTTGCATCCATTCATCAAGTGGAAGGTCCCAGCTGTTTTATTAACCGTTTCGGTTAAGCTCGCCTGACGTGTTCAAATATTGGGAACAGGCACCCAAAGTCGCTGTGCTCCTGCACCTCCAATAAAATTGAGTTCTACAATGTCAGTATTGTGCTTTCAACATTTAATCTCGCCAGACATACAACATTTTAAAACTCCACTATTTGTTCTTTCAGGTAAAATCAATTAAATGTATTAATGGTTACAGTGGCACCATCGAAAATTACAATATGTGATCAACGAAACCATTATGCTAACCTAATGTATTCTTTTCCTGTTTATTTCCCTTGCTCGCAGTTATATCGCTGACAATTCTGATCATTTCCCGGGGAAAATGTGGTCTCTCCAAATGTGTTACTTACTACCTGTTGGCTATGGCATCGGCGGATCTAATGGTGATTATACTCGACATGGTGTTGAGGCATATTCCAATTGTCCATCGGGAGCAGTTTCATTTCTTGTACTACCTTCGTATCTGTAATATCCATGCCGTGCTGCTTTATGCAGCCACTGATTGCTCAGTCTGGTTCACTGTCACTTTCACTTTTGACCGATTTGTAGCTATATCTTGCCGAACTTTGAAATGTAGATATTGTACCGAAAAGACAGCAGCTGCGGTTCTTGGAACAGTGACTGTGCTGAGCTTTTTAAATAACCTTTTCTGGTATTTCATGTTCACAGGATTTTATCAACTGATGAACCTGCCCTGGTTTTGTTCTGTAATGCTAGATGTTTACCTGTCTACGGTTTGGGTAACAATCGAGTTTGTCCATTACATTCTTACTCCCTGTGTCCCATTTGTCCTGATTCTGCTGCTCAATGTTTTCACCATCAGACACATTTTAGTGAGCAGCAGAGCCCGCAGGAGACTCCTGGCTCAGAGTAGTGGAGAGGGGCTCAGAGATCCGGAGATGGAGAGTCGAAGGAAATCCATGATTTTACTGTTTTCTATCTCGGCAAATTTCCTCCTGTTGTGGGCAACGTTTGCGGCGTATTCTGTATGGATCCGGATGCATAATTTGGGTTATGACTCCATATTACTCCATCCTTATGTACAGGAACTGGGCTTCATGTTGCAGCTCCTGAGCTGCTCCACAAATTCTTGTATTTATGCCCTGACCCTGACAAAATTCAGGGAGCAATTGAAGCAGGTACTGAACTGTCCCTTTGCACCAATCGTGGAATTCTTTCAAAAAGGTGAGAAGAAATGACTCAGGGAAAGTCCAGCACTTTCTCATTTTAATTCACATTCCCAGTGGGTGCGGCTGTTGTGCCGTTCGACAGAGTGACTGGAGGAGTTGGATAGCTCCGCCTCCGGTATGGGGTGTGGGGAAGGTGCCTGATCCCCTTGGTGAGAGTATTGAGGTGAGGCACCTAATCCGCACAGTTACCGGGGAGCAGGTGGGCGGTGGGTGGGGGGGTGGGGGGGGTTGGTGCTGTTTCCCATGACGACGGCATAACGGAGGTGCGGCACCTGTGGCTGCACAATGCCTAGGGGGTGAGATCCGTTCCTCATGACAACGGCACAATATGGCAGGTGGGTCATGTGACTGCACAATGGACAGGGGGCAGGACCTAGTCCCATGATGACGTCATAACAAAGAGTGGAGGGCCCTGAGATTGTACAATGAACGGGGGAGTGATCTTGGCCCATTGATGACGGCACAATGGAAAGGGCCTGGTCCTGCTTCCTTTGTCGGGCACAATGGACGGGGTTGGAGCGAAGGTTCCCGCCGGCTCCGCCCATTGGCGCAGGGAGAAAAGGTGAGAGTGCAAAGGTTCACCGCCAAGTCCCTCCACATGTGCTCTCCTGAACATCCAAGGGAACAGCAACAATATCAATAAAAATGGCGTTTGAAACTTCGTGCGAAATATTTCTCCTGCACCGCCTTCCACTGGGCTCTTTAATTGTATCCTTTAGTACTTTAATAATGCTGAGGAGAATCAATAAAGATAAATGTGATTAAATCAAATCTAAATGTTCGGCAGTAAAAGCACAACAAATTTCTCTGAAATCCCTCTGTCAGTTACACCGACAGACACTCACCAACATCAGACAGCAGCAAATTACAAACCACATGATCAGAAATGATGAACATTAGCGGTGTCAGGAATTGTGAGCCCCTCGACACACACACGCAGACACACACACAGGCACAGACACACGCACACAGGCACAGACACACACACAGGCACAGACACATACAGACAGGCACACACACACACATGCACAGACAGAATGATGCAGACACACACACACACATACACAGACACAATAATGCAGACACACACACACACATGCACAGACACGATGATGCAGACACACACATACACTGACACACATAAATATAGACCGACACATACACAGGCGCAGAGGCACAAACGCGCATAGTTACACTCCCCCGCATACATACATGCACACAGGCACATACCCACACACGCACAAATACTACTCTCATATGCATCCACACAGCCACACACACACACACACAAACCCAGACACACACACACACTGACGCACAGACGGACAAGCAGACACACACACACACACTCTGACGCACAGACGGACAAGCAGATACACACACACGCACTCAGACGCACAGAAAGACACGCAGACACACGCACACGCACACAGATGCAAACACAGACACGCACAAACACACACACAGACACATTGGATGGAACTAGAATGCAATTTGAAGTAACGTGATCCGGTTTTCAGGATTCACACAGTGACTGGGAAATGAAAAGGACCAACTGACAGAGCTGACTTCCATCCACATCTAACACATCATCTGAATTCCTTTCAGCTCAATCTGTCTCTATCTCTCTCTCCGCTTCTCCCTGTGACCTGACTATTCCCGCTAGCTTCGAAACCATGAATTCGGGACCCAATCAGAGCCCCGAGTACTGATGTTGGGATTGTGAGATGAGGGAACAATCTTTCCTGGAGGCCGTCTCCTAATTGTCCATTGCGAAGCTCACTGTGAGATGCTGAATAGTGGGAACTCCCCATGGAGCCTCATTACTAAGAGTGCCGGCAGTTCTGGCGCTGGGGCAGCCCCACCGGGAAAGTTGCACAGCCCTGGTAATCGGTGGCTACGAATCTGCCACAACATGGAGGCTCCCTCATTGTTCTTTACATCAATCACCAAATAACCATTTCTATACTGAAGAAGAGGTAACCCGCCGCTCTATTTGTCTGCACACTCTCACAAGAGTAGCCCCCTCCTTTAGGCACTAATGGGACCAGGAACATTCAGACCCCACACTCACTCCGTTTGTGACTCTCTCAAGCCATCTTGTTTCGCACTCGTTCAATCTTAACCTCACTCCCTGTTGTCACTCCCTATCACACCATCTTTCTTTCTCTCACATTTTTTCACTCTGACTCCCTGTTTGTCACTCTCCCTGAAACCATCTCTCTTTCTCGCACATTGCTTCACTCTCACTCCGACCCACTGATTGTTACTGTCTCTCACAATATCTCTGTTCCTCTCACATTCTTTCACTCTCACTCCATGTTTGTCAATCTGTCACACACCCTTTCTCTTTCACTCATATTCCTTTACTCTCACTCTCTGTTGTCACTCTCTCTCAAACAATTTTTTACTCCCATTCCTTCACCCTCACTGTCAATCCCTGTTTGGTTCTCTCTGTCACATACCATCACTCGATTTACATCTGTCCCTCTCCCTCTCTATTTTCACGTACTTGTCACTCTCTTTCCCATTAAATGCCGGAATCTCCTACATTTTGTTTGTCACTTTCTCACTTTCTACGTCCCTGTGTCTGCCCCAGATTATGGTACCAAGACGTTATTGTCCCTATCTGTCTCCATCAGAAAATGCCCTCCATTACTCTCTCTCCGACATGTATTAGTTTCACGATTTGTTTAACAGAGCAGGGTCACATTGGTGGGTTTCAGACTGCATAAATGATTATGTGAATAATTTTCTAAATTTTCCTCCTAATTAAAAGTTCTCTTGCGGTGATTAAAACCAGAGACATTTGCTGTAACTATATAACTTATTTAAACATTTGTTGGTTCCAGGCCGGAATCTGACTAACTCCACAAATGAAGTTGAAACACATTTACCATTTTAATTCTCACTTTAAACCAAATTCTTAAATATACTCACTCAGTCTGTGTATCACTCAGGCCAATGTATCTCCACACTGACTGTGTGTTATGACTGACTGCACACTGTAAAAGTTCCTGTCTTATATTGAGCTGTGATGAGGCCCTCTCTACCTGTGGGTCCTGCTACAGTCGTCAAAAACTATTCAGGCAAAGGTGATTTAATCCTGAGACAATTGTTTGTCCAGTTAACTTACTTAAAAATCTGCGAGTCCATGGCCAGATTCTGACCCTTACTCTAAAAATGAACTTGAAACATATTTACCATGCAAATTCTCAAAATGAATCAAATTTCCAAACATACTAACTTTTGGATCTGTCGCTGAAATCTCCACCCTTCCTAAGGCAACTGCCTGCTAAACAGAATATTTCTAGGTCAGAATCAGACTCTTACTCGAAAATTGAAATTGAAACAAATTTACCATTCAAATTCTCACTTTGAAGCAAATTCCAAATTCACTAATATACTCACTCAGTCTGTGTATCACTCAGGCCAATGTCTCCTCTCACTGACTGTGTGTCCATTACTGACTGCCTACTGTAAAGTTCCCTGTCTTAAATTGAGCTGTGATGAGTCACTCTCCATCTCAGCTTCTTGCTACAGTAATCAAAAACTAATCAGACAACGGAGGTAGACAGTTAACTGCCACTAATGCTGCTCATCTCAGAATCTGTCTATCTCTCTAAATGTAAACTTGAAACAATGTTCAGGGTTTTGGCGTTTGGGTTTTCAGTGTTTTGGGGATTCAGTCTTTGTTGGTGTTTGGGGGTTCCAACGTCAGTGGAGTTTGGGGATTCAGTGTTTGTGGGTTTTGTGGTTCAGTGATTTTGAGGTTTAGTGTTTCCGAGTTTCATGGCTCAGAATATTTGGGGTTTGAGGGGTTCTAAGTTTTCGGGGTTTTGGGGTACAGCGCTTCGGGGATTTGGGGGTTCAGCAAGCACTTGAGTAACATTACCTTTCGCTATCACAGGCCGGGAGACATCACACAACGAGGGATCTGAGGAACAAAGTAGTCGAGATTCCACTCGGCGTCCATCCTTTGTCAGAGTTGGATCATCAGACTCAGGTACCTGAATTGTCAACTCAATTTGAGGATAATCTTATCGCAATACCACTTCATCACGGAGATTCATTCAGTCTGTCAGCGAGGGGAGTGGACAGAGTCTGACCCTCGAGCCTTGTCCCTGCACTCTCTCCGACCCCTACACAACCCTTCGCCTCCAATCCACCTCTGTACCCAGTTCTCACTCCCATCTCTAACCCTGCCCAGCGGCTTTGTGTGGGTGTGTCTGAAGCATTGTCCTCTCGATGTTACAGCGGTTCTGGACCTCAGCAACGTGGATTGTGACCAGACCAATGCCGAAGTCCAAGTGATGTACATCGGGAAAAACAAACTGGACACTAAGGGTGGGGGTGGGGGGGCGGGGGTGGTGGGGCACTGTTTCAGAACAAGGGGTCTCCCATTGAAGACGGAGATAAGAAGGAATTTCTTCTCTCAGAGAGTCGTTAGGTTGTGGAATGGATTTCTCTCCCCCACATAGCACTGAAGGCCGGGACATTGAACATATTGAAGGCTGAGTTGGACATATTTTTGATCGACAAGGGGGTCAAATCGTTATTGGGTTGGCGGGGGGGGCACAGGCAGGAAAGAGGAGATGAGGCCACAAGCAGTTCAGCCATGACCTTGTTGAAAGGCGGAGCAGGCTCGAGGGGCTGAATGGCCTAATCCTGCTCCTCACTCCCATGTCCGTATGCTCCGATTGATCTGTATTCTGAACTGCAGACTAACCCGTTTGAATTCTCATCCAAAAATTGGCAGCTTTTTGTCTGAATCTTTGCCTCTTGCATTTAATTCATTGATTAATGTTTGCTGAATAAATCTGTGACATCTGGCACCCAGAGATGTGAATCCATTTGATTTGAGAGGTGTGTTATCAGTGAAAGAAAGATTTAGCCATCCTATTGGATGGGAGTCGGCCAGACTGTAAAACCATAATGCATGAGATGGATCTACACCCTGAACTCCTAATCCACACATGAAGGTTTCATGGCCTGAATCCCTCTTAAACCACCAGCTCCTGAGGTAACCCCCCTTGCCTCATTGACCCTGCCACCCTCACCCAGGAGCCGGATCAACCAATGGCAGTCTCACCTTCAAACATCGCAGCACACATTGGTCAGCAGCCTAGTTCAACAGGCAACTGACTTTTTGGCAGTTCACTGTCAATCACCCTTGCCTGAATATTTTTTGATGACAGCAGTAGGCAGCTCAGCTAGAGAGTGACTCTTCACAGCTCAATATAAGACAGGGACTTTTAAAGTGCACAACCAGTAATGCACACACAATCAGTGAGGGGAGACATTAGCCTGAGTGAGACAGACACTGAAATGAGTATTTTGGTGAATCTGGTTTAAAGTGATAATTCAAAAGTTAAATCTGATACAAGTTTAATTTTAGAATGAGAGTAATATTAGAGTAAGAGTCTGATTCTGACCTTGAGATAACCAGTTTAACAGGTACCAGCCATAAGAAGTAAGGGTGGAAATTTCTGAGACAGAGCCAAGGGTGAGTATGTTTGGAATTTTGGTTCAATGTGAGAATTTGAATGGTAAAGCTGATTCCAGTTTAGCTTTGGTGTGAGAGTCAGTTTCAGACCTAGAGCTAGCATAATTTTAAGTGAGTTAAATACTTAAAGCAGCAGCTCCTAAAGAGAGTGACTCGTCACAGCTCAATATAAGACAGGGACTTTCAAAGTGTACAGTTAAAGCACACAAAGATTACATGTGATTGTTAAATATTCAACAAAATCCTCAACTATGTACCTAAGATGTTAAATATTAGGCTTGTTGACTGACTGACAATTGGTAATTACAGACAGAATAATGAATGTATTATTACACACAGGGGGAAACACACACAGCAGGGATCGCGAACACACACACGTTGGGGATTGGTAAAGGTGTGTGTGGTGTGTGTGTGAGATTCAGGCAGTATATATTGCTAAAGGTATTTGTTTCTCTGTCACTCTGACAGTTATCCTGCAGAGGGTTGATTGTTAAAGGTGTGTGTGTGTGTCTGAGTGTTTCTGGGTTTTTGTAATTCTGGCAGTATCTAGCAGAATGTAGATTGCTCAAGGCAGCTCGCCAGCACCTTCTCAAGGAGCAATTAAGGATGGTCTACAAATGCTGGCAGAGGCAGCAACACCCACATCCAGAGAATGAAGAAATAATAAGCAAGTACCTGAACTGCTGACCAAGACACACACAGATACACACACAGACTCCAGCATTTAATCTTTTCCATGTTATTGCAACTCCTCCCCCCGGCCACCCCGCTTTGTGTGAAACGTAATTTTCTGTCTCTCACCTTCAGCATCCTCTGTGCTTCCGCCATGTGGTGTTTTTGTGCATTAAATCGTAAGAGAATGTTGTTCACCTCCTTGTGGATTGCACCTTTGCAATGTCCTGGAGAGAGATGCAGTGTTTTTTGATGGGGTTCATCCCGAGCAGTTCTGTGACACAGGACTCTGTGTTCCATCGGCTTTTCCAGGGACAAACACTGAGACACACGTCAGCTGCAGCTGGAGAATCACCAGCTTGATGAAAGCAGCTCTTTGCTCTGCCTGAAACCGGCTGGTCCTCCAGTGCAAATACTTGTTCTCGAGCGAAAGTTCCATTCTGCCACATTCTAAGGTCCAGGACTACATGCTGAGTGAATCAATCTATATTTCTGACAGATAAAAACAATGGAAATTGTTAGACTGCCAAAAGACAGGAAGTGGTATTTGCTCTATCTCTCTAATTTTTTTAATTGTTCTCTCTTTCTACTTTATTATTTGCATTTCTCTATTTGCGCACTGAGTTGCTTTCACTCTGTATATGTAGAATTTATTAATTGTATTCCACCTCTATTTGTACACTGGTTGCTATCTCTGCATCATATTAATCACATTCCCGCTCCATTTGCACAATGTGTTTCTCTCTCTAATTGATTAATTACATTAATCCTCTATTTACACACTAGGTTTCAATCTGTCCGCTCTAATTTATTAATTAAGTTCCTCCAGAATTTGGACACTATGGTGCTCTGTCTCTCCCCCTCTCTCTAATTTATTAATGACATCCCCCTATATTTATGCACTGGTTTGCTTTCTCTCTCTCGCTATTCATTTTTACACCTCTATTAGCACACTGCATTGATCTCCCTCCCTCTCTCTAATTTAAAACTTACATCCCTCCTATCTTTGCACACTGGGTTGCTGTCTCTGTCTCTATCTAATTCATTATTTGCATTTTTCCTCTACTTTCGCACTGGGTTACTCTCTCTCTAATTTATTAATTAATTTCCTCCTCTATTTTCACTCTGGGTTGGTGTCACCCTCTGGTGGCCATGGGAATCTTGGCTGCGCGCGCAACTCCCTCCCTCTTGGGATGGCAGCGCATCTGTCGATCGCGCTAACGTCATTTGTGCCCGAAGCCCCGCCCTTTTCTGCCGTCGCCCATGGAGATCGCCTCTTCCGGTTCCAGCCTTACCTAAGATGGCGGCGGTGGTGATCCGCTCTGCAGCCGGGCGGCGCGTGCAGGGTGCGGCCTAACTCCCCCTGGCACCGCCGGGAGAGGCCCAGGCTCTTTTTGCGACCAGGTCCCGGAGGCAGCTTCTGTCGGGGCCTCAGAGGGAGGATTATCCAATAAGTGATAGAAATTAGCCGGAGGGCAACCGAAAATCGTCAATTAACCATTAACATCCCCTAAACTCAAATGTTCAAAAATACTAATTAATTCCCCCAAATATTAACATAATCCAACATTCAGCAATTTCCCTGAGGAATCCTGATACTTTCTATCAGATAATTACAATTCAAAGCTTCAATTCACCATTTGGCGGGTTTCATTTCAATATTAAATTCATATCAATTCAATATCTATTGAATTCCAATCACATTTAAACAGATTTAATGTTAATATTTGTATAAAACTTACATTTACATAAATTGAACAGTTTTAATTATCATATTTAGTTTAAATTTGTGTTTGTTCTGTGAATTAACCTATTAATTTAACTGCAACATTTAAGGCTCATTGATCAGTTTGTCCAAACTGGTGTTTTTTTCACTCTGTCGATTAACACATTTAATCATCTCATTGAAACATGTTTGTTTGATTCTTCAATTGAGATTTTTAATGATAATATTTACTTCGTCTAATATTGTGTTAATATCAGTTCACACATTCAGCCTAAACTCGAGTTTGTTCAATCAGTTAACATGTTAAATAAAATGTTTTCCTTTCTCTAAACTGACATTTGTCCTGTCAGTTAACATATGTAATAATTAGATTTAATTTATCTAAACTGACTTTGGTGGTTCTGTTCTTGAACCTCTTTTGCTTTTGTGTTCAAGTTGTCTAAACGTGTGTCTCATCTGCCATTTAATATAGTTATTACCAGAATTAAATTTAGCTAAACTCGTTCTGTTTCCACAAAGATTAACACAGTCATCACATTTAAAACGTGCTTGTTGTGTCAATTAACGTACCTGATCTTAATATTTAATTTATCTAAACTTGCGTTTGAATCAATTGGCAGATGTAATAATCATATTTCATTTAAACTTGCATTTGTTCTGTTCATTTAATTTAATATCTGTTGATAGGTTGTTTAATGTTCATAAATATAAAACCATGTCCCATCTCTTGTGACATAGTCACATGAGGGGACATTTTTAAATACATTTTGAAACCTTTAGTTCATTAATTAGAATTGTTTCATTTTCAAATTTAATATATTGTGGCTGATTTAATTAATCTTCATATTTCTGTCAATTAAAAAAAATCACTTTTACTTCTTAAAAACTTGTGGTTGTTCTGCCCCTTAACACATGGTAATAATATTCCATTTGCCTAAACTTGTGTACCTTCTGCCAATTAATAATCTTTCAGCAGATTTATTCAATTTTGATATTGAATTTAGTATATTTTGCTATTGATCTATATTAATCAGTAAACAACAGCTCATTCTAAATAAAAAAAAGTTTGCATTTAATAATAACTTGGATTCATATTTAAAAGCATTTAATTTTTTTTAAACATGTGTTTGTTCTGTCAATCACAAATTCTCAAATAACTGATCTGTTAGTCTTGATATGATTGTAATGGTTTGTAAGAATTAGCATAGCTTAAATAATAACTCGACTGCAATTTTAATAACCGTAGTTATGAAAATTTGTGTTGTTCCAATAAATTAGCACAAGTTACTCTTTATTACCCTGGCTAAATCTTTAATAATCGGAAAACATTTGCAAAATATATGGAATAACTTAGCTTAATAGCAGTAACATAACTGATGTAAACTTCCCTTTTTTCTGCCTGAATAATACGTCAGGTATTCACTATTTATAATTAATTGATCAAAATTCGCGTTTGTTCTCGAAATCAACATATTCATTAAATAGTCCATTATTACTCTTTCCCTGTCTGTAACTATCAATAGTCAAGCAGCAATCTAAATATTTAATGCTTTATGTACATGTTTACGAATCGTATTGAATACTTAATAATCATATTTAACCTTTGTGTTCATGAAATATTTATTATTCTGCATAGACCTGTGCTAATCACTAAATAATCTGGAAATATTTGTGCAGTCTAAATAATAATTTCACTTGTTATTTTAATAATCATAGTTAATTTCTTTAAACTTGTGTTCCTTTAATATATTAACACATGCAAATTAACTCTCTACTACAGTGATTACTTTGGAATAATTAATCATCACCCGCGCTAACTAAATATTCAATGTTTGGACCATCAAACGTTTTGGCTAAATATTTAATAATTAATCATCCTATTTAGGAATATGGGTGTTCAATAAATTATTCCGAATCAATCGGTAATAATAATCTAACAAACAAAATACTTTAATATTTCGGTGAACGTTTAATAATTTAGCGAAAAGTTTAAAAAATCAATCTCCACCTTTGTTGAGGTATGTTTAAAAAATTCTCTTAATGATCGGGCAATGATGCGGAAGAATTTTTCTGTATTTACTTAACATAGTTAATTCAGAAATAAATAATTAATCTCTTTATCCTTTAACAGATCTCGGCAAACCAAATCCAATCATATCATAATTGTACCTATTAATTATTAAATCCAATTACAGGATAATCAGTGAATAATCCTAGTATTTTCAGAGATTATCTTGAATTGGTAATTAATAACCAATGGTTAACCTAAATAACCAGCCTCCAATGAGCGTCATTCCACCAAATTGTAATTAAAATTTGTTATTCTAATTCGTTAAGAAGCTCATTAAATAAGCATCAATTAAGAGAAATCGGCTTTCAATGATAACAAATAATTCATGAATTGTAGAGACAATTATTGAGCGAATGATTAAATTGAAAATCAGCACTTCAAGCGAAGTAGTGAATTTAAAGTCATCATTTACCAATCGACGTGAAATTCATCTCAAGTACATTGGCAGCGATAATCCTTCATTGCAAAGTGAGGCACAGGGCTTGGTTCAGTCGAAACCCGATTTAGTCCAGGCGATTGCGGATATAGAAGAATAATCCCCTCCTTTGCTTTGGACTAATTTATATTTCTATCAAACAGGGAGTGTGGATGAGGCAAAGAAAACTGGAGTGAAGAATGTGGAGCCAATTGTAAAAGGAGCGCTGGGACAATCGGTCTGAACTGATTGGAATATCAGCCCAAGGGGTGTTGCAGAGGAGGAGAGTTATCCCTACATGGCGGATGATGATGTTTGGTATAGACGGAGGCAGCGGGAGGACGACAGCTCGCTGGAGGAGCGCTCACGGGGTCAGCCGAGAGGCAGGTTGAGTTGGAGAGACAGGAACACGCGACCGGAGCTGGATGATGACCAGATGAGTGCAGAGGAGACCAATAACTCGCCGACCGAGAGCCAGGAAGGTATGGACACCAGTCGAGGTTGTGTGGCTTCACTCTGTATCTAAACCCGTGCAGTACCTGTCCTGGGAGTGTATGATGGGGACAAGGTGAATGGAGCTTTATTCTGTATCTAACCCCGTGCTGTACCTGTCCTGGGAGTGTTTGATGGGGACAGGGTGGATGAAGCTTTAACTCTTATCTAAACCCGTGCTGTACTTGTCCTGGGATTGTTTGATGGGGACAGTGTAGAAGGAGCTTTATTCTGTATCTAACCCCGTGCTGTACCTGTCCTGGGAGTGTTTGATGGGGACAGTGTAGAAGGAGCTTTATTCTGTATCTAACCCCGTGCTGTACCTGTCCTGGGAGTGTTTGATGGGGACAGTGTAGAAGGAGCTTTATTCTGTATCTAACCCCGTGCTGTACCTGTCCTGGGAGTGTTTGATGGGGACAGTGTAGAAGGAGCTTTATTCTGTATCTAGCCCCGTGCTTTACCTGTCCTGGGAGTGTTTGATGGAGACAGTGTAGAGGGAGCTTTACGCTGTATCTTACCCCGTGTTGAACTGCCCTGGGAGTGTTTGATGAGGACGGTGTAGAGGGAGCTTTACTCTGTATCTAACACTGTGCTGTACCTGTCCTGGGAGTGTTTGAAGGAGACAGTGTAGAGGGAGCTTTACGCTGTATCTTACCCCGTGTTGAACTGTCCTGGGAGTGTTTGATGGGGACGGTGTAGTGGGAGCTTTACTCTGTATCTAACACCGTGCTGTACCTGTCCTGGGAGTGTTTGATGGCGACAGTGTAGATCGCTGTTAGTTTTGTGTATGAAGCAGTTGGCATTCCAATCCTTCCACATCCATCAGTGATGCTCCTATTCCTCTTCCCGGAGCTGAGCTTTCCTTTGACTGTGTCTTTGCAGAGACATCCCGGCAGGTGTTATGTGGGAACGGGTGGAAGAAGCTTGCAATTGGTTCACTAGCTATCGCTGCTGTCTGTGCAATCATCGCCGTTATCTTGTACCGTGAAGGTAAGGCCAGCTATATCACTGAGGCAATAAGGGTGAGCAGGGCAGAGCGAGGGTGCATGAGGCACAGACACACACACTGATCTGGGCAGGGAGAGAGAACAGGGCAGAGATACAGTCAGTGGGCAGGACAGAGAGAGCAAATGGGACACATATGGTGAATGAATGGGTCAGAGATACAGACTAAGCAAGCGGGACACGGAGAGAGATGGAAAGCTGGGTAGATATTTTCTTCTTAATGCAATTATGGGATGTGGGTATCGCTGGCCAGATCCAGCATTTATTGCGCACCCCTCATTGCCCTAGAGAAGGTGGTACTGAGCGGCCTTGTTGAACTACTGCAGTCCATGTGGTCTAGGTACCCCCACAATGTTGTTAGGGATTGAGTTCTAGGTATTTGACCCAGTGACAGTGAAGGAAGGAGTGATATATTTCCAAGTCAGGATGGTGAGTGGCTTGGAGGGGAACTTCAAGTTGTTGGTGTTCCCATGTATGTGCTGGCCTTGTCTTTCTAGATGGTTGTGGGTTTGGAAGGTGCTGTCTAAGGAACCTCGGTGAGTTTCTGCAGTGCATCTTCTACATGGTACACACTGCTGTGCATCAGCGGAGGAGGGAGTGAATGTTTGTGGACGTGGTGCCAATCAATTGGGCTGTTTTTTCATGGACGATGTTTAGCTTCTTGAGCGTTGTGGGAGCTGCACTCATCCAGGCAAGTGGAGAGTATTCCATCACACCCCTGACTTAGATGGTGGACTGGCTTCAGGGTGTCAGGAAGTGAGTTACTCGCTGCAGGATTCCCAGCCTCTGACCTACACTTTTAACCACTGTGTTTTTCTGGCTAGTCCAGCTCAGTTTCTGCTCAATCATAGCCCCCAGGATGTTGATAGTGGGGGATTCAGCAATGCTGATGCCAGTGAAGACAAAGGGCGATGATTGATTTCTCTCTTGTTGGAGATGGTTATTGCCTGACACTTGTGTGGCACGAATGATACTTACTACTTGTCAGCCCAAGGCTGGATATTGTCCAGGTCTTGCTGCATTCGGACATGGACTGCTTCATTATCTGAGGAGTCGCGAATGGTTCTGAACATTGTGCAATCATCAGCGAACATCCCCACTTCTGAACTGATGATGGAAGGAAGGTCATTGATGAAGCAGCTGAAGATGGTTGGACCGAGGACACAACCCTGAGGAACTCCTGCAGTGTTGTCCTGGAGCTGAGATGAATGACCTCCAACAACCACAAGCATCTTCCTTTGTGCTAGGTATGACTCCAACCAGCAGAGATTTTCCCCCTGATGACATCAGTTTTGCAAGGAGTCCTTCATGCCAGACTCGGTCAAATGCTGTCTTGATGTCAAGGACATTCACTCTCACATCACCTCAGGAGTTCAGCTCTTGGGTGTATGTCTGAACCAAGCTGTCGTGAGGTCAGGAGCTGTGTGACCCTGGCGGAAACCTAACTGACTGTCAGTGAGAAGGTTATTGCTAAGCAAGTGCCGGTTGATATCACTGCTGATGACCCCTTCCATCATTTTACTGATGATGGAGAGTAGACTAATTGGGCGTTAATTGTCCGGTTAGGATTTGTCCTGCTTTTTCCATACAGGAAACATCTGGGCATTTTTCCACAAAGCTGTGTAGGAGCCAGTGTTATAGCTGAACTGGAACAGCTTGTCTAAGGGCGCGGCGAGTTCTGGAGCACAAGCCTCCAGTACTATTGCCAGAGTATTGTCATGGCCCATAGCCTTTGCACTATCCATTGCCTTCAGCCGTTTCTTTATATCACGTGGAGTGAATCCAATTGGCTGAAGTCTGACATCTGTGATGCTGGGGAACTCCCGAGAAAGAAAAGGTGGATCATCGACTCCTGGCTGAAGATTGTAGCAAATACTTCAGCCTTATCTTTTGCACTGATGTCCTGGGCTCCCACAGCATTAAGCATGGGGATATTTTTGGAGCTTTCTTCCATGTATGACCTGATGCCATGAGACTTCATGGAGTCCGGAGTTGATGCTGAGGACTCCCAGGGCAACTCCCTCCCGACTGTATACCACTGTGCCCCCACCTCTGCTGGGCCTGTCGTGCTAGTATCCAGGATGGTGATGGTTGTGTCTGGGTCATTATCTCTAAGGTATGATTTTTTGAGGATGGCTATGTCAGGCTATTGCTTGACTCGTCTGTGAGACAATTCCCCCAATGTTGGGAATAGGACCCAGGTGTTAGGAAGGAGGATTTTTCAGGGTCAACAGGGCTGGGATTTGACGGAATATTCTCCACTTGCCTGGATGAGTGCCGCTTCCACAACAATCAGGAAGCTCAACACCATCCGGGACAAAGCAGCCCCGCTTGATCGGCACCACATCCACAAACATTCACTCCCTCCACCACCGACGCACAATGGCAGCAGTGTGTGTACCAACTACAAGATGCACTGCAGCAACTCACCAAGGCTCCTTCGACAGCGCCGCACAATCTAACAGCACTGTGGGTGTACCTACATCACTTGGACTGCAGCGGTAGAAGGTAGCTCACCACCACATTCTCAAGGGGGCAATTCGGGATGGGCAATAAATGCTGGCCCAGCCAGTGAAACCCAAACCCCATGGGAGGAGGGAGAAAAGAGACTGAGCAAACAGGTTGTCTTTTCATGATCACCAAGCTGTTCTGGTGAATTTTGCCATGCAGAAACTCTGCTTCCTCGATGCTCCCTGTCTCAGCGCTGAACACTTTCCTGAAGCAGTTCAGCAGGGCTGGGGGTTGGGGGTGGGGCCTGTATCCCGTGGTGGGGGTCCCTGGGGAAGGGGGTGTGTTCCACGGGGTGGGGAGGGGCGTCTGGTGCCCGGGGCTAGAGATACCTGCAGTCCTTTCATTCCCTCGGCTGCTCTGTCAACAGGTGCGCGGATCAAACGGGAGATCTTGTTGAAACAAACAGCCCTGGACGCCACCCTCAACAGCTATAGCAAGGTCAGCGACTCCATGAAGCTGGAGCTCACACCATCTGACTGCGCTCATTACCAAGACACCTTGAGGAATTGGCTCCGCTCCTTCTGCAAGATTATCAGTAAGTTTTGGGCCTGTTGTTGCTCACAACGAGACAGCAGGAAGTTCCCTCCCTCTCTCCCTCTGCAACCATTTCGCCCCCACCCCATTTCCACAACTCCCACCCCATTTCCACAACCCCCACCACTTTCCAAAGAAACGCCTCCTCACTCCCTTGGTTTCTGCTTCCCACCCCTCCCCCAGTTCTCTGTCTGTGCTGTTATTTGGGGGGGTGCTGGTAGGGTGAGTCACTCAGCTGCACATCCTGTAAGGAGCTCATCCAACATGTGCAGCACACTTTTTTTTTGCAAAAATATACTTTATTCACAATATATCTTCAACAACATTTCAAAATCACCATCACAAAAATACAATCAGGTTCAACTTTTACAATGTGTATCATGAAATGCATCAATACAATAAATGAATATTACAATCATTTGCAGACATTCATTTTCAGCTGTCCAGCCTGAGGGGAGTTAAACAGCTCCCAGTCCCTCGGTGCACGAAAACGCTCACACCCCCGCACACTCACATGCACACACACAGACGCAGAGATGCACACACACCTTCTATCAGACTCACTCATACTCTCTCCCTTACTCCTCACACACACTAACACTCACTCCCTGCCTCTCATACACATTGGACACACTCGCTCCCTGTCTCTGACTCACTTTGGACACACTCACTCTCTGTCTCTCACTCACATTGAACACACTCACTCCCTGTCTCTCACTCACATTGGACACACTCGCTCTCTGTCCCTCACTCACATTGGACACACACGCTCTCTGTCTCTCACTCACATTGGACACACTCGCTCTCTGTTTCTCACTCACATTGGACACACTCGCTCTCTGTCTGTCACTCACATTGGACACACTCGCACTCTGTCTCTCACTCACATTGGACACACTCGCTCTCTGTCTCTCACTCACGTTGGACACGCTCGCTCCCTGTCTCTCACTCACATTGGACACACTCGCTCCCTGTCTCTCACTCACATTGGACACACTCGCTCTCTGTCTCTCACTCACATTGGACACACTCGCTCTCTGTCTGTCACTCACATTGGACACACTCGCACTCTGTCTCTCACTCACATTGGACACACTCGCTCTCTGTCTCTCACTCACATTGGACACATTCGCTCTCTGTCTCACTCACATTGGATACACTCGCTCTCTGTCTCTCACTCACATTGGACACGCTCGCTCTCTGTCTCTCACTCACATTGGACACGCTCGCTCTCTGTCCCTCACTCACGTTGGACACGCTCGCTCTCTGTCCCTCACTCACGTTGGACACGCTCGCTCTCTGTCCCTCACTCACATTGGACACACTCGCTCTCTGTCTCTCACTCACATTGGACACGCTCGCTCTCTGTCCCTCGCTCACATTGGACACGCACTGATATACCAAACTCACTGACACACTCGCTTTGTCTCTCACAAACACACACACAGAAAACGGATTTCTCACACACACAGACTCCTTCTCTCTCATACACAAACATTGACACTCACTCCCTATATCACACACCAACATACTTTCTCCCTCTCTTTCATCAATGCACACTCTGTCTCTCTTGCACCCACTCTCTCATGTCTTACGATTAACACAATGTCACGCACTCAAACACTGTGACTGTCTCTACTATGCACAATCCCACACTCTCTCTCTCCACTGTCCTCTACCCCATGTGCTCGGACGCCATCATTCCGTCTCCACCGCCCAGATTGAGAGCCATTGGCCGGTGTATGATGAAGAGTCCTTAGTGCCGCCATGGTGATGGTTTGTCCTCCTACATTCAGCACTTGTAATGTCGGTCTTTTCCTCATCATGGCTGGTTTAATTCTCTCCCTGGCATCCCCAGATTGTACCAGTGAACTGTGCCATAAGTATTGGGCCCCTTACAATGGCAACTGCTACTACTTCTCAAAGACCACCCTGGGCTGGGAGGAAAGCCGACAGAACTGCATATCGCAGGGCTCCGAGCTCTTGGTGATTCGCAGCAAGGAGGAACAGGTAAGAAAAACCTGACCCTTTGTGTACCTGTCCTGGGAGTGTTTGATGGGGATGGTGTAGAGGGAGCTTTATTCTGTATCTAACCCCGTGCTGTACCTGTCCTGGGAGTGTTTGATGGGGATGGTGTAGAGGGAGATTTATTCTGTATCTAACCCCGTGCGGTACCTGTCCTGGGAGTGTTTGATGGGGACAGTGTAGCGGGAGATTTACTCTGTATCTAACCCCATGCTGTACCTATCCTGGGAGCGTTTGATGGGAATTGTGTAGAGGGAGCTTTACCCTGTATCTATCCCCGTGCTTTACCTGTTCTGGGAGTGTTTGATGGGCACAGTGCAGAGGGAGCTTTACTCTGAATCTAACCCCGTGTTGTTCCTGTCCTGGGAGTGTTTGATGGGCACAATGCAGAGGGAGATTTTCCCCACTGTAGAATAATTGAATATAACAGAGTAGAATGTAGCCATTCGGCCGCCGTGCCTGTCCAGGCTATTTGAAAGAGCTATCTAATTCAATTGTCTAACCATCTTTGTATTAAGATTCCTCTATCTCCACGCATGCCTGTCCTCTCACCCAACGAATTATTTGACCAATTAGATTCTGCCTGTGGCTTCACCCCAGCGAGAGAAATTTTAACTATGATGAACCATCCTCTTTACAATCCTTTCATGTGATGTGGGTCGCTGGCTAGGCCAGCATTTACTGCCCATCCTTAATTGCCCTTGTTCAAAGGGCCATTCAGAGCCAACCACATTGCTTTAGGTCTGGAGTCATATGTTGACCAGACCAGGTAAGGGCAACATATTTCCTCCCTAAAGGGCATTAGTGAACCAGATGGGTTTTCATGGCCATCATGAGACTTTAATTCCTGATTTATTTTATTAGATTCATATTTCACCATCTGCCATGGTGGGATTTGAACCCAGGACCCCACAGCACGACTCTGGGTCTCTGAGTGACAAGTCCAGTGACAATGCCACTGCACCACTGCCTCCCAATTACCCCTTGAGAAGGTAGTGGTGAGCTGCGTTCTTGAAGTGCTGCAGTCCATGTTGTGTAGGCACACCCACAGTGCTGTTCGAAAGGGAGTTCCAGCATTTTGGACCAGTAATAGTGAAGGATCGGCCGATATATTTCCAATTCAGGATGGTCAGTGGCTTGGAGGGGACCTTCCATGTGGTGGTGTTGCCTTTGTCCTTCTAGATGGTAGCGGCAGTGGGTTTGGAAGGTGCTGTCTAAGGATAATTCTTGCAGTGCCTCTTGTAGATGGTACACACTGCTGCTACTGTGTGTCTGTGATGGAGGGGGTGAATGTTTGTGGATGGGGTGCCGATAAAGCCATCTGCTTTCTCCAGGATGGTTTCAAGCTTCTTGAGTGTTGTTGGAGCTGCACTCATGCAAGCAAGTGGGGAGAATTCCACTACACCCCTGACTTCTGCCTTGTAGATGGTGGACAGGCTTGGGGAGTCAGAAGGGGAGTTGATCTCGATAGAGTCCATGCCTCTGACCTGCTCTTGTAGCCACAGTATTTATCTGGAATTTACAGTTCATATTCTGGTCAATGGTAAACTCCAAGGTGTTGATAGTGGCGGATTCAGTGATGGTGATGCCATTGAATGTGAAAGGGCGATGGATGGATTCTGACTCATTGGAGATGGTCATTACCTGGCCCTTGATGTGAATGATTCTCACTGGCTACTTGCCCTTCCAGGAATATGTGGCCCAGTTCAACCTGAGCCATACATATTGGATTGGAATCAAGCACAATCCGCTGGAATCCGCTTGGATGTGGGTGGATGGGACACCTGGACAAGCCGACCTAATGTGAGTACCGGGCGAGGCCAAAGTGTGGGCAGCAGGGGGGAAGTAGCTGTGCAGGTGAACCTGGGATCAAACCGAGAACAACGGCAATCTTATCACAGGCAGTGGAGAATAAGGCCGGAAGTCCGATTTGACTGCGACTAACCCCGTGTTCTCCCACTCCAGGGAGTTTTTGATGGGGACAGTGCAGAGGGAGCTTTACTCTGTATCTAACCCCGTGCTGTACCTGTCCTGGGAGTGTTTGATTGCGACAGTGTAGAGGGAGCATTACACTGTATCTATCCCCATGCTGTACATGTCCTGGGAGTGTTCGATGGAAACAGTGTAGAGGGAGCATTACTCTGTATCTAACGCCGTGCTGTACCTGTCCTGGGAGTGTTTGATGGGGACGGTGTAGAGGGAGCTTTACTCTGTATCTAACCCCGTGCTGTACCTGTCCTGGGAGTGTTTGACTGCGACAGTGTAGAGGGAGCATTACACTGTATCTATCCCCATGCTGTACATGTCCTGGGAGTGTTTGATGGGAACAGTGTAGAGGGAGCTTTACTCTGTATCAAACCCCGTGCTATACCTGTCCTGGGAGTGTTTGATGGGGACGGTGTAGAGGGACATTTACTCTGTATCTCACCCCGTGCTGTACCTGTCCTGGGAGTATTTGATGGGGACAGTGTTGAGAGAGCTTTTCTCTGTATCTAAACCCGTGCTGTACCTGTCCTGGAAGTGTTTGATGGTGACAGTGTAGAGGGAGCTTTACTCTGTATCTCACCCCGTGCTGTACCTGTCCTGGGAGTGTTTGATGGGGACAGTGTTGAGGGAGCTTTTCTCTGTATCTAAACCCGTGCTGTACATGTCCTGCGAGTGTTTGATGGGGACAGAGCTGAGGGAGCTTTACTCGGTATCTAACCACGTGCTGTACCTGTCCTGGGAGTGTTTGATGGGGACAGTATAGAGGGAGCTTTACTCGGTATCTAACCAAGTGCTGTACCTGTCCTGGGAGTGTTTGATGGCGGTAGCGTAGAGGGAGCATTACTCTTTATCTAACCCCGTGCTGTACCTGTCCTGGGAGTGTTTGATGGGGACAGTGTAGAGGGAGCTTTCCTCTGTATCTAACCCCGTGCTGTACCAGTCCTGAGACTGTTTGATGGGGACGGTGTAGAGGGAGCTTTACTCTGTATCTAACCCCGTGCTCTACATGTCCTGGGAGTGTTTGATGGGGACAGTGTAGAGGGAGATTTACTCTGTATCTAACCCTGTGCTGTACCTGTCCTGGGAGTGTATGATAGGGACAGTGTTGAGGGAGCCTTTCTTGTATTGAATCCCGTGCTGTACCTGTCCTGTGTGTGCTAGAATGTGCCTCAACTGGGAATTGGGTGGGATTTCTCTCTTTCACATCAGCCCCTGATGGTTCATGAATGGGGGGAATGGGGGTGGCAGGGAGCAAGTTTTACTTTCACTCACAAACCTTATTTGTTCCCCCCCCACCCCACCCCAACTCCTAGATTCTGGGACCAAGGCAGCCCCGACAGTTACTTCGACTACGGGCTGGAGGCTTTCAAGAACTGTGTCTCCCTGCACCTAGGAGCCTGGGCTAGCGCTGTGTGCAGCGCTCCGCAGCACTGGATATGCAAACGGAGGTCGGAGCCGGTCCCGTTCAAATTCTGAGGGTCGGTCATGAGGGAGGGCCGCACTGTCGGAGGGTCAGTACTGAGGGAGTGCCGCACTGTCGGAGGGTCAGTACTGAGGGAGTGCCGCACTGTCGGAGGGTCAGTACTGAGGGACTGCCGCACTGTCTGAGGGTCAGTACCGAGGGAATGCCGCACTGTCGGAGGGTCAGTACCGAGGGAGTGCCGCACTGTCAGAGGGTCAGTACTGAGGGAGTGCTGCACTGTCGGAGGGTCAGTACCACGGGAGTGCCGCACTGTCCGAGGGTCAGAACTGAGGGAGTGCCGCACTGTCGGAGGGTCAGTACCGAGGGAGTGCCGCACTGTCGGAGGGTCAGTACCGAGGGAGTGCCGCACTGTCGGAGGGTCAGTTCCGAGGGAGTGCCGCACTGTCGGAGGGTCAGTACTGAGGGAGTGCCGCACTGTCGGAGGGTCAGTACTGAGTGAATGCCGCACTGTCTGTGGGTCACTACTGAGGGTGTGCCACTCTGTCGGAGGGTCAGTACTGAGGGAGTGCTGCACTGTCGGAGTTTCAGTATTGAGGGAGTGCTGCACTGCCAGAGGTACATGCTCCCTTTTCCCTTTGGGTGGAAATGGGAGAGGCGGCAATTGCAGGGGCTTTGTGACTGTCGCTATCCAGTCTATCCAGAGGCAATAGCCTCTCCTGCATTTACAACAGGATCAGAGGGGAATTCAAGTCTCAAGATCAGTAAAACCTTTCTGAAAACAATATACTTAAATTGAGTGAAATATGTTTGTATTATTTCACTGTTGTAAAGTGTGGGGAATGTTATCTCATAGAATGTGACAATTTTATTCAGATATTAAAGTTTATTTATGCCAGTGAGTTAAGACAATAAGTCTCCAGTTATTATTAATATATTAATATTGCTTCACTCCCTGTTCTGCTCCATTAAGTCTCCAATTCTTATTCATATATTAATATTGCTTCACTCTCTATTCTGCTCCATTGAGTCTCCAGTTATTATTAATATATTAATATTGTTTCACTCTCTGTTCTGCTCCATTGAGTCTCCAGCCCAGTCTGTCACGTGATGCCTTGTGTCTCTGTCCCAGTGGTGACCTCCCGCGAATCTTTTCCGGGGTCGGGACCTCATTTCCGGCCGCTTCCCTTCGTTACCAAGATGGCCGCCCCTGCCTACCGGATGTGCTGAGTCAGGCGGTGCAGCCAGATCCCTGAGGGCGGCTGAAGAGGCTGCGAGAGGCGGAGGCTTCAAACTGGGCCCGTGGAGGAGCAGGAGGCCCCCGGCTGGAGCACATCCCGAACTCATCACCATAGAAACCAGGAAAAGTCATCTTCTATTAGTCTTTAATATCTATAATCAATATTAATCCAGAGAATAATAGATCATTAACAAGATTCAATTCAAATAGTATCAGGAATCCATCCAAATCTCTAAATAGCTTTTTATTATCAAACATCCATCCTTTATATAGCTAATCATTTATAAATCTTAATAATCTGTCACTAATCTGTCTGAATATTCAATAATCTCAATAATAATATATCTAATCATTTATAAATCTTAATAATCTGAATATTCAATAATCTCAATAATATATCTAATTAAAGATTAATCTTAATAATCTGTCATTAATCTGAATATTCAATAATCTCAATACTATATCTAATCCTTTATAAATTTTAAGAACCTGTCACTAATCTTGTCTGAATATTCAATAATATCAATAATACTATATCTAATCATTTATAAATCTTAATTATCTCTCATTAATCTGTCTGAATATTCAATTATCTCAATAATATATCTAATCATTTATAAATTTTAATAATCTGTCACTAATCTGTATGAATATTCAATAATCTCAATGATAATATATATACTTATCGATTAATCTTAATCTTCACTAATCTGTCTGAATATTCAATCATCTCAATATATGTAATAGATTCATTTTAATAATCTATCACTAATCTGACAGAATATTCAGTCATCTCAATGATAAGATTGACCTATAATTAAATATATTATTCACCTATCTAAACACTAAACCTCAAACTCCACAAACAAACACAGCCCCCAAACCTCAAAAATATTGAACTCCCAAACGCCTCTAACACTGAACTCACATACGCCAGTAACTGAATATATTTTGCAATTAGTCGCTCATTAATATACCTGATTGTTAGTTAGTCTCACTTCATATTTGTTAATTCATTCCGAAACATGTTAATGCATTTCGTTATTACTTAATTTTGTTATGTAATTGCAAATGTTAATGCACATCATAATTAAGTAATTAAACTAACCTACCAATAATTATTCTAAAAGTGAAAATTCATTTAATTATCACTGGTCAAACCACATTCTCAGTGAATTTTCATTCCCTATTCACCTAATATTAGTTTATTAGGAGTAATTGAGTATTGTCAATCAATAACTCATCTTAAAAGAATAAGTAATTGTTTTTAATATTTTAAAACATGAACATTATTTAAATGTTAATTTAATTTTTTATAAATTAGAATTTGAATTTTATTAAATATCGGTTAGGGATTAAGCTAAAAATCCCATGTAAAGTCATTAATTAAAAGTAGACATCAATAATTATATGCCGTGAAATGTGTGATGTGCAACATTCGCCAGAATTGAAATTCTTTGCCCATTGCTCAGGAAATTGTCCAATTCGACTTAACTCGTCAAAGCCCAAAAACATTTGATATATAATCTTTGAGAAGAATTGCTTCACAGCCGGGAGTGAGGGAGGGGACGCAGAGGCAGAAAGACACAATGACCACATCGCCGCTGGGTAAATTGAAGAGGCTGTTGGGACGGAGGGAAATGAGGAAGGAGAGCATGGAGCTGGACGAGCAGGAGGTCGATAGGATCCTTCACCATGACTCCATGCCCCTGGAGGAATATGAAGGTACCATGGTGGGCATGCACATCTCGGACAGTGCGGACGAGCCGACGGGGTTGCCAGGTGCCCTGGCGGACAGGCAGAGCGACTTGGAGCGCCTCCCCAGAGCCATGCTGGGGATGCAGGTGAGGTTCCTGGACCAGATCCGTTTCAGGGAGCGCCGTTCGGGGGAGGTGCAACCGCTGGATGAAGAAGAGCAAGCAGGTAGGCTTGGCCCCCAAACACCGAACCCCCCAAACAACTGAACACCAACACTGAGCCCCAAAACCCTGAGAGACAGTGAACCCAAAAAACACTGAACCCCCAATGCTTAAACGCAGAACCTCAAACCCCTAACACACTGAACCCCCAAATCCCAAACACATTGAACCCCCAAACCACAAACACACTGAACCCTAAAACAACTCAACCCCCAACATTGAGCCCCAAAACTGAACTCCAAAACCCTGAAAAACTGAACGCCTAAACCCAGAACCCCTAAACCCAAAAACACTGAATCCCTAAACCCCAACGCACTGCACCCCCATAACACGGAACCCCCAAATCCCAAACACACTAAACCACAAATCAACTGAACATCCAAACCCAAATACACTGAACCCCAAACCCCCAAAACACTGAACCCCAAACCCCCAAAACACTGAACCACCACACTCCAAAAACACTGAACCCCCAAAACACTGAACTCCAAACCCCCAAAACACTGAACCACCACACTCCAAAAACACTGAACCCCCAAACCACTGAACCACCACACTCCAAAAACACTGAACACCCAAACCCCCAAAGCGCTGGGCGCTGGACCCCTCCCAAACCACCCCCAAAGGTGCTGGACCCCTCCCAAACCACACCCAAAGGCGCTGGATCCCAAAAATTCTGGTGTGTAAGGGGAAATGACAGGGTCCCAGAGATAATGGGTAAGGGGGAGGCAAGCGTGTCCCAGAAGGTCTTTGCGAGGGGGTGTGTAGGAAGGTCTGTGCGAGGGGGTGTGCAGCAATGTCTGAGCGAGGGAGAGACGAGCGAGCATCCTCCTGAGTGTGGCTGTAATGTCTGATCATCACCTCCTTACAGCATCAAAGACACGAAGAGTCCTCAATTCGAAATGGAGCAAGCTGGCACTGGCCCTCTTTGCACTGTGTGGACTCTTTGCTGTTGCTGCCCTGGTGTTATTCTTTGAGGGTAAGACTCCGTCTTTCATTCGGTTTTACAAAGCCTCTTGTACTGACACTCCGACGGTGCGGCGCTCCCTCAGTGCTTACCCTCCGACAGTGCGGTCCTCCCTCCGTGCTGACCCTCCGACAGTGCGGAACTCATTCAGAACTGACCCTCCAACAGTACTGTCCTCCCGCATCACTGACCCTCCGACAGTTCAGCATTCCCGCAGCACTGACCCTCCAACACTGAGGCACTCACTCAGTACTGAACCTCCAACAGTGCTCTCCTCCCTCAACGCTGACCCTCCAACAGTTCGGCACTCCCTCTGCACTGACCCTCCGACAGTGTGGCACTCCCTCAGCACTGACCCGCCGACAGTGTAGCGCTCCGTCAGCACTGACCCTCCGATAGTGAGGCGCTCCCTCAGCACTGACCCTCGGACAGCATCGCACTCCTTCAGTACTGACCCTCCAACAGTGTGGCACTGCCTCAGTGCTGACCCTCCGACAGTGCAGCGCTCCCTCGGCACTGACCTTCCCGACAGTGCGGTGCTCCCTAAGCACTGGCCCTCCGACAGTTCGGCGCTCCCTGGGTTCTGACCCTCCGAGAGGGGGTCAAACACAGGCCGCCCTCAATTCTGATTTGTACCGACCTGACTGTGGTGCAGGCTTGTCGGTAGAGAGATCCCTCGCTGAGCAGAAGCTGGCTGCTGAAACCATGGAAGATAATACTTCCAGACTGAAGGACGAACCCGCTGTGAAAGTCCCAACGGGCAAGTGCGCCAAGTTCCAAGAAGTCTTCCGCAACTGGCTGTCAGCCTTCTGCAAGTTGGTCAGTAAGTGCTTTCTCGATAACCTCTTTTGTCTTTGGGGAGCGGCTGCCAAATTTCTACCACCCTGTTGTTCATTTTTACACTTATCCTCGGTTATTAACCAGCTTCCCTCCCTCGACCTAATCTGTTCATGTTTTTTTATTACTTGTTGCTGGGATGTGAGCGACGCTGGCAAAGCCAATATGTATTGCCCCCTCCCCAATTGTCCCTTCAACTGAAGGCAGTTCAGAGTGACCCACATTGCTGCAGGTTCGGAGTCACGTGTAGGCCGGACCCGGCACCGAGGGCAGGTTTCCTTCTCCATAGGACACCTGCCCCCATTGATATCTTAAACTTCGATCGAATGAACCCCACTCCAGCATCATCACCGCCTCCCAGCTTAACCCTCGAATTTCCAGCAAATGCAACCTTCCAATCTTCTCCATCCCAGCCCCTCATAATTTTGCACCCCTCGATCAAATCGCCCCCAAACCCAGCCACTCCTCATCCTCCTGGTTTCCAAGGAGAACAGCTCCAACCTATCCAATCTGTCCTCTTCGCTGCAATTTTCCAGTCTTGGGTGGCAACATCCTAGTAAACCTGCTCTGTGCCCTCTCTCGTGCAGATACTTCCTTTCTGGTATGAGGCGACCAGAACTGCGCACAGTTCTCAATTTATGGTGATCTATGTTGATTTCTTTTTTCTCTTTTTTCTGACTTCATTTCTGCTCCATCATTCCCTCTCTCCCCTCCCCACACACCAGACTGCAGCAGCGAGCTGTGCAACTGATTCTGGACACCTTACGGGGGCAACTGCTACTATTTCTCCAAGAATGTCCTGGACTTGGGAGGAGAGTCGGCAGAACTGCATTGCGCAGGGTGCAGAGCTCTTTGTCATTCGCAACAGGAAGGAGCAGGTGAGCGGAGAACTGGGAGGTTTTTTTTTAGGGACAGGGTAGAGGAAGCTTTACTCTATATCTAACCCTATGCTGTACCTGCCTTTGGAGTGTTTGAATGGGACAGTGTAGAGGGAGCTTCACTCTGTGTGTATGCCCGTGCTGTAACTGAAGAGCGAGTTTTGCTGTGTCTATGTCCGTGCTGTACCTGTAGAAGGAGATTTCCTCACTGCTTCTCCCTCTCCTCATTTTCAGAAGTTCGTCGCTGGCTATGATGTACAAAAGGTGTACTGGATTGGGTTAAATGAGACCGCTGAAGGGGGATCGTGGAAGTGGGTCGATGGGACTGATGTCCAGGATGAGCTAAAGTGAGTGTTGAAAAATATCAAATTGTGTCCTATTCAACAGGGGACCTGCAGTCGGTCCTAATCCCGCAGGGGTTACTTCCGGGCACAGTATTCTTCATTCTTCCACTAGGGGAGCAGCCTAGTGTCACTGTCACTTGTTACCCATCCTTAATTGCCACTTGAGTGGACGATGGTGAGTCGCCTTCCTGAACCTGTTATGGCACAGCAGATGGTAAATGCTGAGCTGTTCAAAACCCAGAAACTTGAAACCAGCACCCTGACTGTTTTACAATTTGTATTTAATTCGAGATGCGTGACTTGAATTCAATAGTAATAAGACCAAAAAATCTTCTCGGTTTATTGGAAAACTAAATTTAACCTTTTCTGATTTAAAAAAAAAAAGAAATGATTTTAAGTGGATGCACAGGTTTGCAAATTACCCAGATGATAACTCCTGGCTTCACTAGTTAATCTAACTCCCAGTTATATCTCCATTCAGACAACAGTAAAACACAGATTCAAAAGACCCAGGCAACGGAACACAATAAACTGGACTGTCAACATCAATGTGACTTCCCTTCTCTTCACTTCAGTTCATGTACAAAGCAACTTGAGGCGACAAGAGCAAGTCAGAGGCTGGGAATCCTGCAACGAGTTATTCACCTCCTGACTCCCCAAATCCTGTCCTCCACAAGGCACAAGTCAGGAGTGTGATGGGATACTCTCCACTTGCCTGGATAGGTGCAGCTCCAAATAAACTCAAGAACCTCTACACCATCCATGACAAAGCAGCCCCATTTCATTGGCACCCCATCCGCAAACATTCATTCATTCACCAATGCACAGTAGCAGCAGTGTGTGTAGCATCTACACGATGCACTGCAGCAACTCACCAAGGCTCCTTAGACAGCACCTTTCAGACCCACAACCACTACCATCTAGAATTGCAAGGGCAGCAGACACATGTGAACCACACCATCTGGAACTTCCCCTCCAAGCCACTTGCTATCCTGACTTGGAAATATATTGGCCTTTCCTTCAGTGGTACTGGGTCAAAATCCTGGAACTGTCCTCCCTAAAAGCACATTGGGTGCACGCACATCACATGGTCTGCAGCTCACCACCGCCTTCTCAAGGGCAACTATGGATGGGCAATGAATGCTGGCCCAGCCAGCGAAGACCCCATCTCGTGAATGAATTTTTAAAAATGAATTGAGTCGCACACACACACGGACACACACTATTCCTCTCCTCACAATCAATTCCAATTGCATGATGAAAATGATTATAATTTGCTGACAAATCACTGCTGTTTGTCTGGACCCGCACGGGGTCAGAGGACCGTCCGCCTCTGTAAGACGAGAAACCGAGGGACCCACTGTGGCATCGGTCCTGTTCAAGCAAAGCTCCAAATTCCCCACAGTCCTTTACCAGCTTTAAGGGGAAGAGCACGTGTGAGAGGGATTTTCCTCCCCTATGTCCTGGCCCCAATACTGAGCCCAGAAGTAACAGCAAAACCGAGCAGAGAATATCTGAGCACAGCCGTGTTGCTATTGACAGTGAGCTGGCTACACGGCATAGATTAACTCCCCTGTTTGTAATGTGAGATCGATCTCTCTCTCCTTGCATCTCTGCTTATCTTCCCCACCACTCACCCTCCCCTCTTCCTCTTTCTACCCCTTTCTCTTGTCTGTCTCTCCCGCTCTCTCTCTTTCCTTGTCTGTCTCCTGCTCTCTCTCATTTGTCTCTCTACTCTCTCTCTCCTGTCTCTCGAACTCACCCAAACTCTCTCATCATCTGTCTCTCCTGCGCGCTTCCTCTCTCGTCGTCTGTCTCTCCCTCTCGCCTCATCTGTCTCCTGCTTTCTCTCTCTCCTGTCTCTCCTGAACTCACTCACACTCTCTCATCGTCTGTCTCTCCTGCGCATTCCCTCTCCCTCTCTCCTCATCTGTCTCTCTCTCTCGTCATCTGTCTCCCACACTCTTCGCTCTCTCATTCTCATTGTCTGACTCCCTTTTTTCCCTCCCCTCGGTCCCCTCCCCACCTCCAGATTCTGGGACAGGGGCTACCCCGACAACTATTTCGACTACGAGTTGGAGCAGTTCAAGAAATGCGGCATGATCCACAACAAAGCCTGGGCCAACGGGGCTTGTAACCAGGCCAGTCACTGGATCTGCAAACGGAGAGCGGAGAAACCACCCATCAGCCTGTGATGCCCGTCCCCGCAACCAGTCAGGGCCCCGGCAGCGAGGGCGGTGGAACGTCAAAATGTGACGG
This sequence comes from Cetorhinus maximus, assembly GCF_964194155.1. NCBI lineage: Eukaryota > Metazoa > Chordata > Chondrichthyes > Lamniformes > Cetorhinidae > Cetorhinus > Cetorhinus maximus. The sequence continues at coordinate 223,108 of NW_027596415.1, forward strand.
CGGGTGTTGGAAATGCTTCTCTCCGTTCGATTCCCGTGTTCGGTGTTTGAAGTTGCTGTTGCGAGAGGACATGCTGGGGCAGTGCGGCAGGGAACCAGGTGCCCTGTGTTTGGGGTGAAATCGGACGCTAACCTCTAACCACCTTCGGTCAGCCGGGGTGAGGAGGGGGTGGTGGTTGTCGAAGAGGTATTTGTGGCCTTTTCTGATGCCCAGTGAATTTCGGATGCCATTCACACCTCATCGATCCGACTCGAACGACATCGGGTGGTGATCCTCACCAAAACCTCAGAGGGAGGGGCATTCTGCTTATCTGTGGCGCGCGTGATGTTCCTGTTCCGAAATAAAGCTGATCTTCAACGTGAGGATTGTGGCCTCTCACCTCAATTCAGTCCCCGGGAGTCCCCTGGTGTGTCGCCATTTCGGCTTGCAGGTTCATCGAACGGGACTGAGGGAGCGCCGCACTGTCGGAGTGTCAGTACTGAGGGAGCGCCGCACCGAACTTTCGGAGGGTCGGTACTGAGGGAGCGCCGCACTGTCGGAGTTTCAGTACTGAGGGAGCGCCGCACTGTCGGAGTGTCAGTGCTGAGAGAGTGCCGCGCTGTAGGAGTGTCAGTGCTGAGGGAGCACTGCACTGTCGCTGGGTCAGTACTGAGGGAGCGCTGCACTGTCGGAGGGTCAGTACTGAGGGAGCGCTGCACTGTCGGAGGGTCAGTACTGAGGGAGCGCTGCACTGTCGGAGGGTCAGTACTGAGGGAGCACCGCACTGTCGGAGGGTCAGTACTGAGGGAGCACCGCACTGTCGGAGGGTCAGTAATGAAGGAGAGCCGCACTGTTGGAGGGTTGGTTCTGTTGGAGCGTCCCACTGTTGGAGGGTTGGTTCTGAGGGAGCGCCCACTGGCGGAGTGTCAGTAGAGAGGGAGCGCCCACTGTCCGATGGTCAGTGCTGAGGGAGCACCGGACTTTCGGAGGGTCAGTGCTGAGGGAGCGCCGCACTGTCGGAGGGTCAGTGCTGAGGGAGCGCCGCACTGTCGGAGGGTCAGTGCTGAGGGTGTGCCGCACTGTCGGAGAGTCAGTACTGAGGGTGTGCTGCACTGTCGGAGGGTCAGTACTGAGGGAGCGCCGCACTGTCGAAGGGTCACTAGGCCCAGCAGCAAAAATTTTTATTAAATCTGTCAATTGATACATACGCAAGTTTAGATACATTAAATATTAACATTAAATTCATCAATTGACAGAACAAATGCACATTTAAATGTGATTAATAAATGTGTGAATCGATAGTAAAAATACAACTTTAGATGAATTTAAAATGAGAACTGAGGATATTAATGGACAGAAGCCAAACAAGTTTCGATAACTTGAATATTAGTACTAAATGTGTTAAATGACAGAACAACCACAAGTTTATATCAATTAAACCTAATTATTAAATATGTTGTCTGACTGGACAAATCCAAGTTTAGGTAAAACACATTTGAGTATTAAATATGTTAAATGGTGGGGGGAAAGCGGAGTTGCTTATTAAATGCGGCAATTTGCAGAACAAATGCAAAGCTGGACAAACTAAACCTGAAGATTAGGTGTTCAGCGGGATGCGCCGCACATTTGATGATTGTTGATGTTTTAGCAGAGCAAGAAGTGAATTATTTCTGAATATTTTCTAAGATATTAGAGGGAGTCGGGAACTGAGGATGGTGATTTATGCAAATAATCTGTTCAACTGTTAAATTTAATATTGAAAATGAATCTGCTAAAATATATTAAATGTGTTACTGAAATTAAATAATTATAAAAGGTTATCAACTATTGAAATTAAATATATCTACAAAAATACATTACATTCAATATCAAAATTAAATAAATCTGCTGAAAGATTATATTAATTGGCAGAAGGGCAGCTCTCCCTCAGTATTGTCCCACCGACAGGGCAGCGCTCCCTCAGTACTGACCCTCTGACAGTCCGGCACTCCCTTAGTACTGACCCTGCAACACTGCGTGTGTCCTTTCATACTGACCCTCTGACAGAGCTGCGCTCCCTCATTACTGACCCTCCGACAGTCCGTCTCTCCCTCAGTACTGACCCTCCGACAAAGCTGCGCTCCCTCAGTACTGGCCCTCCGACAGAGCTGCGCTCCCTGAGTACTGATCCTCTGACAGTCCGATTCTCTCTCTGAATTTGCCCTCTGACAGTCCATCTCTCCCTCAGTACTGACCCTCTGACAGAGCTGCGCTCCCGCAGTACTGAGCCTCCGACAGAGCTGCGCTCCCTCAGTACTGACGCTCGGACAGTGCGGCTCTCGATCATTACTGACCCTTCGACAATGCTCAGGCAGGAAGGAACCGTAAGACACTTCAATGGAATGAAGGGCGCCTACTTATTCAGACCAAGTGACACATTAAGAAAATGGCGGCAGTCCCCACAGCTCCACACCGGTAAAACCTTCTAATGACACGAACAAGCCAAGATCAGAAATTCAAAAGCCTGCAACCTCACCCGAGGGGAGCCGAGATTTCAAACTACGTGGTCCAGTCCATATGTGTTTGAGGCCGGTGTCGTTTGTTAGGGTGGTGGTGGTGTAGCGGCTGGTGGTGATGTGGTGGTTGGTAGGGGGAGGGCTGCTTGTAAATTCCCTTGGCCTCATGGAAAGGACATTGTGACTGTTCCTCAGGGAATGATGGCCAGAGTCTGACCTTCTTTCACACCCATGAGATTGTACTTTAAGAGCGAAAGATCGGGTCTGAAAGGGTCGACAAAGTGGGTCATGGGAAGCTCGGGTTCCAGACAAATGACTCCAATCAGCTGTCAATATCTAGACAATTATATTGTTAAACTGTGTTATTGACAGGTCAGTTACATTGTTAAATGCAAGACAAACAGGTTCTTATTTTTCATTGGGAAAAAGTCATTTCAATTTCATTAGATAAGTTCTATTTAAAGTCGTGTATTTTGTTTCTGTGCCCTTGCAGAGTCTGTCAATTTGTTAACTAGATTGGAGTTAGCCAATAAAATAAAAGTGTATAAATAGGGGATAGTTGGGGCACTGGTTGTGTGGGAAGAGATTTGAGAGACTGAGCAAGTCAACAGACTTCCTCAATGAAGAAAAGATCTGTCCACGGTTTCTGCTTCACAAACCAGATTGGATCCTGTCAACTCCCCGCGGCCTTGAACAATCACAGGGCCCCGTAGAGACGGGCGTCTTCAGACACTTTGCAGCGTTTCGGGAAACTCCACCACCCCGGCCCATTCTGGAAAACACGAACAAACGCAACAACAGGTGCAGAACGATTTGCCATTCTGTTGCCTCCCCAGACCCACACAGATGAAGGACAATGGTAGAAATGATGGAGCAGATGCCAGGCCAGCGCTCCCTCAGCGGCTCTGCATCATTCGCTGGAAGATCAGGTGGAGGCGGATGGCGTTCTTCTCGCAGATAGCCGGGAACTTCGCCCCGCAGGCCTCGTCGTACCAGCACTGCAGCCTCATCAGGCCGCAGTTTTCCCTCATCCTGTACGTCCTGCTGAAGGCGTTGTCCGGCTGTCCCGGACCCCAGACCCTTCCGCGGGCAAAGCAAAAGCAAAAAACAAACAAGAAAGCGGTCAGTGCTCACCTGGCGGGATTGAGATCCTTTATCTCATACGAGCAGGAACAGCCCCTCAACCACCCCGCACCATTCAAATTGAACAATCTGACCCCTGACCCTCTGCCTAACCCAGTCTGACCCCTGACCCTCATGTAACCTGTGAACTTCAAGTGTCCTCTTTTCTCTTGACCAAGGCTGACCTCTGCCCCAATGATCCAGTGCCTAAAGCTGATTCCCCCTGACCCTCTGTCTAACCTCTGGCTCCCTACATAACCCTTCACCCTCTGCCTAAACACCCTCACGTCTGCCCACTCCCTGACCTTCAGCCTAAACCCTAAACCTCCCTCACCCTCTCTTTCACTCTGACCCTTTTCCTAAACTCAACCCTTTGCCCAACCCCTGACATCCTGCCTAACTCTGGATCATTTACATAACCCCTGACCCCCTTCCCAACCCGTCACCCAGTCTTACCCCTAATCTCACCCTCATATAACCTGTGACCTTCAAGCTGGCCTTTGTTCTCCTGACACAGTTTGATCTCTGCTCCATCGAATGTGCGTCTCACGTTGATTCTCACGACCCTCCGACTCACCCTCTACTAGGCCTTTCTCCTCCGACGCACACAGTAGCCCCAGAGCATCAGCCTATTTCCACCTCAGTCACCCCTCGGTCAATCCCATCGCTACCACCACCCCCTGCCCACCACAAAACAAACTTCGGGCTGACCCTTTGCCACCCCGACCCCAGACGCACTCTGTTACTCACGTTTTCCCATCCATGACCTTCGTCCCATCCACCCACATCCAGATCCCTTCATTCACCGAGTCTGTCATTCCGATCCAATAGGAGGCTTCTTTAGCTTGCTCAAACAGTAAATTCTGTGGAAGTGGAAGGGCATCGTTAGTGGTCATCGGGGTAAACAGGAAATGTGGTAAAGGGAGTAATAGGGTGAAGGTGAAACTGGGGAAAGATGGGAATGGGGAAAAAGGTTGTGGGCAACACGTTGAAAAGCTTTGGAGAGAAAAGGAGCTTGGAGACGGGATAGTCACTTGCAAGGACGGAATGGGAAGGAGAAGTCAAGGTTGTTTTTAAGGACAGGGCTGATGATGGCAGGTTCTAAGGAGAGTTGGAGAGTTGCTGAGGAGAGAGGGATGTTTGCACTTGGCTAAAACCAGTGGCCGGGGAGGGAAACTTCGGTCTGGTGACCGTTCACGTGATTTTGCGGGGTGCGCACTACATTTTATATGGACGGTTCCTTTAGGAACTAGGATCTGATTCCTGGTATGAAAGAGAAAACAGTTGGGCCCCAGTAAATAACCACGTGACCAGGTCACCTGGGAGATGAACAATAGGGAAGCAAAGGGTCAACAAGGGTGCAAAGGAGTGATAAGTGGTGGTTTTCAGTTCAAGCAGTTGGTTTTGAGAGTTTAGAACAAGCTAGAGTGGAGGAAAGATCTCTCCAGCACCATTCAGTTGAAGTTCTGGCTGCGTGTAAAGAGAGTTAAAAATCATGTTAAATGAAGGACTCTTATTGACAGTGAGTTGAATTTCTGACATAGCCAAGCTGAAGAGTGTGTTTGAATGTCAGAGAGATAGAGAGAGAGATCGTTTAACATACAAACCTCAAGAGTGAAAGAATATTAGGACCAAGGATGTTCTAACCCAAGCTGGCTCCGATTAAGGCCCCAGAAGCGTCCATGTTGAATGTGGTGTTTGCAAACTTGGGGCAGCGGTGGAGATTTGAAAGGACCACCTTGCTGGAGGTAGTTGGAAGATCTCAGCCTATGTACAAATCTGTAGCTCAGAGAGGGCATGTGGGGAGATACGTGAGAAAGATGATTGTTGAGAGCTTGGGTGATGTTGGCAGTGGGTAGCCGGTCTTAGAGAAAGTTTGGCCATTTGGTCTCGTGGATGGGAAGAGGGACTCAGCAGATGCAACTGATTGGACAGTCTCAATCTTATTGACAAGGGAGTGTGAGAAGCCCTGGCACTTCTGGTTGGAGGTAAGGGCAGCGGGGAGAGATGTTAGCTGCACCTGGTCGTTGTTGGCGATGGCCAAGTGTCCCTGCTTGCTTGAGCACAGTTCCTTGCTCTGCTCCCAGCTAAGTCTGGTATCCGTTAACAGGAAGCAGCTTCTTGAGTATTGGAGCCAGCCAGGATCAAATACTCGAGGGACATTCTGCATTGAGAGGGGGAAAAGTGGAAACGTTCAGGAATCTATGCTCAGCTCGCAACGTTAAGAGTGCTCTCTAAATGTTGTGACTCTATACCAATTCCCTCCCCCCACCGTGGGACTCCTCACCCATCACCCCAAAACCGAGACTGCTACCCCATCCCCCCAAACTGTGTGTATCCTCACGCCCTCTGCCAATCTGTGGGACTCATCACCTCGTCCTCCTGCATACACTTTGGGACTCTTCGCTCCCCCCTCAAACTGTGGCACTCCACAGCTCCTCAAACACCACCCAACCCCCCAAATTGTTGAACAACTCAACGCTCCCTGAGCAAAGCTGTGGGAAACCTGACCCGTCCACCCCACAAAACTGTGGAACTCCTCAGCACCTCACTACCCAACACCCCCCCACCACCTCCCACTCCCCCCCCACCCCCCGGCCTAAACTGTCTGACTCCTCAACCCACAATGTATGGGATTCCTCATCCCCTCCAGAACCTTTGGGACATGTCACACCCACAGCCCTACTGAAAAATGCTGGACTCCTCACCAGCCACCACCGCCACCCCCCCCCCCACTCAAATTGTAGGGCTTCTCACTTTTCCAATTAGACTCTAGGGGCTGATTGAGCCTCCGCCTGTTCCTGTGTTACATGCTCGAGGAGGGGGCTGAATGGACCTCCTCCTTTACATGTCTAACAGGCTTGAGAGTGCGTGGTGGTGAGCTGAATGAGCCTGATCCTCTCTCTCACCGCCCCACTTGTCAGATGCGACAGGGGCACATGCTCACCATACTTCTCGCAGATCAGGTGTAGCCAGTGTTCGGTAGTGTTTTTGAAGCGTGTACAATCCTGTTGGTCGTTCAGTTGGGCCCGCTCTTGGAGTTTGCTGAAGCTCTCAGTGGCGTTCTGCAGTCTGTCCCGCGCGATGTGTAAATTCTCCGAGGCACCCACGTCTTGTGGAGGCAAAGTGAGAGAAAAAGAGAGAAATGTGACAGTGGTCAGTCCTGCACCGCACTGCGATGTGGCCCTCCCCACACATACTGGGCCTCGGACCAGGGATTGACAACCTCCTTTTCCCGAAGTACACGCTTCACTATTTCTGAACCAATCCCAGATTGTCAAGTGTCTCTCGTCGACAGGGGAGGTATTATGACACAGACGGTGGTAAAGGCTGAATTTTTCAAATCCCAGAGGGAAACCTAACGCAACTGTCATAACCCATTTTTTCAATTTGTATGTTTCGAGGGGCAGGCTTTGAATTCAGCGGTAATAAGACCACTGAGTCTCAAGGGCATTTTTTTATAAAACTAAATTAAACATTTATTAATACAAGGAGGATTGTAAACACACATACATCCAAAAATTACTACAGTAATAACGACAAAAATCCCCTAATTAATCTATGTGTTAGACCCCCGGCAAGGCAACAGTGAATCACATAGATTTAAACAGATACCTGGCAAAACTCACTCTGGACAATCAAAATCAAAGTGAAAGTCTTTCACCTCTGGATCCTTGCAGGCAGCAGCTTGAGGCTTCTCACACTTGTTGGATAATACAAAGCCTCTACCTTGCACACAATCCCCTTTCTCCTTTATACACAGCTTTCTCTTTGAATGTGAATTTCCCATTCTATCATTGGGCTTTTAACTTTACCTCTTCTAACAATAACATCCTTTCATGGCACGAATTTTATTAGTAACCAGAAAAAAAAAGTGAAACAGATTGCCTGGCATCATATGGCTAAGTGCAAGATTTCACTCATTACTTTCAGATGGATTTTAAAAATACAAACTGCCCCCTTGACAAAACATCCCCATGTTTACCAAATTACCACATTCAAACCAACTTCTTTGTGTTCATCAAAGCCTCCAGAACAGCTGGATTTAATCCAATTAAAACACACACACACATAGACACATACACCACTTAACAAGGTTTAAAAAATATTTCCCAAATGCATTATAGACATTAATCTCAGCGTGACAGATGACTGTGTCGTGGTAAAGCCACTCGACCAGCAATCCAGTCCACTGCTCTGGGGACACGGTTTCAATTCCCACCACTGCAGCCGGTGGAATTTAAATTCAATTAACCAAATCTGGAATTGAAAGTTCCTCTCAATCCTGGTGACCATGAAACAACCATCGATTGGAGTAAAAACCCACCTGGTTCAGTATTGTCCCTTTAGGGGAATTAGTAAATCTGCCGTTCTTACCCGCGGTCGGGCCTACACGTGACTCCAGACCCACAGTAATACGGTTGACTCTTAACTAGGTCTCAAGGGCAAGAAAGGATGGGCAATAAATCGTGTCAATAAGAAAAACACTGTAATTTCAAGTAGGCCTCGCTGTATTGTCCTGCTTTTTACGGTATATTTAGTTAGAATTGTGTCAGTAAAATCATATTTGAAACCAAAATTAATTTAATAACACAAGAGTTAGGAGCAGGAGTAGGCCATTCAGCCACTCGAGTCTGCTCCACCATTCAGTAAGATCATGGCTGATCTGATTGTGGTCTCAACTCCACTTTCCTGCCTTACCCCGCCGGGGAACCGATAACCTTCGACTTCCTCAGCCTTGAATATATTCACTGAGCCGGACTCTGTTGGGGAGAGACTTCCACAGGCTGACGACCCTCTGAGGGAAGAAATTCCTCCTCATCTCCAATGGAAGCCCCTTATTCTGAAACCGTGACCACCCTCACCATGTTGCGGATTCCCCCACCTCCCTCATCCACCTTGTCGAGGCCCCTTCAGGATCTGATATGTTTCAATAAGATCGTCTCTCATTCTTCTCAACTCTAAGAGGGGACTTGACAGAGTCGGTGCTGAAAGGATGTTTCCCCTCGTGGGGGTGACCAGAACGAAGGAGGCGGGAGAGGCAGAGTTTAAAAATAAGGGGCCTCCCATTTAAATTGGAGATCAGGAGGAATTTCTTCTCTCAGAGGGTCGTGAGGCTTTGCAACTCTCTTCCCCAGAGAGTGGTGGAGGCTGGGTCACTGAATATTTTTTTGTGGCAGAGGTAGATAGATTCCTGACTAACAAGGGATTCAAAGGTTATCGTGGGGCGGTTCGGCGGAATGTGGAGTTGAGGCCACAATCAGATCCCGACCTCATTCAAAAATGGAACAGGCTCGAGGGGCCGAATTGCCTCCTCCTGCTCCCAATTCATATTTTCATTGGACGCTCCAATGAATACAGGCACTACTTGTCCAAGATTACCTCATCAAGCTAACGGCTTCATCCCAGGAATTATACGTATACACCATTGCTTCAAGGTACAAGTCAGGAGTGTGATGGAAAACTCCCCACTTGCCTGGACGAGTGCAGCTCCCACAACACTCAAGAAGCTCGACACCATCCAGGACAAAGCAGCCCCGCTGGATTGGCAGCCCATCCACAAATATTCACTCCCTCCACCACCGGGGCACAGTGCAGTCAGTGTGTACCATCTACAAGATGCACTGCAGCTCACCACCACCTTCTCAAGCGGCAATTAGGGATGGGCAATAAATACTGGCCCAGCCAGTGACTCCCGCATCCCATGAATAAATAAAGAAAACTCGGCTTCCTTTCTTCTCTCCAGCTGCAAATTGTGCAAAGAAATCTCGCACGAAGAAGGGATGTTAGGATCATAAAATCATACATATTAGCAGGAGTAGGCCACTCGGCCCCTGGACCTTGCCCCGCCATTCAATCAGATAATTCAATAACAACTCAATAGTTCCATAATTATAATAACACTAATAATTATTCAATAATATTCAATAACACCCTTATACAAAATGGCAGGGAGACAAAAAAACAGGTAACTATCGTCCAGTTAGCCTAACATCTGTCATTGAGAAAATATTAGAGTATTATAAAGGATGTAATTGCAGAACGTTTGTAAATTCATAATATAATAAAGCAGTGTCAGCATAGTTTCAGCAAAGGGAAATCATGCCTGACAAATTTATTAGAAGTATTTGAGGAGGAAACAAGCAGGATAGATAAAGGGGAACCAGTATATGTATGTCCAAAAGACGTTCAATAAGATACCAGTCATAAGGCTACTTAAAAAGATGTGAACCCATGGCGTAAGGGGTTGCATATGAGTATGGATAGAGGACTGGCTAATTAATAGAGGACAGAGAGTTGGGATAATGGGGGCATTTTCAGGATGGAAACCTGTAACAAGTGTAGTGCCACAAGGATCAGTGCTGGGGCCACAATTATTTTCAATATGCATCCATATCTTGGATGGTGGAAGGGAATGTACTATCGCCAAGTTTGTGGATGACACAAAAATAGGCGGGAAGGCAAGTGGTGGGGATAACAAAATGCATCCACACAGGGGCATAGGCAGGTTCATTGAATGGGCAGAAACTTGGCAAATGGAATATAATGTGGGAAACTGTGAAGTTAAGCACTTTGACAGGACGAATAGGGGAACTGAATGTTATTTACATGGAGAAAGACCGCAGAAAGCTATGATAGAGAGGGATTTAGGAGTCCTTGTGCATGGATCACAAAAAGCTAACATACAATTCAGCAGGTAATCGGGAAGGCATATAGAAAGTTGGACTTTATATCAAAAGGAATGGACTATAAACACAGGGAAATCTTGCTAAAACTATTCAAGGCACCATTTGGACCATACCTAGAATAGTGTCAACAGTTTTAGTCCTAGTTAGTTTAGGAGATAACTGGCATTGGAGGCAGCCCAGAGAATGTTCACTTGGTCGATTCCAGGGATGGAGGGATTTTTTTTATGAGGAGAGGTTGAGTCGGTTGGGCCTGTAGTCATTGGAGTTTAGAAGAATGAGATTTGACCTTACTAGAACATAAAATGTTATTAGGGGGCTTGGCAGGGTAGATGCTGAGAGGCTGATTCCCCTTGTGGGAGAGTCTAGGACCAGAGGGCATAATATCAGAGTAAGGGGACGCCCATTTAAGACAGAGATGAGGAGGAATTTCTTCTCTCAGCGTGGTGGATCTGTGGAGTGCTGCATCTGTACCTGCTGAATGGTTAAGTATACTCAAGATGGATGCATACAGATCTTTAATCAGGAAGGGAATCAAGGGGCATGGGGAAAAGGCAGGAAAGCGGAGTTGAGCACTATCAGATCAGCCATGATCTCACTGAATGGCGGAGCAGACTCAATGCACTGAATGGCCTCCTTCTACTCCTATGCTTTATAGACTTATAAGATCGTGGCTGACCTGATTGTAGACTCAGCTCCACTTTCGTGCCTGCCCCTCCCCAGCCCGCATTTAACCCTTGACTCCCTCGTTGATCAAAAACAGATCTAACGAAGCCATGAATGTATTCAATGACATGGCCTCCACTGCTCTCTGGGGGTGAGAAATCCACAAACTAACAAGCCACACAGGAAACACAGGGAAAAAAAATGCCTTATGTCAGTTGGGGAGTCGGTGGTGGTGAGAGGTAAAGTCATGGGATTAATAACGCAGCAGACCCAGGCTGGTACTCTGGGGTTCAAATCCTACCAACTAGTGGAATTTAAATTCAATCAATAAGATCTGTAATTGAAATCTAGTTTCTATAATGGCCACCATAAATCTATCATTTATTGTTCTAGAAACCCATCGGGATCACTAGTGTCCTTCAGGGAAGGAAATCTGCTGTCCTTACTCAGCCTGGCCTACATGTGACTCCAGACCCCCAGCAATGTGGTTGACCCTTCACTGCCCTCTGAAATGGCCAAGCAAGCCACTCAGTACAAGGAAATGGGGATTAGGGATGTGTAACACATGCTGACCTTGCCAGTGACGCCGACACCCCAAATAATCAATTAAAGCCATCTTCAATGGGAGCCCCTTATACAGAAACTATGTCTCCTCGTTCTTGATTCCACCAAAAGGGAGAAGCATCCTCCCTGTCAAGCCCCTCTCAGGATCTTATATGTTTCAATAAGATCACCTCTGCTTCTTCTGAATGCCGATTTGTACAGGCCCAAACTGTCCAAACTTTGTTTCAGAGAGATCTGGCTGTCTTAGCGTATGAATCACAAGAGGTTAGTCTGCAGGTAGAGCAAGTAACTAGGAAAACTCATAGAATGTTATCATTTATTGCGAGGGGGAATCAAATACAAAAGGTGGTTATGCTTCAGTTATACAGGGCATTAGTGGGGCCATATCTGGATTCATGTGCACAGTATTAGGCACCTTATTTCAGAAAGGATGTAAATACATTGGAAAAAGTTCAGAGAAGTTTTACCAGACTAATTCCAGGGATGGGCGGGTTGTGTTATGAGGTCAGGTTGGACAGGCTCGGCTTGTATCCACTGGACTCGAGTAAAGTAAGAGGCGACTTGGTTGAAAACTTTAAGATCCTGAGGGGTGTCGACAGGCAGGGTGTGGAGAAAATGACTCCCATTGTGGGAGAATGGAGAACGAGCGGTTTAATAATGAGGGGTTAGCCATTTCAGATAGGGATGAGGAGCAGTGTTTTCCCTCAAAGTGTCATGAGTATTTGCAAGTGTCTTCCTCAAAAGGTGGTGGAAGCAGAGCCTTTGAATATTATTAAGGCCGAGCAAGATTGATTCTTCATTAGCAAGGGGGTGAAAGGTTATCAGGGTGTTGGCAGGAATGTGGGGTCAAGGTTACAATAAGATCAGCCGTGATCTGATTGAAAGGCGGAGCAGACTCGAGGGGCCGAGTGGCCCAGTCCTGTTCCTAATTTGTTCGTCACTAAGACAAACCCCTTCATCCCAGGAATCAGCTCAGTGAACCTTGCCTGAACTGTTGCAGTATAAGTATGTTTCTCATTAAATAAGGAGTAAAAACTGGACAGAGCGGTCTCACCAGCCGTGCTAGTGTACTTACAGTTTGTTGCAAAGTATGCCACTAGGCAAATTGGGCCCACACAGGCGACGACACCAGCGATGGCCAATGCCATGAAGATAGCTTGGACCCTCTTTTCATGGAGAGCTGTCCCTGATATCACAGAAAGAAAAGGGAATAATAAAAACTGCAATCCTAGATCACACTTCAGCAGCCAATGAGCACGAAATCGGAACCGTTGACCCGGTTGCAGTGCAGGAAACGCATCAGCAAATTTACACACAGCAAGAACCCCAAATGGCAAGGAAATAAGGACCCAGATTATCTGTGCTCCCAGTGATGTGGGTTGAGGGGGAAATCTTGGCTCCAGGGTCCTGGGGAGCAATGTCCCCACTCCCCAACTCGTTTACAGTGCTGGCCGGGAGGACATTTACATCCACCTCAGGTGGCAGGTGGGGCTCGCGGTTTGATGAGCTCCCTCAGTACTGACCCTCCGACAGTGCGGCGCTCCCTCAGTACTGACCCTCCGACATTGCGGCGCTGCCTCACTGCTGACCCTCCGACAGTTCTGTGCTCCCTAAGTACTGACCCTCCGACATGCGGCGCTCCCTCAGTACTCACCCTCCGACAGTGCAGCGCTCCCTCAGCACTGACCCTCCGACAGTGCGGCGCTCCTTCAGTGCTGACCCTCCGACAGTGCGGCGCTCCCTCAGTACACACCATCCGTCATTGCGGCACTCCTTCAGTACTGACCCTCCGACAGTGCGGCTCTCCCTCAGCACTGACCCTCCGACAGCGCGGCGCTCTTTCAGCACTGACCCTCCGACAGTGCGGCGATCCCTCACAACTGACCATCCAACAGTGCAGCACTCCCCCAGTACTGACCCTCCAACAGTTCAGTGCTCCCTGAGTACTGACCCTCCGACTGTGCGGTGCTCCCTCAGTACTGACTCTCCGACAGGGCAGCGCTCCCTCAGTACTGACCCACCTACAGTGCAGTACTTCCTCAGAACTGAGTCTCCAACAGTGCAGCGCTCCCTCAGTACTGACCCGCCTACAATGCGGAACTCCCACAGTAGTTACCCTCCGACAGTGTGGCACTCCCTCAATGACGCTCCGACAGTGCGGCGCCCAGTCAGTGTATGGAAATCCAAAGGGTTGGCCACCAATGTTGGAGTTATTATAATGTGTGGTGCACATGAGGCCACGATGAAAGTCAGGGAGCAGGAGGTTTTGCAGGTATTACTCAGTGATGGGTTGGGGGAGGGACTCGAGGGCGAGGAGATTGGAACCAATGCCGTTCAGGAGTATGTTCGCTCGCACTCACTTTGGCTTTCGACCTCGTCGTAATCCTCTTCCTCCAAGACATCATCTTCGATATCCATGATGAGGTCCGGCAGGTCATTATCTTCGTCGTACTCAAGGGACTCGACATCCCCTCCTGTTGCACGGTCATCATTTACTCCTCTCCGCCCAGGGTTCCTGGGCAGCACTTTAGACCCCCTCATTCCCCCTTCACCCTCAACTGATCAACCAGTGCCAAAGACAAAGATGTCCACTCACCTCAACTCCCCATATAATCTTACCCTGTATTCTAAACTTCACCAGCAACAGATGAATTTGAACCACCTCACTCAGCCGGATGAGTAATTCAACAAATCCAACTATGAAGCTGAGTTGACTTTTCGATTCAGGCAGTGGAGGTTATTTTTGAAGGGTCTAAGGATCAATTTGCGGGCTTTACAGTGTGAGGAATTCTTAATTTTGTGTATATTTTGCCACTTATTTCGACATAACCACTGCTTTAAGCTTGCGTCTTGAGATTGCATATTAATTGTTCAATAAAGATTTGAGAATTTAATTATTTTTTAATTCATTGCTCTGCTTCAAGAATTACATCAGTATACTTAGAAATAGAAGTATTATTTGCGATGTCTTATTAATAAGCTAATGATGGATTATTCAGATTAAGAGTTATTTGATTATGTTAATAACACATTATTAAAATCAATCAAATATTTAGTATACTAATGATGGATTAGTGAGATTAATTGAAAAATGAGTCTGAAAGTAATGCATTAAGGTAAATTAATAATTAAGTATGGAAAAAGTTAATTTATTAAGCAAAATTAATACCTGGCAAAATTAATGATGGACTATTGCAAAAATTAACAATTAGAGATCAGTGAAGCCAATTAATCACTAGGCTGATTAATGATCAACAACTGGGATTAATTAAAACGTATATATTAACAGATTATAAAGTTATAATATATCACTGTTAAGCAATTGAGAATGATTACACCTACACTAATAACAAGTTATGAATAATTAATTTGAAGCTTTGTTGAATTAATTAGGATTGTTAACAGTGGACATTGAAATTAGTTATCAGAGGCACCCGCTATAAATTGTTGACATTAACTTGTAATTAGCTACATTAAAGAGGGAATATGTTTACATGAGAAATACAATCATTAAACAACTATTATGAATTGGAAGTATTAAATAATAACAGGATGTTGACATTAATAATTTGGTAGATATGATGGATAATACTAATTTGTAATTAGATATATTAAGTACAGATTATTAAGATTAATTAATAATTAGATGTTGATTATTGAGTCATTAATACAAATATTAGTGATATTTAATGATTAATGGACAATTAGCTATTTTAATGATTAATTATTGAGAATAAGTAAAAAATGCATAAGTGATAGTTCATTACATTTAATTAATACTTACAGCTCCTAATTATAGATTATCGCCCTCCTCAGTACAGACAATTAGACGGTCTAATCTAGGGAATAGAGATGATTTAATATTTGGATTAATGTTCGATTAAGTTTAATAATTAGATTTATTAAAAATAGCAATAGGCAAATTAATGGTTAATTATATTAATAGATTATTCAACAATTAAACTGAGTAGTATTGATTATTAAGCTAAATTAGATATATTAATGATAAATAACTAAGATTATGGGATAATTAAACAGATTAATGATAATATGCATCAAAATGAAACATATTAATGTTAGATTCTTTCGATTATTGAATATTCTGACGGTTTATTGGCTCAGCACTTCCGGCGCACATTTTGGGGAGAGAGGGAAGCAGACGGAAGTGACGTCGTGACCCCGGGAATGAGGTTACCACCCTGGAAATGGTTCCCGGGAGGTCACCACTGGGACAGTGACACAGGGCGTCACGTGACAGGCTGGGCTGTGAGACTCAATGGAGCAGAACAGAGAGCGAAACAATATTAACGATAACTGGAGACTCGATGGAGCAGAACAGAGAGCGAAGCAACATTAATATATTAATAATAACTGCAGACTCAATGGAGCAGAACAGAGAGCGAAGCAATATTAATATATTAATAATAA
The DNA here is from genome assembly GCF_964194155.1 of Cetorhinus maximus. Lineage (NCBI taxonomy): Eukaryota > Metazoa > Chordata > Chondrichthyes > Lamniformes > Cetorhinidae > Cetorhinus > Cetorhinus maximus. The sequence goes on from NW_027596415.1 coordinate 239,048, forward strand.
CTGCAGACTCAATGGAGCAGAATAGAGAGCGAAACAATATTAATATATCAATAACTGGAGACTGGATGGAGCGGAACAGAGAGCGAAGCAACATTTATATATTAAAAATAAATGGAGATTCAATATTGCAGAATATAGAACGAAGTAAAATAAATATATTTATAATAACTGGAGACTCACTGGAGCAAAATACAGAGCGAAGCAAAGTTAATATATTAATAATAACTGGAGACTCGATGGTGTAATACAGAAAGAGAAGCAACATTTATATATTAATAATAAGTGGAGACTCAATGGAGCAGAAGAGAGAACTAAGCAAAATGAATATATTTTTAACTGGCGACTCAATGCAGCAGAATAGAGATCGAATTAAAATTAATATACTAATAATAGCAGGGGACTCAATGGAGCAGAATAGAGAGAAAACCAGTACTAGACGCGGCGATGGGGTAGTGGTGTTGTCATTGGATTACCAGAAACCCAGCAGCACTTTCTGAACATCCGACTTCGAATCCTCACCGCGGCAAATGGTGGAATCTGAATTAAATAAATATCTGGAATTAAAAGTCTAATAATGACCATGAAACTATTGTTGTAAAAACCCATCTGGTTCACTAATGTCCTTTAGAAAATCCGACCTTACCTGGTCTGATCTGCAGGCGGCTTTCACAGCAAAGTGGTTGAATCTTAAAGATGCCTCTGAAAAAGGGCAATAAATGCTGGCCGGGCCAGCGACGCGCCCACATCCCATGAATGAATAACTGCAGAGTCAATGGAGCAGAACAGGGAGAAAATCGATATTAATATGTGAATAATAACTGGAGACTGATCTTCCATTCAATCACTGGCGTAAAACAACTTTAATATCTGAATAATTGTCATATTCCTGTTTATGTGAGATAACAGTCCGTAAGTTTGAAATAAAAAGTGTATTGTTTTTAGAAATCATTTACAGATGTTGAGACTTGAATTCCTCTCTAATCCTTTGGTAGATTTAAACGAGCGAATCACCTTCTTGCAGCCAGACTGGACATCGACAGTCACAAAGCCACCGCAATAGCAACTTCACCCATTTCCAGCGCTGTAACTGCTGGCTGCTATCTCCACCCAGAGGCAGCATGTATCTCTGACAGTGCAGCACTCCCTCAATACTGATACTCCGACAGTGCGGCACTGCCTTGGTGATGACCCTCCGACAATGCGGCGCTCCCTCAGTACTGAACCTCCGACAGTGCGCTACTCCCCCAGTACTGACCCTCGCCAGTGCCGCATTCCCTCTTTACTGAGCCTCCGACAGAGCGGTACTCCCCGAGTACTGACCCTCAGTTTGATCGGGACCGGCTCCGACCTCCGTTTGCAGATCCAGTGCTGCGGAGCGCTGCACACAGCGTTAGCCCACGTTCCTCGGCGCAGGGAGACGCAGTTCTTGAAAGCCTCTAGCCCGTAGTCGAAGTGACTGTCGGGGCTGCCGCGGTCCCAGAATCTCGGAGAGTTGGGGGGAGATGGAGCAAACAGAGTTTGTGAGTGAAAATCAAGCGGTCACCCGTCCACCCCCGGCCACCAAAATATAGCCCTCAGGGGCTGACTGGAAAGAGAAAAATGCCACCAATTCCCAAGTGAGGCACCATCCAACACTCCCAGGACAGGAACAGTCCGGGGTTAGATACAGAGTAATAGTCCCTATACACTCTCCTCATCAAACACTCCCAGGACAGGTACAGCACGGCGTTTAGATACAGAGTAAAGCTCCCTCTACACTGTCCCCAAAAAACATTCCCAGGACAGGTACAGCACGGGGATAGATACAGAGTAAAACTACCTCTACACCGTCCCCATCAATCAATCCCAGGACAGGTACAGCACGGGGTTAGATACAGAGTAAAGCTCCCTCTACACTGTCCCCATCAAACAGTCGCGGGACAGGTACAGCACGGGGTTAGATACAGAGTGAAGCCACACGAGCACTATTGGTGTCCATACCTTCCTAGGTCTCCTCTGCACTGATCTGGTTATTATCCCCTCCGGGCGCCTGTTCTTCTCGCTTCACCTCAACCTGCCTTTCGGCTGACCCGGTGAACGCTCCTCCACCGAGCTGTCGTCCTCTTGCTGCCTCCGTCTATACCAAACCTCCTCCTCATCATCATCCGCCATGTAGGGGGAACTCTCCTCCTCTTCAACACCCCCTGGGCTGATCTACCAATCAGTTCAGACCGATTGTCCCAACGCCCCTTTTAAAACTGGCTTCACATTCTTCACTCCAGTTTTCTCACTCACCTCACCCACACGCCCTGTTTGTTATCAAAGTAAATTCGGCCAAAGTAAAGGAGGGGATTATTGATCGATATCTGCAATCGCCTGGACTAAATTGCGTTTCGAACGAACCAAACCCTGTGCCTCACTTTTCAAAGAGACTCGTTATTGAGGTTAACCATTGATTATTAACGGCGAATTCAAACTAATCTCTGAAACGACTTGGATTATTTATTGCAGATTATTCTGTATTTGGAATTAATAATTAATAGTTACAATTATGATGTGATTGGATTTGGTTTGCCGATATATGTTAAAGGATAAAGTGATTAATTATTCATTTCTGAATTAACAACTTTAAGTAAATGCAGATTAACCCTTCCGCATCATTCCGGATCAATAAGAGATTTTTTTTAAATACCTTCACAAAGGTTGAGAATGAGTTTTAAATATTTCGATAAATTACTAAACGTTCACCTAAATCATAACGTATTTTGTTTTTTAGATTAGTATTACTGATCGATTCGGATTAATCTATTCAACACCCTGATTTCGAAATAGGGTGATTAATTATTAAATATTTAGCCAAAATTTTCGATGAGCCAAACATTGAATATTTGGTTAGCGCGGGTGATGAACAATTAATTATTCCAAAGTAATCAACGAGGTAGAGAAATAATTTGCATGTGTTAATATATAAAGGAACACAAGTTTAATGAAATTAACATTGATTATTAAATAACAAACGAATTTAGTATTTAGACTGCGCAACCATTTACAGATTATATAGTGATTAGGACAGGTCTATGCAGAATAATAAGTATTTCTTGAAAACTAAGGTTAAATATGATTATGAAATATTCAATAACATTCTTAAATGTGTACAAAAAGTATTAAATATTTTTATTGTTGTTTAACTATTGATAATACAGACTGACAAAATTAATGATGGGTTATTTAATGAACGAGTTGATTTAGGGAACAAACACAAATTTTGATAAATTAATTATAAATACTAAAAACCTGAAAAATGTATTATTTAGGCAGAAAAAGGCAAGTTTAGATCAGTTATATTATGAGCATTATGTATTAAGATGAATTATACCATTAATTGTGCAAATGTTTACTGATTATTACAGACAGCCAGGCTAATAAAAAGTAAATTCTGCTATTGTATTGGAACAACACAAATTTACATAACTAGTTACTAAATATGTAGCTGAGTTATTATTAGGTTATGCTAATTCATACCAGCCATTAGCAGCCTGTCATTTATTGAAAATTTGTGATAGAACAAAGAGAAGTTTAGAAAAAATAAATGCTTTTAAGCATGAAGCCAAATTATTACTAAAAGCAAGTTTTATTTAAATTTTGAATGAGCTGTTCTTTACTGATTAATATAGATTATTTGAAAGTACTGGATTATTTAAATATGGTAATTGGTAGAATAAAGACATGTTTAAAGAAAGTAAAATGTATTTACGAAATGTGTTAATTAACAGAACAAACGCAAGTGTAAATCCAATGTTTCAAATCTTCCAATTGATACAAATGCACGTTTAGATAAATTAAATATTAACATTAAATTAAACAATTGAGAAAACAATTACTCGTTTAAATTTAATTAGGAAATGTTTGAATCGAGAGAACACTACTTTGAATGTATTTAATAATAGTTCTGAGTACATTAATTGACAGCAGGCATACAAGTTCAGATAACTTGAATATTAATACTAAATGTGTTAATTGACAGAACAACCACAAGTTTAGATAAAATAAATCTAATTATTAATATGTTGAATGACAAGACAAATCGAAGTTTAGGTAAAACAAACGTGTGTAGTAAATATTTTAAATGATGGGGGAAAGCGGAGTTGCTTATTAAACGCGGTAATTTGCTGATCAAATGCAAAGCTGGACAAACTAAACATGAAGATTAGTTGTTCAGCCAAATTGTTATTTGGGCTGCGCCGGTCATTTGATGATTGTTGACGGTTTAGCAGAGCAAGAAGTGAATTATTTGGTGAAGGTTTACTAAGATATTGAAGGGGTTCAGGAGCTAGAGACGATTATTTATGCTAAGAAACTGACCAATTATTAAATTTAATATTGTAAATGAATCTGCAATAATATGTTAAACTGAATACTGAAAATAAATATGCCAAAACATCTTAAATGTATTACTGAAATTAAATAATCAAACGTTAACAAAGTACCTATTGAAATTAAATATACCTACCAAAATGTATTAAATTAAACATCAACATTGAATAAATCTGCTATAAGTTTATATTAATTGGCTGAAGGCCCCCACATTTAGGCAAATTGAATATTATTACCATGTGTTAAGGGACAGAACCAACACAAGTTTAATTAGAGCAAAAGCGATTATTAAATATGTTAATTGACAGGAATATATCGATTTAAAATCATCCAAAATATATTACATTTGAAATTTAAATTAATTAAATCTCTCAAAATATATTAAATTGAATTAACAGAACAAATGCAAGTTTAAATGGAATATGATTATTAAATCTGCCAAATGATTTCAACGCAAGTTTAGATAAATTAAATGTCAATACTATATGCATTAATGCCAGAACACACACACACGTTTTAAATAAGATTACTTTGTTAATCAATAGGAAACAGCACGAGTGGAGATAACTTACTGACCATGTTAATTGACAGAGGACACAATTTTAGACAACTTGAAAACCAATACTAAATAGGTTCACTGGCAGAACAAATGCCAGTTTAGAAAATGTAAATCTAATTATAAAATATGTGAACTGAGGGAACAAACTCAAGTTTAGGCTGAATATCTAGTAAACATTAACATTAAATAAGTCAGTTGACAGATCAAACAAACATGTTTCAATATGATTATTAAATGTGTTAATCGACAGCGTGAAAAAGACACGAGTTTGTACAAACTGATCAATGAACCTTAAATGTTGCAGTTAAATCTGTCCATATATTAATTCACAGAACAAACACAAATTTAAACTGAATATGATTATTAAAACTGTTCAATTGAGGTAAATGTAAGTTTTATATAAAAAATAACATTAAATCTGTTTAAATGTGATTGGAATTCAATAGATATTGAATTGATATGAATTTAATATTGAAATGAAACCCGCCAAATGATGAATTGAAGCTTTGAATTGTAATTATCTGATAGAAAGTATCAGGATTCCTCAGGGAAATTGCTGAATGTTGGATTATGTTAATATTTGGGGGAATTAATTAGTATTTTTGATCATTTGAGTTTAGGGGATGTTAATGGTTAATTGACGATTATCGGTTGCCCTCCGGCTAATTTCTATCGCTTATTGGATAATCCTCCCTCTGAGGCCCCGACAGAAGCTGCCTCCGGGACCAGGCCGCAAAAAGAGCCTGGGCCTCTCCCCGCGGTGCCAGGGGGAGTTAGGCCGCACCCAGCACACGCCGCCCGGCTCTAGAGCGGATCGCCACCACCGCCATATTAGGTAAGGCTGGGACTGGAAGAGGAGGTATCCAGGGGCGAGGAAAGGAAGGGGCGTAGCCTCGGCAGGCATGACGTCAGGGTAAGCGACTGTGCGTCTGGCATCGCAATAGTGAGAGAGCTGCGCGCGCAGCCAAGATTCCCATGGACACCAGAGGGTGAGAACAACCCGGAATGAAAATAGAGGAAATTAATTAATAAATTAGAGAGAGAGGGAGAGAGTAACCCAGTGTGAAAATAGAGCAGGAAATTAATTAATAAATTAGAGAGAGATAGAGAGAGAGTAACTCAGTGTGAAAATAGAGGAGGAAATTAATTAATAAATTAGAGAGAGAGAGTAACCCAGTGTGAAAATAGAGGAGGAAATTAATTAATAAATTAGAGAGAGAGTAACCCTGTGTGAAAATAGAGGAGGAAATTAATTAATAAATGAGAGAGAGAGTAACCCAGTGTGAAAATAGAGGAGGAAATTAATTAATAAATTAGAGAGAGAGTAACCCTGTGTGAAAATAGAGGAGGAAATTAATTAATAAATTAGAGAGAGAGTAACCCTGTGTGAAAATAGAGGAGGAAATTAATTAATAAATTAGAGAGAGAGTAACCCAGTGTGAAAATAGAGGAGGAAATTAATTAATAAATTAGAGAGAGAGAGTAACCCAGTGTGAAAATAGAGGAGGAAATTAATTAATAAATTAGACAGAGAGAGAGAGAGAGAGTAACCCAGTGTGAAAATAGAGGAGGAAATTAATTAATAAATTAGAGAGAGAGAGAGAGTAACCCAGTGTGAAAATAGAGGAGGAAATTAATTAATAAATTAGAGAGAGAGAGTAACCCAGTGTGAAAATAGAGGAGGAAATTAATTAATAAATTAGAGAGAGAGAGTAACCCAGTGTGAAAATAGAGGAGGAAATTAATTAATAAATTAGAGAGAGATAGTAACCCAGTGTGAAAATAGAGGAGGAAATTAATTAATAAATTAGAGAGAGAGAGTAACCCAGTGTGAAAATAGAGGAGGAAATTAATTAATAAATTAGAGAGAGAGAGAGAGTAACCCAGCGTGAAAATAGAGGAGGAAATTAATTAATAAATTAGATAGAGAGAGAGTAACCCAGTGTGAAAATAGAGGAGGAAATTAATTAATAAATTAGAGAGTGAGAGAGTAACCCAGTGTGAAAATAGAGGAAAAATGCAAATAATGAATTAGATAGAGACAGAGACAGCAACCCAGTGTTCAAAGAAAGGAGGAATGTAAGTTATAAATTAGAGAGAGGGAGGGCGATCAATGCAGTGTGCTAATAGAGGTGTAAAAATGAATAGCGAGAGAGAGAAAGCAACGCAGTGCATAAATATAAGGGGATGTAATTAATAAATTAGAGAAAGAGAGAGATAGAGCACCATAGTGTCCAAATTCTGGAGGAACTTCATTAATAAATTAGAGGGGACACATTGAAACCTAGTGTGTAAATAGAGGATTAATGTAGTTAATCAATTAGAGGGAGAAACCCATTGTGCAAATGGAGCGGGAATGTGATTAATATAATGCAGAGGTAGCAACCAGTGTACAAATAGAGGTGGAATACAATTAATAAATTATACATATACGGAGTGAAAGCAACTCAGTGCGCAAATAGAGAATTGCAAATAATAAAGTAGAAAGAGAGAACAATTAAAAAAATTAGAGAGAGAGAGAGAGCAAATACCACTTCCTGTCTTTTGGCAGTCTAACAATTTCCATTGTTTTTATCTATCAAAAATATAGATTGATTCACTCAGCATGTAGTCCTGGACCTTGGAATGTGGCAGAATGGAACTTTCGCTCGAGAACAAGTATTTGCACTGGAGGACCAGCAGTTTTCAGGCAGAGCAAAGAACGGCTTTCATCAAGTTGGTGATTCTCCAGCTGCAGCTGACGTTTGTCTCAGTGTTTGTCCCTGGAAAAGCCCATAAAGCACAGATTCCTGTGTCACAGAACTGCTCGCGATGAACCCCGTCAAAAAACACTGCATCTCTCTCCAGGACATTGCAAAGGTGCATTCCAGAAGGAGGTGAACAACATTCTCTTACGATTTAATGCAAAAAAACACCACATGGCGGAAGCACAGAGGATGCTGAAGGTGAGAAACAGAAAATTACGTTTCACACAAAGTGGGGTGGCCGGGGGGAGGAGTTGCATTAACATGGAAAAGATTAAATGCTGGAGTGCCTGTGTGTGTGTCTGTGTGTGTGTGTCTTTGTCAGCAGTTCAGGTACTTGCTTATTATTTATTCATTCTCTGGATGTGGGTGTTGCTGCCTCTGCCAGCATTTGTAGACCATCCCTAATTGCTCCTTGGGAAGGTGCTGGTGAGCTGCCTTGAGCAATCTACCCTCTGCTGGATACTGTCAGAATCAGACAGCCAGACATGCACTCTCACTCACACACACATACACTCCTTTACCAGTCTACACTCTGCTAGATACTGTCAGAATTACATAAACCCAGAAACACTCAGACACACACACGCACACCTTTAACAATCAACCCTCTGCAGGATAACTGTCAGAGTGACATAGAAACAAACACCTTTACCAATATATACTGCCTGAATCTCACACACACACTGCACACACCTTTACAAATCCCCACCGTGTGTGCGTTCGCGATTCCCTGCTGTGTGTGTTTCCCCCTGTGTGTAATAATCCATTCATTATTCTGTGTGTAATTATCAATTGTCAGTCAGTCAATAAGCCTAATATTTAACATCTTATGTACATAGTTGAGTATTTTGTTGAATATTTAACAATCATATGTAATCTTTGTGTGCTTTAACTGTACACTTTAAAAGTCCCTGTCATATATCGAGCTGGGACAAGTCACTCTCTTTAGGAGCTGCTGGTTTAACTATTTAACTCACTTAAAATTCTGCTAGCTCTAGGTCTGAAACTGACTCTCACACCAAAGCTAAACTGGAATCAGCTTTACCATTCAAATTCTCACATTGAACCAAAATTTCAAACATACTCACCCTTGGCTATGACTCAGAAATATCCACTCTTACTTCTTATGGCAGGTACCTGTTCAACTGGTTATCTCAAGGTCAGAATCAGACTCTTACTCTAATATTACTCTCATTCTAAAATTAAACTTGTATCAGATTTAACTTTTGAATTATCACTTTAAACCAGATTCACAAAAATACTCATTTCAGTGTCTGTCTCGCTCAGGCTAATGTCTCCTCTCACTGACTGTGTGCCCATTACTGGTTGTGCACTTTAAAAGTCCCTGTCTTATATTGAGCTGTGGAGAGTCACACTCTAGCTGAGCTACCTACTGCTGTAATGAAAAAATATTCAGCCAAGGGTGATTGACAGTGAACTGCCAAAAAGTCAGTTGCCTGTTGAACTAGGCTGCTGACCAATGTGTGCTGTGATGTTTGAAGGTGAGACTGCCATTGGTTGATCCCGCTCTTGGGTGAGGGTGGCAGGGCCAATGAGGTAAGGGGGGTTACCTCAGGAGCTGGTTATTAAAGGGGGATTCAGGCCATGAAACCTTCATGTGTGGATTATGAGTTCAGGGTGTAGTTCCATATCAGACATTATGGTTTTACAGTCTGGCCGACTCCCATCTAATAGGAGGGCAAAATCATTCTTTCACTGAAAACACACCTCTCAAATCAAATGGATTCACAGCGCTGGGTGCCAGATGTCACAGATTTATTCAGCCAACATTAATCAATGAATAAAACGTAAGAGGCAAAAATTCAGACAAAAAGCTGCCAATTTTTGGATGAGAATTCAAACGGGTTAGTCACCAGTTTAGAATACAGATCAATCGGAGCTTACGGACATGGGAGTGAGGAGCAGGATTAGGCCATTCAGCTCCTCGAGCCTGCTCCACCTTTCAACAAGATCGTGGCTGAACTGCTTGTGGCCTCATCTCCACTTTCCTGCCTGTGCCCCCCACCCCCGCCAACCAAATAACAATTTGATCCTCTTGTCGATCTGAAATCTGTATAACTAACCCTTCAGTATATTCAATGTCTCGGCCTCCACTGCTCTCTGGGGGAGAGAAATCCATTCCACAGACTAACAACTCTCTGAGAGAAGAAATTCCTTCTCATCCCCGTCTTCAATGGGAGACCCCTTGTTCTGAAACTTTGCCCCCCCCACCCTTGTTCTAGGACCCCCACCACCCCACGCGACGACGAAACAATCTCTCAGTATCTTTGTTTCAATAAGGTCACCTCTCATTCTTCAAACCTCCATCGGGCACAGGCGCAACCTGGCCAACCTTTCCTCCATAAGGCAGCCCCCTTCATCCGAGGAATCAGCCCATTGAATCCTCTCTCAACGGCTTCTCATGTGATCCGCCCCTTTCTGAATTGAAAAGGACAAAACGTACAGTAACTGAATTGCTAACTACCAGTTGCAATACCCAACCTTTCAGGAGTCTTACTCTCTCAACAGTACAAGGCACTAGTTAGACCACACCTAGAATACTGTGAACAGTTTTGATCCGCTTATTGAGGGAAAGATGTACTGGCATTGGTGGCAGTCCAGAGAAGGTTCACTAGGTTGATCCCGGGGATGGAGGGATTTTCTTATGAGGAGAGGTCGAGTAGGTTGTGCCTGTACTCACGGGTTTAGACGAATGTCATGCGACCTCACTGAAACATAACATTCTTAGGGGGCTTGATACAGTAGATGCTGAGAGTCTGTTTCCCCTTGTGGGAGAGTCTAGGACCAGAGGGCATAATTTCAGAGTAAGGGGGCCCACATTTAAAATAGAGATGAGGAGGAATTTCTTCTCAAAGGCTAGTCAATCCGTGGAATTCTTTACCGCAGAGGACTGTAGAGGCTGGGTCGTTGAATATATTGAAAACTGAGATAGACAGACAGATTTTTAATCAGTAAGGGAATCAGAGGGTATGGGGCAAAGGCAGGAAAGTGGAGTTGAGGATTATCAGGTCAGGCGAGATCTCATTGAATGGCAGAGCAGACTCGATGGGCCGAATGGCATATTTCTGCTCCAACCTCTTATGGTCTTAAATCACAAAAAAATTCTTCTCGAGTTAGATCAAAAGCTATCACAGATGATGATTCAGCACCCAAAACAAAAATTAAATAATAAACCCGAAACACAACATCCCACCCCACACACCACCACCAATGAGCCCACATCCTCATGCTCCCGGAGACTGTCCCTCAGTCCAGAAATCTGGTTGTAACCCACTCGCTGACCAACCCGGATCTTCCGGGTCATTTCTTCTTCTCCTCACCGGGATTCTCTTGTAATTTTGGCACCAGCTTCTTGCAGGGAAGATATTTTTTCAGCATTTCATGTACCTGGGAATGGACAATTGAGGAGTCAGGTTGGAGAGAATGGGAACGCTGTTACTGAGCAACTGACAAGGGGATCTCAGGAGACATCGACGGGCCCCTTAGCACGAGGGAAATTCCTTCCCTGAACACGAGGGGGAAACGTGACCCCCCCCTCTACAACCGAACAATCCCTGCCCCCTCCACACCAGCTCACTCTCTCCTTATTCAGCATTTTGGAAATTCACTCCCCACTCCCCCCTATCAGTTCAATCAAACATCTACCAGAGAGTGAGGAAGGGAAATCTTATCCCTGCCCTCGACTCAATGCCAACTGGAGATGTTCAATCAATAAAATGGTTAAATAATGCTGACTCGGGTTATTGAATGGGTGATACCCACAGCCCGAGAATGACTGCAGGATGAACCCCCTCACCTGCTGGAGATGGGCTTCCTTTTCCCCGCGCGTGTCCAGTTTGTTCTTCCCGATGTACATCTCTTGTACTTCGGCATTGTTGTGGTCAGAGTCTACGTTGCTGAGGTCCAGGACCACTGTTACATCGAGAGGCCAATGCTTCAGGCACACCCATACAAAGCTCCTGTGCAGGGTTAGAGGTGGGAGTGAGAACTGGGTACGGAGGTGGATTGGAGGGAGGGGGTGTGTAGGGGTGGGAGAGAGGGGAGGGGCAAGGCTCGAGGGTCAGACTCTGTCCACTCCCCTCGCTGACAGACTGAATGAAACTCCGTGATGAAGTTGTATTGTGGTAAGATTATCCTCAAATTGAGTTGACAAGTCAGGTACCTGAGTCTGATGTTCCGACTCTGACAATGGATGGACGCCGAGTGGAATCTCGACTACTTTGTTCCTCAGATCCCTCGTTGTGTGATGTCTCCCGGTCTGTGATAGCAAAAGGGAATGTTACTCAAGTGCTTGCTGAACACCCAAATCCCCAAAGCGCTGTACCCCAAAACCCCAAAAACTTAGAACCCCTCAAACCCCAAAAATTCTGAGCCATGAAACTCCGAAACACTGAACCCCAAAATCATCGAACCACAAAACCCACAAACACTGAATCCCCAAACTCCACTGACATTGAAACCCCCAAACAACAACTAAGACTGAACCCCAAAACACTGAAACCCCAAACGCCAAAACACTGAACATTGTTTCAAGTTGAAATTTAGAGAGATAGACAGATTCTGAGATGGAATGAGCAGCATTAGTGTCAGTTAACTGTCTACCTCTGTTGTCTGATTAGTTTTTGATGACTGTAGCAAGAAGCTGAGATGGAGAGTGACTCATCACAGCTCAATATAAAACAGGGAACTTTAAAGTGTGCAGTCAGTAATGGACATACAGTCAGTGAGAGGAGACATTGGCCTGAGTGATACAAAGACTGAGTGAGTATATTAGTGAATTTGGAATTTGCTTTAAAGTGAGAGTTGAATGGTAAATCTGTGTCAAGTTCAGTTTTCGAGTAAGAGTCTGATTCTGACCAAGAAATATTCTGTTTAGCAGGCAGGTGCCTTAGGAAGGGTGGAGATTTCAGAGACAGATCCAAAAGTGAGTATGTTTGGAAATTTGATTCATTTTGAGAATTTGCATGGTAAATATGGTTCAAGTTCATTTTTAGAGTAAGGGTAAGAATCTGGCCATGGACTCGCAGATTTTTAAGTAAGTTAACTGGACAAAAAATTGTCTCTGGTTTAAAGCATCTTTGCCTGAATAGTTTTTGACGACTGTAGCAGGAACCACAGGTAGAGAGGGCCTCATCACAGCTCAATATAAGACAGGAGCTTTTACAGTGTGCAGTCAGTAGTAACACACGGTCAGCGAGAGGAGACATTGGCCTGAGTTAAACGCAGACTGAGTGAGTATATTTATGAATTTGGTTTAAAGTGAGAATTAAAATCGTAAATGTGTTTCAACTTCAGTTGTGGAGTTAGTCACATTCCGGCATGCAACTAACAGATGTTTAAATAAGTTCAATAGTTACAGAAAATGTCTCTGGTTTTAATCACCGCAAGAGAACATTTAATTGGGAGGAAAGTTTAGAAAATTATTCACTTAATCATTTATGCAATCTGAAACCCATCAATGTCATCCTGCTCTGTCACTCCTGACTGTACACCAGTCACTACTTCCCACTCCCCTCACTTACTACATCCCACTACCCTCAGCTACTACATCCCACTCCCCTCAGTCACTACATCATGCACCCCTCAGCTACTGCATCCCTCTCACCTCAGGCACGCCACCCCTCTCCCCTCAGCCTCTCCATCCCACTCCCTTAAGTGTGAGTTTACAGCGACCGGATTGTGTGAAGATTTTTGGTAGAATATTCACTCCAGGCTGATACCTGTTATTTTTGTTCCTGTTGGGACAGATTATAGAGCGACTGTGGATTCGGAAGTTGAGTGTTCCTCAGATTCCGGTGTTGGTGTTGTCCCTGGATCTGAAATGAAGTAAGGAGACATGGGGGATTGCAGAGGGTGGATCTTAGTAACTTGGTAGGAAAGTTTAGCAACTGATTCACTTCATCATTTATACAGTCAGAATCCCACCAAAGTCAGAATCCCACCAAAGTCTGAACCCCACCAAAGTCTTAACCGCAACAATGTCACTCCTGAATGTACCACAGTCACTAACTCCCAGTCTCGTTTCTCACTCTATCCCACTCCCCTCACTCACTACAACCCACTACCCTCGCTTACATTTCCATTAGTCCCAGTTCCACCCCATTTAGTAACTACATCCCACTCCCTTCAGTATGAGATTGCAGAGATTATGTTGTGTGAAGATTATTTTGTAGAATATCCCCTCCAGACTGATACCTGTTATTTCAGATCCTGTTGGGTTCGATGATGCAGGGACATTGGATTCTCGAGTCAAGTGTTCTTCAGATTCCAGAGTTGGAGTTGTTTCTAGATCTATAATGAGGTAAGGAGTCATGGAAAAATTCAGTGTGTTTCACCTCAAGGGAGCATTTACTTTGTTGAAATGTTCAGAAAATGATTCACTTCATCTTTCATACAATCTGAAACCCACCAATACCAGTCTGTTCTGTCACCCCTCACTAAACAATTGTCACTACCTCCCAGTCTCCTCCCTCACTTATTCCGCACTCCTCAGTCCCTACATTCAACTCCCCTCAGTCCCTGCATCCCACTCTCCTCAGCCCCTACATCCCACGCCCCTTATTCCCTACATCCTACACCCCTCAGTCCAGATGTCCCAACACCCTCAGTCCAGATGTCCCACCCGCCTCAGTCCAGCTGTCCCAACCCCCTCAGTCCAGCTGTCCCAACCCCCTCAGTCCAGATATCCCACCCCCCTCAGTCCAGATGTCCCACCCCCCTCAGTCCAGACGTCCCACCCCCCTCAGCCCAGACGTCCCACCCCCCTCAGTCCAGACGTCCCACCCCCCTCAGTCCCCACGTCCCACCCCCCTCAGTCCCGACGTCCCACCTCCCTCAGTCCCGGCGTCCCTCCCCCCTCAGTCCCGGCGTCCCTCCCCCCTCAGTCCCGGCGTCCCTCCCCCCTCATTCCCGGCGTCCCTCCCCCCTCAGTCCCGGCGTCCCTCCCCCCTCAGTCCCGGCGTCCCTCCCCCCTCAGTCCCGGCGTCCCTCCCGCCTCAGTCCCGACGTCCCTCCCATCTCAGTCCATGCATCCCACACACCTCACTCCCAACGTCCCTACCCCATCAGTCCCAAGGTCCCTCCCCCCTCAGTCCCTACATCCCACAACCCTCAGTCACTAGATCCCATCCCTCTCTGTCCCTACATCCCACACCCCTCTGGTCCTAGATCCCACACATCTCAGACCCGACATCCCGCCCACCTCAGTCATTGTGTCCCACTCCCCTCAGTCTCTAATACAAAATCCCCTCGAAACGCTTCTCACCCACCCATGTGTGTCCAACAGTCACTAACTCCCAGTCCGCTCAGCCACTGCAACCCCACTACACCCCCCTTACTCAGGGTACCCCACTCCCCTCAGTCACTGCATCCCACTCCCCTCAGTCACTTCATCCCACCCCCCTCAGTCACTTCATCCCACCCCCCTCAGTCACTTCATCCCACCCCCCTCAGTCACTTCATCCCACCCCCCCTCAGTCACTTCATCCCACCCCCCTCAGTCACTTCATCCCACCCCCCTCAGTCACTTCATCCCACCCCCCTCAGTCACTTCATCCCACCCCCCTCAGTCACTTCATCCCACCCCCCTCAGTCACTTCATCCCACTCCCCTCATTCACTTCATCTCACCCCACTCAGTCACTTAATCCCACCCCCCTCAGACACTTCATCCCACCCCCCCTCAGTCACTTCATCCCGCCCGCCTCAGTCACTTCATCCCACCCCCCTCAGTCACTTCATCCCACCCCCCTCAGTCACTTCATCCCACCCCCCTCAGTCACTTCATCCCGCCCGCCTCAGTCACTTCATCCCACCCCCCTCAGTCACTTCATCCCACCCCCCTCAGTCACTGCATCCCACCCCCCCTCAGTCACTTCATCCCACCCCCCTCAGTCACTGCATCCCACCCCCCTCAGTCACTGCATCCCACCCCCCTCAGTCACTGCATCCCACCCCCCTCAGTCACTTCATCCCACTCCCCTCAGTCACTTCATCCCACCCCCCTCAGTCACTGCATCCCACCCCCCTCAGTCACTTCATCCCACTCCCCTCATTCACTTCATCCCACCCCCCTCAGTAACTCACATTCACACCCCTCAGTCACTTCATCCTATTCTGCTGACCCACGAGACCCCACTTCCCTCAGTTAGTGGACCCCACTCCCATCAGTCACTTCATTGTATTTTGTAGAATATCCCCTCCAGAATGATATCTCTTATTTCAGATGCTGTTGGGCTGGATAATACACGGGTACTGCAATTTACGTCGTATGTTCCTCAGATTTCGGAGTTGTTGTTATCCCTGGGTCCAAAATGCAGTAAGGAGAGATGGGAGATTGATGAGTTTGCAGAACCTCAAGATAGCATTTAATTGGTAGCAAAGTTTAGAAAATGATTCACTTCTCCATTTATGCAGTCTGAAACACACCAATATCACTGTGCTCTGTCCCCCCTTGAATGTCCAACAGTCACTAACTCACTCAATACACCCCAAACCCATCACTCACTACATCCCACTCCCATCAGTCCCTATATCCCACTCCGGTCAATCACTACATCCCAATCCCATCAGTCACTGCACTCCACCCCCCTCAGTCACTGCATCACGCTCCCTCAGCCACTGCATCCCACTCCCCTCAGTCAGTGCATCCCACTCCCTTCAGTCACTACATCCCACTACCCTCACACTCTGCATCCCACTCCCATCAGTCACAACATCCAACTCCTGTCAGTCACTGTACCCCACTCAACTCATTCACTACTCCCCTCTCCCCTCAGTCATTACTCCCCTCTCCCCTCAGTCACAGAATCCCACTCGCCTCAGTGGGATAATACAGATCCTTAAACAAATACAGATCCTGAAACAGATACAGACCCTAAATGAGTACAATGACCTAAAACTAATGCACACCTTGAAACTAATACAGATCCTGAAACTAATACAGATACTGAAATTAATGCAGATCCTTAAATTGATACAGATCCTGAAACTGATACAGATCCTGAAACTGATACAGATCCTGAAACTGATACAGATCCTGAAACTGATACAGATCCTGAAACTGATACAGATCCTGAAACTGATACAGATCCTGAAACTGATACAGATCCTGAAACTAATACAGATCCTGAAACTAATAAAGACCCTGATGATAATGCAGACCCTGAAACTAATACATATCTTGAAACTAGTATACATCCTGAAACTAAAACAAATCGTGAAACTAATACAGAGTCGGAGAGAGAGTATTGGAGGGCACTTGCTGATGGAGACAGAGAGGGACAATAACGCAGCAAGTGTCTTGGAACCATAATCTGGGGCAGACACAGGGACGTAGAAAGTGAGAGGGTGACAGACAAAATGTAGGAGATTCCGGCATTTAATGGGGAAAAGAGTGACAAATACGTGAAAATAGAGAGGGAGAGGGACAGATGTAAATCGAGTGATAGAATGTGACAGAGAGAAACAAACAGGGACTGACAGTGAGGGTGAAGGAATGGGAGTAAAAAATGGTTTGAGAGAGAGTGACAACAGAGAGTGAGAGTAAAGGAATATGAATGAAAGGGAGAGGGTGTGTGAGAGATTGACAAACATGGAGTGAGAGTGAAAGAATGTGAGAGGAACAGAGATATTGTGAGAGACAGTAACAATCAGTGGGTCGGAGTGAGAGTGAAGCAATGTGCGAGAAAGAGTGATGGTTTCAGGGAGAGTGACAAGCAGGGAGACAGAGCTAACAAATCTGAGAGAAAGAAAGATGGTGTGATAGGGAGTGACAACAGGGAGTGAGGTTAAGATTGAAGGAGTGCGAAAAGAGATGGCTTGAGAGAGTCACAAACAGAGTGAGTGTGGGGGCTGAATGTTCCTGGTCCCATTAGTGCCCAAAGGAGGGGGCTACTCTTGTGAGAGTGTGCAGACAAATAGAGCGGCTGGTTACCTCTTCTTCAGTATAGAAATGGTTATTTGGTGATTGATGTAAAGAACGATGAGGGAGCCTCCATGTTGTGGCAGCTTTGTAGCCACCGATTACCAGGGCTGTGCAACTTTCCCGGTGGGGCTGCCCCAGCGCCAGAACTACCGGCACTCTTAATAATGAGGCTACTGGGGAGTTCCCACTATTCAGCATCTCACAGTGAGCTTCGCAATGGACAATTAGGAGACGGCCTCCAGGAAAGATTGTTCCCTCATCTCACAATCCCAACATCAGTACTCGGGACTCAGATTGGGTCCCGAATTCATGGTTCCGAAGCTCGCGGGAATAGTCAGGTCACAGGGAGAAGCGGAGAGAGAGATATAGAGACAGATTGAGCTGAAAGGAATTCAGATGATGTGTGAGATGTGGATGGAAGTGAGCTCTGTCAGTTGGTCCTTTTCATTTCCCAGTCACTGTGTGAATCCTGAAAACCGGATCACGTTACTTCAAATTGCATTCTAGTTCCATCCAATGTGTCTGTGTGTGTGTGTGTGTGTGTGCGTGTCTGTGTTTGCATCTGTGTGTGTGTGCGTGTGTCTGCGTGTCTTTCTATGAGTCTGAGTGCGTGTGTGTGTATCTGCTTGTCCGTCTGTGCGTCAGAGTGTGTGTGTGTGTGTCTGCTTGTCCGTCTGTGCGTCAGTGGGTGTGCGTGTCTGCGTTTGTGTGTGTGAGTGTGTGGCTGTGTGGATGCATATGAGAGTAGTATTTGTGCGTGTGTGGGTATGTGCCTGTGTGCATGTATGTATGCGGGGGAGTGTATCTATGCGCGTTTGTGCCTCTGCACCTGTGTATGTGTCGGTCTATATTTATGTGTGTCAGTGTATGTGTGTGTCTGCATCATCGTGTCTGTGCATGTGTGTGTGTGTGTCTGCATTATTGTGTCTGTGTATGTGTGTGTGTGTCTGCATCATTCTGTCTGTGCATGTGTGTGTGTGTGCCTGTCTGTATGTGTCTGTGCCTGTGTGTGTGTCTGTGCCTGTGTCTGTGTGTGTGTGTGTGTGCCTGTGTGTGTGTCTGTGCCTGTGTGTGTGTCTGCGTGTGTGTGTCGAGGGGCTCACAATTCCTGACACTGCTAATGTTCATCATTTCTGATCATGTGGTTTGTAACTTGCTGCTGTCTGATGTTGGTGAGTGTCTGTCGGTGTAACTGACAGAGGGATTTCAGAGAAATTTGTTGTGCTTTTACTGGCGAACATTTAGATTTGATTTAATCACATTTATCTTTATTGATTCTCCTCAGCATTATTAAAGTACTAAAGGGTAAAATTAAAGAGCCCAGTGGAAGGCGGTGCAGGAGAAATATTTTGCACGACGTTTCAAACGCCATTTTTATTGATATTGTTGCTGTTCCCTTGGATGTTCAGGAGAGCACATGTGGAGGGACTTGGCGGTGAACTTTGCACTCTCACATTTTCTCCCAGCGCCAATGGGTGGAGCGGGCGGGAACCTTCGCTCCAACCCCGTCCATTGTGCCCGAGAAAGGAAGCAGGACCAGGCCCTTTCCATTGTGACGTCATCAATGGGCCAAGATCACTCCCCCGTTCATTGTACAATCTCAGGGCCCTCCACTCTTTGTTATGACGTCATCATGGGACCAGGTCCTGCCCCCATTTCCATTGTGCAGTCACATGACCCACCTGCCATATTGTGCCGTTGTCATGAGGAACAGATCTCACCCCCTAGGCATTGTGCAGCCACAGGTGCCGCACCTCCGTTATGCCGTCGTCATGGGAAACAGCACCAACACTCCCCCGCCCCCCCAACCCACCGCCCACCTGCTCCCCGGGAACTGTGCGGATTAGGTGCCTCACCTCAATACTGCCACCATTGGGATCAGGCACCTTTCCCACACCCCACGCCGGAGCCGGAGCTATCCAACTCCTCCAGTCACTCTGTCGAACGGCACAGCACCCCCACCCACTGGGAATGTGAATTAAAATGAGAAAATGCTGGACTTTCCCTGAGTCATTTCTTCTCACCTTTTTGAAAGAATTCCACGATTGGTGCAAAGGGACAGTTCAGTACCTGCTTCAATTGCTCCCTGAATTTTGTCAGGGTCAGGGCATAAATACAAGAATTTGTGGAGCAGCTCAGGAGCTGCAACATGAAGCCCAGTTCCTGTACATAAGGATGGAGTAATATGGAGTCATAACCCAAATTATGCATCCGGATCCATACAGAATACACCACAATCATTGCCCACAACAGGAGGAAATTTGCCGAGATAGAAAACAGTAAAATCATGGATTTCCTTCGACTCTCCATCTCCGGATCTCTGAGCCCCTCTCCACTACTCTGAGCCAGGAGTCTCCTGCGGACTCTGCTGCTCACTAAAATGTGTCTGATGGTGAAAACATTGAGCAGCAGAATCAGGACAAATGGGACACAGGGAGTAAGAATGTAATGGACAAACTCGATTGTTACCCAAACCGTAGACAGGTAAACATCTAGCATTACAGAACAAAACCAGGGCAGGTTCATCAGTTGATAAAATCCTGTGAACATGAAATACCAGAAAAGGTTATTTAAAAAGCTCAGCACAGTCACTGTTCCAAGAACCGCAGCTGCTGTCTTTTCGGTACAATATCTACATTTCAAAGTTCGGCAAGATATAGCTACAAATCGGTCAAAAGTGAAAGTGACGGTGAACCAGACTGAGCAATCAGTGGCTGCATAAAGCAGCACGGCATGGATATTACAGATACGAAGGTAGTACAAGAAATGAAACTGCTCCCGATGGACAATTGGAATATGCCTCAACACCATGTCGAGTATAATCACCATTAGATCCGCCGATGCCATAGCCAACAGGTAGTGAGTAACACATTTGGAGAGACCACACTTTCCCCGGGAAATGATCAGAATTGTCAGCGATATAACTGCGAGCAAGGGAAATAAACAGGAAAAGAATACATTAGGTTAGCATAATGGTTTCGTTGGTCACATATTGTAATTTTCGATGGTACCACTGTAACCATTAATACATTTAATTGATTTTACCTGAAAGAACAAATAGTGGAGGTTTAAAATGTTGTATGTCTGGCGAGATTAAATGTTGAAAGCACAATACTGACATTGTAGAACTCAATTTTATTGGAGGTGCAGGAGCACAGCGACTTTGGGTGCCTGTTCCCAATATTTGAACATGTCAGGCGAGCTTAACCGAAACGGTTAATAAAACAGCTGGGACCTTCCACTTGATGAATGGATGCAAACTCCATAAATCTCCTCCACAACTTTTCAAAACACTTGTTTCGCCAAACATATTGTATTGTGCCGAATAACGTGCAGCTCACTTTCGAAGTGAATAATTTGTAGAGGGTAGAGAGGAGACAGGCAAGAATGGCACCGCAGGTGAGTGATTACAATAACATGGATAGATTGGAGAAGCTTATTTATTATCATGAAGAGTGCAATCACAGAATGGGTGCAACATGGAAGGTTGATATTCAGCACATCTTATCCATGCTGGTCCACTGACGGAGCAATTCGCTGGCGTCAGCGTATTCCAGATTAAGGTTTGCAATAAAGGTTTTCCTCAGGGGGACATCGCCTCTTTTTCAAATTATCTTACATCCATGCACTCTGATTCTCGATACTTCCAACATTGAAAGGGTTTCTCCATACCTACTTTTTCCAGACCGTTTATCATTTTAAATATATCTTCAAGTCGCCCCTCAATGTTGTGTTTTCCAAGAAGAACAACCACAACTTTTCCAATTCATCCACGACTGGGATTAATCATCTCAGAGCAAATTGTCGCCTATCTTTTCTGTACCATCTTTAGTGCCTTAGCATTCTTGTTAAAATGAGATTTCCAGAGCTGGGCACAATGCTCCATCTGAGGACGAAACTGCGTTTTATGGAGGTTTATCATCTCCATCTTCCTTTCGTACTCATACAGCTCAGGATGCGCTAAGATTAATGAACCACTGTCTCAAAATATCCTCCCACCTTCACTGATTCACGCACATGTACATACAAATCACTCTGCTCCTGCACCAATGTCAGAACTGTGTGCTGAGAAAGTTACATTAACATGTTCAACATTTTGACCAGTTGAGCGAAATTGAAGGAAGATGCAGTTATCTTTCCGTTTGGTGAATGGGTGATAAACGGATGGCTCAGATGTAATCTGATTGGCAGAAGGAGCAGAGGTCTCATTTGAAATACACTGGCCACTAATGCGGTGCTGCCAGATTTAATAATGCATTTAAAACGTGAATTTGTTAAACATTCGAAGGCCAAAAGCTCTCTAAAGAGGTGAGGGGCAACAATAAAAGAATGAAAATATTCGCTTTCGGCCTGCAACACCCATGTAACTCTCTGAGGACAGGAACGGTGGTTAAGCGGGATTGATTCCAGTTAGGTTACAGGCAGGAGAACGTGGTATCTGTTGAGTTTTGGAAAGGTTTGTAACCAGGAGGTGAAGTTTGAACAAGGTGGTGGTCTGGGGCGGTGCGGGTGGGGGGCAGTGGCGGTGGTCGGTGGTGAGTGAGAGGAGGATATTTTGGCTCGGATGACATTGTAATAGATGAGCATATGGGTCTCAATTTGAAAAAAAAAATGCCCAGATTGTGTGTTTATGCAGCAGATGGGTCGAGGCAGGATTGGAGACATGTGATTGTAGGACGATGGTCGTGCGCAGTATTTCGGCAAGGTGTATATTGGGTAGGAACTGAGCTCAGGCCATCAGCAAACGCTCTGGTTAAGCATGAGGCATTGGTCTGGGTCGCGATATTGTGAGGGGGTGGGGTGTGTGTCTGGTGGAGGATGTGTGGATGGAGGACAGATTTTCGGATAGTCAGGTGACACTGGCTTCGATCCTCACAAGGCTCAACTGAAAAATAAGAAAAAGGAGCAGCTAATCAGTGAAATGTGGCTTCCAGATATAATAGCTACACAGAGAGACATCCAGGGATATCAAATGAACGGAAGACACGAATGTGAATTTCAAGCACAGCATTGCAACTGAACATACTTTACGTACTTAAAAACTGGAGAGAAAAAGACTTACGAGGCACACCAACAATAGCGAGCATTGGATAGTAAAAACATTAAATAACCTGAAGAACCATTGGGACCCGATATTTGAATACTATTCCATAATAGATCGTCAACAGATAATGAACATACCAGGGTAACCCCCAGCCTCTTGTATGATACCAATCGACAGTTCTCAGGTCCGGATCCATTGTTCAAACATTCCAACCTCTTCTCAGATTCTGATCCGTGGTTGTAAAAACCCAATCTATCGTTCTCAGATTCCGATACTTTGTTGTAAAATTCCAAACTATTGTTCTCAGATTCTGATCTATTTTTGTAATATTCCAATCTATTGTTCTCAGATTCTGATGTATTTTGTAATATTCCAATCTATTGTTCTCAGATTCTAATCGATTGCTGTCACATTCTAAATATTGTTCTCAGATTCTGATCCATTGTTGTTACATTCTAATCTATTCTTCTCAGATCCTGATCCATTGTGGAAAAAAATCCAAGCTGCTGGTCTCGGGGATTCGGACAGATCAATATAATAGTACAAACTATTGTCCTCCGATTCTAATATATCTTCTCCCTCGCTTTGCAGCTGCTGCTCGCTGACAGTGCCGTATTGATTATCCGTGTTATAGGATGAGATGGCTTATTGGAAGCATTCGCATTTTAATTGAAAGGGTGTTAGCTCTATTGGCACAATTAAGGTCCATGGAGACTGAAACTATTATGCCACAAAATAAAAGTATCACTTAAACCCTTTCTATTGTACACTAATTAAACAGCTTTTTTGCAGCTTTTGTGGGGATGTCTGAGGTTTTACGAGGGAAGGAAAGGTGGAAATCGTGAACACACTAACCAGTATTCTTCAATACACCTTGGATATCGGACTATTCCCAAAGTGTTGTCAATGTTGCTCCCTGTTTATCGAAGGGCAGATGGATAAACCTTGTATCTGCCGATCAATCAAAGAATTGTTAGTGAAAAGTTGTGTTATATTAGAGACTCAATAATTTGGGGTAAAATGAGTTTGTTGATTAGAAATCACGGGTTTATAAATAACAGCCAGAAAAGACACATTAATGAAAAAAAAAATGCCTCTCACAAACTCTATTGGCATCGTTGATGATGTATCAGGTAGGGCTGATGATGAAAGTGTGTTTTTTGTTAACTATACGGGCTAAGAATGACAACGTGCGAATTACCATATTTGTTGGGAAACAGCAACAGTTGGTTCAGCTACACAAGCACAATTGCCTTAATGCTACAGTATATAATCCGAGATGCTACACGCCCAAATTTGTTCCTTCCTCCAGAGAATTATCATAGAACAGAAAAACTTTTGAAGCTATTGACTTCTTTAGGGTTCACCTAGAATGCCAGTGCTATGTCACTTGCTTTATACCTTCTCAGTTCCAGCCATCCTCAGCCTTAAGACTTTAAATTAACATGTATTTAGGCGACTCATTCCCTTGTTCTCTTTTCTCCTCAATATTTCCATGTTAATCCACGGTTGGCTATATTTTGTCACAAGGCTCTGTGAGGACCACTGTAGATGTTTTTCACAGTTTCAAACCAGAAAACGTTCCAGATTATTTTTCCTCATGCAATCCGTGCTGACATTAACGTCATTTGCACTCCACGTGATGAATCTTGGGTTTAGAATTATCGCTGCTCACTGTGCTATCATAAGTAAGTGTCATCAACTGATTATTTTCTCACAGTGAACATTCGAAGGCACCTGTCCCAGTTGCAGCTAAACAATCTCATGAAACAGGCAGATCAATAGAAGCCAGAGATTCTCACAAAACTGCACACATCTCCGAAGGGCATCTTCAGGTGTCTTCTCAACTAGACCTTTAATTTATGTATCCTTAAATGGAAAATGCTTCACTGATATGAAGCAATACATAGATCTTACAGACCTTCAGTTTTCATCGATTATGCTTGAACTAATTTAGCTCTAATTCTTTTTTAAAAATCTGGACCGTCAGCCCTGAGAGAAAGGATGGTAACCACCATTTCTACACAAAAACAGCCAAGGAGAAGTCATCCATTGTTTAGTACCTGCTGGTTTATGACTCTTACCTTTCTAATCTGGCCTGTTAAATTTGGCCTGAGGGGCCAAATGAGCTGCTTTCATATAGCAGCTTGTTCTGGTATGGATTGCACTCTCTGGAAATATGGTGGATGCAGGTTCAATCGAGGCATTCAAAAGGGCGTTACATGAATATTTGAATAGAGACAATTAGTAGGGTTATTGGGAAACGGCAGGGAAATGGCACTGAACAATAATGCTCATTCAGACAGCCGGCGTGGACACGATGGGCAGAATGGCCTCCTTCTGCACCATTGCAATTCCGTCATTCTGTGATTCTGAATTTACCTTCACGCGTCCAAACATTTGACAGTGAGAGCAATTTATTGTACGCACCTCAATGTTGTGTGTTAAATGCGGCGTGGGGGAGACGGGGTGGGTTTGGTAAATGCTGGGGGGTGGGATGAGGATAGGCAGATGTTCATTTTTGAGGGAGTGCCGCATTGTCAGAGGGTCAGCACATAGGGAACACTGCACGGTCTGAGGGTCAGTACTGAGGAATTGTTGCACTATCGAACTATCAGCACTGAGTTATCACTGAGCTTTCAGAGATTCAGCATAGAGGGAATGCCGCATTGTCGGAGCGGAAGTACTGAGGGACCGGTGCATTGTCGGAGAATCAGTACTGACGGTGTGCTGCGCTGTCAGAGGCCAGTGCTGAGTTAAAAGCCCGGTATATCACCTTTCCTCCCTCTGTCTAATATATCACATTGGCGGAGCCCCGCTGCTGGTGTACTTGTTATTATAGACTTCCGCAATCATGATCCTGGAATCTCACCCACACTCGCACGTTGTACCTATTATAATTTCACACTTCCCCGGTGCACCTGGAACAGGTACATCACCCACTGTACCTGCTATAATACCTTCTGCCCTGTTGTGCCTGGAATACCCCCTACCTCATGTACCTGTATTTTCCCTCGCACTACCAGCAATAAGCATCATCCCTCCTTACTGCTGCTGCTTTTGTTGATGGCCTGATTGCTCTCACAACCAGGGATTTGCGGGACCACTGATGACGCTCCCCTTCCCTCTGTTCTCCAGTCTGTATGGGTCTCTGTGCAGCGCTGGCAATTAACAGCTTATGGAACAGACTCTGTCCGTTTGTTCTGTGACCGTAACGGCCGCACATCCTCCCACTCCGCCCTCTGCCTGGTGTCAGCCCAGCAAACATCCCCTCTGCCAATTGAAAGAAAAATAACAATGAAACGTAATGGACATTCTCAGCCAGTCAATGTTCAAATTCTCGGGTGGATTAAAGAATTGGAGGAAACGATATTTCAGCACATTCTTCAACTGCTCCATGAACTGAACCTGGGTCATGGCGTAAATCCCAGTGTTTGTGCAGCAACTCAGGAGCTGCAGCATGAAGGCCAATTCCATCACAATATAACCTACATCAACTTGCAATTTCCCCAAGGAGGATATCCGGCTCCACATAGAAAACAATATTAACAATTTCCACAATAGGATGCAATTGGCTGTGACAACGTGCAGTAAAATCATGGATTTCGTCCGACTATCCACCTTTGGGTCTCTGGGACTCTCCCCACTGCTGTGAACCTGGAGTCTCCTGCGGGCTCTGCTGTTCACTAAAATGTGTCTGACGGTGAGAACTCTGAGCAGCACAATCAGGACAAATGGGACACAGGGGGTAGAAATTTAGTGGAGCGATGGTGTAGAGGGATTGTCGCTGGACCAGAAAACAGGCATCATGCTCTGGGAACAGGCGTTTGAATCCCGCCCTGGCAGATGTTAGAATTTGAATTCAATAAAAACCTGGAATAAAAAGCACATTGATGACCATGACACCATGGCCAACTGTGGCAAAATCCCACCTGGTCCACTAATGCCCTTTAGAGAAGGAAATCTGCTGGGCAATACGTGCCTCCAGACCCACGGCAATGATGGTTGACTCTTAATTGCCCTCTGAACAAGTGCAATTCGGGATGGGCAATAAATGCCAGCCTAGCCAGCGAAGCCCACGTTTCATGAATGAATAAAACAAGAATGTGATGGAGGAACTCGACAGCTGTCCAGACGGGAGATGGTTTTGGAAAGAGTGTCATGCAGTCAGCATCGCGCTCAAACAGTCTGGAAAGACTATCCTGCAGATATTTTTGAGAATAAAAATAGTGACATCAAAAAGGAGAGCGATGGAGAGATCAGAAACAGCGCGAGTGCGGGGATGCTTCAAAAAGTGACGGCAGCACAAAGGTGAGAGCTGATTGGTGAGTCACTGGGAAGTGTATTCCTCTGGTTTAGCTAAGGAAAGGTAAGCGTTATATTTTTATATTTAAAATACATAAATAACATAAAGTTTCTTTATTACTGTATTTAACTTAAAGTAAAGAACGGGTGTTTTTTTCAAACTAGAGGCACGGCAGGGCAGCTCAGTCCCATGTTATGTACCGCCTTCAACATGTGGGAAGTCTTAGACGCTCCTTACTCTCTGACCGACCACATGTGCAGGAAGTGCTGTCAACTGAAGCTACATGAGCTCCGAATTTCAGAGCTGGAGCGGCAGCTGGAGGCACTGAAGCGCATCGGCAAGGCTAAGAGTTTGGTGGCTAGAACATTTGTAGGTATGGTGACCCCAAAGCAGACAGAGCTGGATTGGTAACCATCAGTCTGAAGAGATGTGTCAGACAGGTAGTCAGGAAATCGCGAGGGTGCATCTCGCTCGAGAACCGTATTTCTGTGTTGGAAAACGGTGAGAGTGACGGTTCGACTGGGGAGTGCAACCACGCTCATGGCACTGAGTGGCTCAGCTGCACAACGGGGAAGGAAAAAGAGTGGAAGAACAATAGGTGCAGGAGGGTCCATAATAAAGCGAACAGACAGCCGTTTCTTAGGCCATTGACATGACTCCAGGATGGTATGTTCCCTCCCTGGTGCCAGGATCAAGGATGTCACTGGCTGAAGGGCATTCTAAAGTGGGAGGGCAAACAGACGGTGATCGTGTTACATATTTGTACCAATGACATCGCTGCAAAGAGGGATGAGGACCTACAAAAAGAATTTAGGTATCCAGGAAGCTGAGTAAAAACAGGACCTCAAAGGTAGTGATCACTGGACTTCTTTCAATGCCACGCACTGGTGAGTATAGAAGTAGGGGATTAGTCCAAAAGAATGCGTGGCTGGTCAGATAGTGCAGGAGAGAGGGCTTTCCATTTATCGCATATTGGGACGGTTTCTGTGGGAAGTGGGACCTGTACAAGGCAGACAGGAAGCAGCTGAACTGCAATGGGACCAACATCCTTGCGGGGAGGTTTGCTGGTGTTGTTGGTGAGGGTTTAAACTAACTTGTCATGGGGATGGGATCCTGAGAGGTGGTTCAGTAGGGGGAGTTGCACAGCCAAAATATGTAGTGAGAGCAAGTGACTCTTGAAGACATAGAAATATAGGCCAGTTAAGGCAGAAGCAAGTCTGGCAAGGTTGGATGGTATTTATTTTAATGCAAGGAGTCTGACAAAAAAGGCAGATTTGAGGGCATAAGTTAACACATGGA
Organism: Cetorhinus maximus; assembly: GCF_964194155.1. NCBI lineage: Eukaryota > Metazoa > Chordata > Chondrichthyes > Lamniformes > Cetorhinidae > Cetorhinus > Cetorhinus maximus. The sequence goes on from NW_027596415.1 coordinate 267,301, forward strand.
AGTATGATGTCCTTGCTGCCGCAGAGACATGGCTGAGGGAGGGGCATGATTGGCAGCTCAAAATCCCAGGGTATAGGGTCTTCAGGCGAAACATGGAAGGGGGTATAAGAGCAGGGGGTTTCACAATATTGTTCAAGGAATCAGTGACAGCAGTAAGGAGGCTCATAGAATGCTCCTCAAATGAATCCATATGGATAGATCTTAAAAAACTAAAAAGGAGCAATCACATTGCTGGGAGTGTACTACAGGCCGCTAAACATTCATAGAGAAATGGAAGAGCAGATATCTAGGCAAATTATAGAGCAGTGTAAAAATAATAGGGTAGTAATAGTGGGAGATTTCAAAATCCCCAACTTTAACTGGGTTAGTCATAGTGTGGTAGATTTAGAGGGAGATGAATTCTTACACTGCACCTAGGAGAGCTTTTTAAGCCAGTACATCGAAGGTCCTACAAAGGAGGGGGCGGTCCTGCACTTAATTTTAGGAAATGAAGCCGGGCATGTGGACGAGGTATCTGTGGGGGACCGTTTTGCGCATACTGACCATAACTCCGTTAGATTAACGTTGTTATGGAAAAGTACAAGGGTGTGTCAGAAATCAGAGTTCTAAATTGAAGGAAGGTCAATTTTAAGAAGATCAGATATGATTTTACCAGAGTGGGCTGGGAGGAGCTTATTTTAGGTAAATCTGCTTCAGAGCAGTGTGTATCATTCAAGTTGGAAATTGGGAGAGTGCAGGACCAGCATATTCCAGTAACAAAAAAGGGCAGGACCAATAAATCAAGGGAAACCTGGATCTCGAGGGATATACAGGATTGGATAAGGAGAAAATGAAAGGCTTATGACAGTTAACGAGTGCTCAAAACAGCGGAAGCCCTAGAAGAGATTAGAGTGTATAGGGGGCAACTGAATAAGGAAGTTAGGAGAGCAAAAAGAGGGTATGAAAAATCATTGCCAGGAAAAATAATGAAAAATACAAAGTTATTTCACAAGTTCATTAGGAGTAAGAGGTTAACTAGGGAAATAATAGAGCCCATTAAGGACCATTTTGGAAATGTGTGTGTGGAGCCGGAAAACGTAGGTCAGGTTCTAAATAAATGACTTGTATTGGTGTTCACAAGTGAGGGGGGTGATAGAAATCATGCAGAAGTGCTGTGAGATAATTAAATCAATTAGCACAGAAAGGGAAGAAGTTCTAAGCGGTTGACAGGCTTAAAATAATATGAATCTCCAGGACCAGATGAAATTGATCCCAGGCTTTGAGTGAGGCAAGCGAGGAGAGAACAGGGACTCTGGCAATAATTTTCAACACTTTTCTGACCACAGGAGAGTTGCCAGAGGAGCCAAAGTGGCACCGTTATTCAAGAAGGGAGGATGGGATATACAAGGGAACTAGAGGTCAGTCAGTCTAACAACAGTGGGTAAATTATTGGAAGTAATTCTGAGGGCGATAGTTTATCTACACCTGGAGAGGCAGGGAAAATCAAGGACAGTCAGTTTGGTTTGGTTAAGGAGATGTTATGCCTGAGTAATTTGATTGAATTTTACGAAGACGTGACCAGGTTTGTAGATTATGGCAATGCATTTGATGTAGTCTACTTGGACTTCAGCAATGCTTTTGACATGGTCAGGAGACAGATAACGAAGGTAAGAGCCCGTAGGATCCAGGGCAATATGGCGAATTGGGCCCAGAATTGGCTGAGTGGCAGGAAGCACATGGTGATGGTCTACGGGGGGTATTTGTGACTGGATGACTGTGTCCAGTGGGGGTTCCACATGGGTCGGTGTTGGGTCCCGTGCTGTTTTTGGGATATATAAACGATTTAGATTTGAATGCAGGGGGGTTGATCAGTATGTTCGCGGATGGCACGAATATTGGTGGGGTGGTAAGTAGTAAGATTGATAGCCTTAGATTACAGGAGTATAGAGACAGGCTGATCAGATGGGCTGAACATTTTCAAATGTAATTTAATCCAGATAATGTTGAGGTGCTGGACTTGGGCAGGACAATCAAGACACGGGAATATGATGAATGTTAGGATCATGGGAAGCACCGTGGATCATAGGGATCATGGTTTGCATGTCCAGCAGTCTCTTCATGTAGTGGGGCAGGTAGATAAGGTGATGAAGAAAGCATATGGGATACCTGCCTTTATTAGACGAGGCATAGAATATAAGAGCAGGGAGGTTATGCTGAACTGTAGAAAACGCTGGTTAGGCCACATCAAGTGTATTGCGTGCAGTCTGGAATCCGCATTATAGGTAGGATGTGTTTACATCAGATTGTAGCGGAGATTTACGAGGATGCTACCTGGCCTGGATATTTTTAGTTAGGAGGAGAGATTGAATAAACTGAGGTTAGTTTCGCTGGAGCAGAGGAGATTGACAGGGGACATTATTGACGTTTATAAAAATATGAGGGGCAGAGATAGCGGAGTCAGGATGTTACTTTTCCCGTTCGTGGAGGGACCAATAACGAGGGGGCATAGATTTAATGTAAGGGGCAGGAGGTTTAGAGGGAATATGAGGAAGAATTATTTCACCCAGAGGGTGGTGAGCATCTGGAACTCACTGCGTGAAAGGGTGTTCGGGGCAGAAAACTTTATAACATTTGAGAAGTATTTGGATGTGCACTTGTGATGCCCTGGCATACAAGGCTATGGACCTATTGCTGCAAAATGGGATTAGAATAGTTAGGTACTTATTTGACCGGCGCAGACTCGATGATCCGAGTTTTCTGTGCTGCAGGCCACTTTGATTCTATTAATCTATGTCTGAAATTCTAATAATAGAAAAAAAAATCTCGGGTTGTTCATCAGCAAATAAGAATCTGGTAACATGAAATTGCAGAAAATATTCTTTAAAAGGCTCAGCACAGTCATTCCTCTCAGAGCCATTTTCACGGTGCAATATTTACTTTTCAGTTTCTGGAAACAAATGGCCACAAACCGATCAAATGTGAAAGTATCTGAACCACACACAACGTCCAGTGGCTGCATAAAGCAGGACAGCATGGATATGACACAGACGCATGTCCCACAGGAAATGAAACCATTCCCAATAACCAATCAGAATGCGTGTAAATAACAAGTATCAGTTTGCCTGAAGGCGCTGAAATTTTCCACTATGTTGCTGCCTGCAGTGCCGTATTGAAAGTATTGTATATGCAATAATAGACTGAAATGTATCTGATATGGTGGGAGACAATAGAGATTAAATGGCAATAACTATGTTACTTAAAGTGCTGAAATCGGCTCTTAATCATAATCCTGTCCCCCTGGATACTTGAACTGGTATAAAAACTTTGCAATCTCCAAAATACTTGTAATTTTGATGAAGAAGAAATAATTCAGTTCAACATGGTTTATAGAATTAATAGCCATATACAGTGAGACTTACCAGGGATGCCAAAAATAGCGAGGATGGGATAGTAACCCCCCTGAATCAGCTGAAGTGTCCGATAGATCCGGCTTTCCACTGACATCCGATCATAATATGTAGAAAGTTCATGAAGCGCCTCCAATGAACTCCTACTCGTTGTTGTAACATTCCGATTTATTGTCCTCAGATCCTGATCCATTGTTGTAACATTCCAATCCATTGCTCTCAGAATCTGATCCATTGTTGGAACTTTCCAATATACTGTTCTCAGATTCTGGTATCCTCTCTCCCTGTCTTATAACCGCGGGTCCTTGTTCCTCACGGAGCTGATGCCCCCGCTGACAATATGATGTAACGCAGTGTAGCGACTCCCTTTTTAACAACAGGGAGAAGCCCCCCTGTGAGTTATTTAGGATCTATGGAGACTGACATTAATTACAGCCACTGAACAAACAGGCTCATTTAACCCGTTCAGTCCAAATATACTTGCACCACACTAAATTGGAACAGTTAGCTGGTCCGTCCGTCCGTTTTTGCTGGACGTAATAGTGTAAAGAAAACAGTGTGAAGCAGAAAATCGGGCAAATGTAGGAAGTGTTTAGTAAAAATATCGGGTGGACATAAGCAAGTCGTTGAACGTGGCAGCGGAAGCCTTTTAGAGTATTAAAATAGCAATATATTTTTATTGATAAACAGAATCAGAGTTTACAAAACTAAGAAAATCAGACAACATATGTGTAAATATTGGTGAAGCCTCAGCTGAAGTAATTGTGTCTAATTCTGGCGAGCGTTTTTCAGGAAGGATGTGAGGGCCATGGAGAGGGTGCAGAGAAATTTTACTGGAATTGGAACAGGGATGAGGATCTTGAATTATGTGGAGAGACTGGAGAAGCTGGGATTGTTTTCCTTCGAGCAGACCAGGCAAAGAGTACGTTTATTAGAGGCATTTAAAATCACGAATGTTTTTGACAGAGTAAATAACGTGTAACTGGTGATACTGGAAAATCAGTCAGTGACCAGCACAGGGAGTTTTAAAGTGTTTGAAAAAGAAGCATAGCGCGGTTGAAGAGCTGTTAGTGCAAAGAAATCTGAAATGTCCTCCTGACAGGCTGGCGAATGCAAATAAACATTTAACTGTGAAAATAGAATTGGATGAGCACAGGCAGTGGATATTTGCACAGCTAATGGAGGGGAGGAGAGGCGGGTTGATTAGATAGGTATGGCAGAGTCGAAACGTTCACGATGGGCCACATGGCGTCTTCCTCAAATGTATGATTCGATGGCTCTGTTCCATCAGAGGCCATAGGGAGCGAATGTCATGTTTACAGATGATTTTTTAACAGAATCATCGAAACAGAGGCTGGTCATAATTGTATGCTGATGGATGCAAGAGCGGAAACAGAGACACATACACCCTCTCAGGAAATAGTCTTAGGAGCTCCTCTCAGAAACTTCTCTCCGGAACCCCTCTGAGGAAGTTCCTCGTGTCATGCCGTACATAGAATACTTCTTAGTAAAATTACTCCTTCCAATGTGTATCACCTCACACTATTCAGGATTAATTTCCATCTGCCAATTAACTGCCCATCAGACCATCCCGTCTAGATCTTCCTGTAACACAAGGCACTCGACCTCACTGTTGACCACCCGGCCAATATTTGTGTCATCCGCACACTTACTAATGCTGCCCACCACATAGTCATCTATGCAGCCATCTATCCTCTCAGGAACTCCTCTCAGGAACCACTCTCAGGAAGTACTCTCAGGAACACCTCTCAGTAAAAAATCTCCATAACTCCTTTCAGGAACTCTTCTCAGGGTATGCTCTCAGGAAACCCTCTCAGGTAGTTCACCCAGGAAATCCACTCAGGAATTGCTCTAAGGATCTCCTCACATGAACTCCACTCAGGAACTACTCTCAGGAACCCCTCTCACAAATCCAGCCCAGGATCTTTTCGAAGGATCCCCTGTCAGGAAACCATCTTAGCAATTTCTCTTAGGATCCGCTCTCAGGAACTTCTCTGCTAAACCTGTCTCTTGAAGCGCTCTCAGGGTCTCCTCTCAGGAAACCTCTCAGGAATTCCATTCAGTAACGCCACTCAGAAAGCCCCTTTAGGAACCCATCTCAGGGACGCCTCTCAAGAAACCCCCTCAGGAACCCTTCTCAGCAACTCGTTTCAGGAGCACATTTCACGAACTCCTCTCAGGAACCCCTCTCATGAACTCGTCACAGGAGCCGACTCTCAGTAACTCCTCTCAGGAACTCCTCTCAGGAATGCCTCAGAGGAAACTTTGCATTAACTCCCCTCAGCAACTCGATTCAGGAACCCCTCTCAGGAACATCTCTCAAGAACCCCTCTCAGGAACTCTTCTTAGTAACACCACTCAGTAACTTCTCTAAGGAACCCCTCTCAGGAACCCCTATCAGGATCTCCTCTCATAAACGCCTGACAGGAACCCCTCTCAGCATCTCCTCTCAGGAACTCATCTCAGGAATCCCTCTCAAGTACTCCTCGCATTAACTCTTTTATGGAACCCCTCTCCAGAACTACCCTCAGTATATCCCTCCCAGGAACCCCTGTCAGGAACTGGTCTAAGGAAGCCCCCCATCCCACCCCCCAGGAACCCCTGTCAGGAACTCCTCTCAAGAACAACTCTCAGGAGATCCTGTCAGGAAATCATCTCAGGGTCCCATCTCAGGATTTCTGTTCAGTAATTCCCCTCAGGAATCCCTCTCAGGAACTCCTTTCAGGAACTCAACACAGGAACTCCTCTCAGGAACTCCTCTCAGGATCCCCCTCAGGAGTTCCTCTCACGTGATTCACTATTGAATTCCTCTCAGTAACTACTCTCAGTTTCTCATTTAGGCACACCTCTCAGGAACTTCTCTCAGGGCTCACTGTCAGGAATACCTCTCAGGAACTTCTCCATTGAACTCCTCTCAGGAACTCCTCTCAGGGATGCCCCTCAGTAACCCCTCACAGTTACAACATCTGTAACTCCTCTCATAACGCCGCTCAGGAACTTATTTCAGGGACTCCACACAGCAACGTCTCTCAGTAAACCCTCAGAGGAACCCCTCTCAGGTAGCCACTCTCAGTATCGCCTCAAAGGAACCCATCTCAGTAACCCCTCTCAGTAATTGCTGACTGGAATTCCTATCAGGAGCCCCTGTCAGAATCAACCCTCAGTAACTCCTCTCAGGAACAAATCTATGGAATTCCTCTCAGGAAATCCTCTCATGAACCCCTCTCAGCCACTCCTCTCAGGAAATCATCTCAGGAACTTCTCACAGGAACCCCACTCAGGAATGCCTTTCCGCATCTCCACTCATTAGCTCTTCTCAGGATCCCATCTCAGGATCGCCTCTCAGGACCTCTTCTCACTTACTCCTCTCAGGAGCTACTCTCAGGAAGCACTCTCATAAACTCCTCTCAGGCACTCCTCTCAGGAACCCTTCTCAGGATCTCCACTCAGGACCTTCACAGGAATTCCTCTCAGGAACACATGTCACGTAGACTGTCAGTAACTCCTCTCAGGACCCCCTCTCAGGATCCCCTCTAAGGAACCCATTCCTGGAATTCCTGTCAGTAAAACCCCTCAGAAAACCCTCCCAGAAACAACTCTTAGTAACTCCAATCAGGAACGCCTATCAGGAACTCCTCTCAGGAAAACCTCTCATGAACCCGAATCATGATCTCCTCTCAGTAACCCCTCTTATGATCTCTTCTCAAGAACCACTCTCATGAACTCCTCTCAGTACCTCCTCTGAAGAAAACCACTAAGGAACACCTCTCAGGATCCCCCCTCGTGAACCTATCAGAAATTCCTCAAAGGGTCTCCTCTCAGGAACCATTCTCTGAACCTTATCAGGAACGCCTCACAGTAACCACTCTAAGTAACCCCTGTCATTAACTCCTATCAGGAACACCTCTCAGGAAAAAAAACCCTCAGTAACTCCCCTCGGGAAGGCATCACAGGAACTCCATTCAGGAACTCCTCTCAGGATCTCCTCTCAGGAACTCATCTCAAGAACTCCTCACAGGTAACATTCGCTGGAAAACCCTCTAAAGAACCACTCTCAGTAACTTCAATCAGTAATTCCTCTCAGTAACTCCTATCAAAAACCCGTCTCATAAACACCCATAGGTAACTCCTCTCAGGAACTCCACATAGGAATAACCCCATGGAAATCCTCCCAGGAACTCCTCTGAGAAAACCATCTTAGTCTCTCATAACGCCTTTCAGGAACTCCTTTCAGGAACACCCCCAGTAACGTTTCGCAGTAAAGGCTCAGAGAAACAGCTCTCAGGAGCCACTCTCAGTATCCGCTCTAAGGTCGCCCTCTCAGGAACCCCTCCCAGTAATTGCTCCCTGGAACTCCTATCAGGAGCCCCTGTCAGAAACAATCCTCAGTAACTCCTCTCAGGAACAAATCTATGGAATTTCTCTCAGGAACTCGTCTCATCAACCCCTCTCAGTCACTCCTCTCAGGAACTCCTCTCAGGAACTTCTCACAGGAACCCCACTTAGGAACGCCTCTCAGTAACTCATCTCTGTAACTCCCTCTGTAACTCCTCTCCAGAACTCCTCTCAGCAACTCCTCTCAGGCACACCTCTCAGGAACCCCGCTCAGGATGTCCCCACAGTAACAACACTCAGGAAACCCACTCATGAACACTTCTCAATAATTCCTCTCCGGAAACCCTGTCAGGAACTCCTGTCAGGATCTCCTCTCATGATCCCCTCCAACGTCTCCTCTCAGGAACGCCTTACAGGATCTCCTCTCAGTAGCTCTTCCCAGGTACCCATTTCAGGATCTCCAGTCAGGATCGCCTCTCAGGACCTCTTCTCACTTACTCCTCTCAGCAGTTCCCCTCAGGAAGCCCTCTCATGAAGTTTTCTCAGGCACATCTCTCTGGAACCCTTCAGAGGTTCTCCTCTCAGGAACCCTTCCCATGAATTCCAAGCAGGAACACATGTCTCAAACCCCTCTCAGTAATTCCTCTCAGGAACCCCTCACAGGAACCCCTGTAAGGAACCTATCTCAGGAACCACTCTCAGAAAAACCTCTCAGAAAACCTTCCTGGAAACAAACATTAGTAAATCCAATCAGGAACACCTCTCAGGAACTCCTCTCAGGCAAACCTCTCATGAAACTGAATCACGATCTCCGCTCAGGAACCCCTCTCAGGATCTCTTCTCAGAAGCCACTCTTATAAATTCCTCTCAGTACCTCCTTCAGGAACACAACTAAGGAACACATCTCAGGACCCCCCATCATGAACCCCTCTGAGGAATTCCTCTCTGGACCTCTTCTCAGTAACTCCTATCAGGTACTCCTATCAGGAACCCCTCTCAGTAACACCTCTTATGAAACCCTCTCCGAAATTCCTCAAAGGGACTCCGCTCAGGAACCACTCTCTGAACCCTATCAGGAACGTGTCTCAGTAATCACTCTATGTAACCCCTCTCATTAAATCATATCAGGAACACATCTCAGAAAAACCCCTCTGTAACTCCTCATGCGAACGCATCTCAGGAACTTCACTCAGGAACACCTCTCAGGAACTCATCTCAGGAACTCCTCACAGGAAAAGTTCTATGGAATACCCTCTCAGGAACCACTCTCAGGAACTTCAATCAGTAATTCCTTTCAGTTACTCCTATCAAAAACCCGTCTCATAAACACCCATCAGTAACTCCTCTCAGGAACTCCTCTCAGGAACTCCACACAGGAATATCTCCCGGGAAAGCCTCCCAGAAAACTATTTTAGGCTCCCCTCTCCGGAACCCAATTCAGGAACTTCTCTCTGGAACAAATCTCAGGAATTCCTCAAAGGGCCCCTCTCAGGAACCCGCCTCTGAACTGCTCTCATGAACGCCTCTCAGTAACCCCTCAAAGGAAGCCATCTGATGAACTCCTCTAAGGAGTCATTCTCAGGGACCCCTCTCAGAATCTCCTCTCAATAACGTCACTCAGGAGCTACCTCTCAGGAGCTACCTCTCAGTTTCTACTTTCAGGAACCCCTCTCAGGATCTACTCGCAGGAACCCCTCTCAGGAACTCCTCTCAGTAAACTCATATCAGAAATCTCTCTCAGGAGCCCTCGTCTGCAACATGACTTAGGAGCCCCACTCAGCAACTCCTCACACGTAACACTTTCAATATCCCCTCTCAGGAACACCTCTCAGGAACCCCTCTGAGGAACTCCCAGCAGGAATCCTCCTCAGAAACTCCTCTCAGGAACACCTATCATGAACTCCTCTCAGTAACTCATCGCAGGAACCCTTCTCAGGAAGTCTCCTGAGGAGCTGCACTCAGGAACCACTCTCAAGAGCCACTCGTAGTAAATTCTCTCAGGAACCCCTCTGAGGAACAGCTCTCAGGGCCTCCTCTCAGGTACCCCTCTCAGGAACTCCACACAGGAAACGCACTAAGTAACCCTTCTCAGGAACCCCTCCCAGGACAGCTTTCAGGATATCCTCTCACGTACCACTCTCAGGAACTTTTCTCTGGAACACCTCTCAGGAACCCCTCTCAGGAACTCCTCTCAAAAACTCCTCTGAAGGACTCCTCTCAGGGACCCCTCTCAGGATCTCCTCTCAAGAAGTCCATTCAACAGCTTCTCTGAGGAATAACTCTCAGGAAACCCTCACAGGAGCTCCTCTCAGGAACTCCTCTCAGGAACTCCACACAGGAACCCCTCCTCCGGATATCCTCTCAGGATCATTCTCAGAAAATCCTCTCAGGTACTTCTCTATTGAACTCCTCTCAGGAACTCCTCTCAGGTTCTCATTTAGGCACACCTCTCAGGACCTACTCTCAGGAATTCCTCTCTGGAACTTCTCTATTGAACTCCTCTCAGGGACGCCTCTCAGTAACCCCTCACAGATACTGCCCTCTGTAACACCTCTCATAACGCGTCTCAGGAACTACATTCAGGAACTCCTCCCAGTAACGGCTCTCTGTAAATCCTCAGAGGCACACCTCTCAGGTGTCCCTCTCAGTATCCCCTCTAAGAAACCTCTCTCAGGACCCCCCTCGGTAACTCCTCTCTGTAACTCCTTTCAGGAGCCCCTGTCAGAAACAGCCCTCAGTAACTCCTCTCAGGAACATATCTCAGCAATTACTCACTGGAACCCCTCAAATGAAATCCACTCACGAAATCCTCTCAGCAACTCCTCTCATGAACCCCTCTCAGTCACTCCTCTCAGGAACTTTTCATACGAACCCCACTTAGGAACGCCTCTCAGGAACTTATCTGTTTAACTCCCTCTGTAACTCCTATCAGGAACTCCACTCAGCAACTCCTCTCATCAACTCCTCTCAGGAACCCGTCTCTGATCGTCTTCTCAGAAGCAGCACTCAGGAACCAGTCTCAGGAACCCCCCTACGTTACCCCTTCAGGAAATCCTCTTTGGTACTCCTCTCAGGAACAACTCTCAGGAACACCTCTCAGGTACTCCTCTCAGGAACTCCTCCCAGGAACTCCTCTCAGGAACTCCTCTCAGGAACTCCTCTCAGGAACCCATCTCAGAAACTCATCTCAGGAACACCTCTCAGAAACTCCTCTCAGGAACTCCTCTCAGGTTCTGCAAACAGTAACTTATCTCAAGAACCCCACTCAGGAACTCCTCTCAGAACTCTTCTCAGGAACTCCAGTCAGGAACTCTTCTCAGGAACTCCTCTCAGGAACTCCTCGTTGGAACCTCTCTCGGTAGCCCCACTCAGAAACCCCTCACAGTGCCTCCGCTCAGCAAACCCTCACAGGAAGTCCTCTCAGCAACTCCTGTCAGTTGCTCCTGTCAGGAACCCTCTCTCAGGATCTTCTTTCAAGTTCCCCCCTTAGTAACTACTCTCAGGAATTCCTATCAATAACTCCTCTCAGTGAATCCACTCAGGAACACCTCTCAGGAACTACTCGCAGTAACCCGTCTCAGGAACTCCTCTCAGTAACTCCTCTCAGCGAACCCTCTCAGCATCTCCTTTCAGGAAACACTCGGAAGACCATATTCAGAAACATCACTTAGGAGCCCCTCTCATTAATTCCTCACCCGAACCCCTCTCAATATCCCCTCACAGGAACTCCTCTCAGGAACCCCTCTGAGGTAAACCCATCATGAAGACCCCTCAGGAACTCCTCACAGGAACACCTCTCAGGAACTCCTCTTTGTAACTCCTCGCAGGAACCCTTCTCGGGAAGTCCGCACAGGAGCACCTCTCAGGAACCCCTCTCAGGAAGTCCGCTCAGGAGCACCTCTCAGGAATGACTCTCAAGAATCCCTCTAAATAACTCCTCTCAAGGAACCCTCTCAGGAACACATCTCAGGGTCTCCTCTTAGGTACACCTCTCCGGAGCTCCTCTCATCAACCACCCTATGGATCTCCTCTCAGAGCTCCGCTCAACAGCACCTATGGTGAATAACCCACAGCAAATCATCACAGGAACTCCTCGCAGGAACAACTCTCAGGGACTCCACACAGGAACCCCTTTCAGGAACTCCTATCAGGATCTGATTTAGGCTCACCTATCAGGTACTCCTCTCAGGATCCACTCACAGGAATACCCCTCAGAAACTTCTGTATTGAAGTACTCTCAGAAACCGCTACCAGGGACGTCTCTCAGTGACCCCTCACAGTTACTACCCTCTGTAACTCCTCTCAAAACGCCTCTCAAAAATTACTTTCAGGAACTCCCCCCAGTAAAGTCTCTCAGTAAACCCCCAGAGGAACACCTCTCAGGTGTCCCTCTCAGAATCCCCTCTAAGGAACACATCTCAGGAACGCCTCTCATTAACTGCTCTCATGAACGCTGAACAGGAACCCCTGTCAGAAACAACCCTCAGTAACTCCTCTCAAGAACACATCTCAGGAATTCCTCTCAGGAACCGCTCACATGAAATCTCCTCTCACGAACTGCTCTCTGGAACTCCTCTCATGAAACCCTCTCAGTTACTCCTCTCAGAAACTCCTCTCAGGAACTTCCCATAGGAACCCCATTTAGGAACGTCTCTCAGAAACTCATCTCTGTAACTCCCTCTGTAACTCCTCCCAGTAATTCCTCTCAGGAACCCCGCTCAGGAAGTCCCCACAGGAACTACACAAGGAAACCCTCTCAGGAACAGTTCACAATAATACCTCTCAGGAAACCCTCTCTGGATCTCCTCTCCGATACCACTCTCAGGAACCGCATTCAGAAAATCCTCTCAGGAACTCAATACATAACTCCTCTCATGAACTCCTCTCAGGAACTCCTCTCAGGAACTCCTCTCAGGAACTCCTCTCAGATACCCCTCTCAGGAACCGCATTCAGAAAATCCTCTCAGGAACTCAATACATAACTTCTCTCAGGAACTCCTCTCAGGAACTCCTCTAGGAACTCCTCTCAGGAACAATTCTCAGGAACAGTTCTCAGGAAGTCCTCTCAGGAACCGCTCTCAGGAACTGCACTCATGATCCGCAAACAGTAACTTCTCTCAGGAACCCCGCTCAGGAACTCCTCTCAGGAACACGTCTTTGGAACCTCGCTCAGGAATCCCAATCTGGAATCCCCCACAGGGCATCCTCTCAGCTATCCAACACAGGATCTCCTCTCAGCAACTCTTCTCAGGGGCTCCTCTCAGGAATTCATATCAAGGACTCCTCTCTGTAAATCCTCTCAGGAATCCCTCTCAGGAACTACTCGCAGGAACGCCTGTCAGGAAACACTCTCAGGAACACGTTCCACTATCTCCTCTCAGAAATCCCTCTCAGGAGCCCTCCTCGGAGATATGACTTAGGAGCACCACTCATTGACTCTTCACACGGGCCCCTCTCAATATCGCCTCTCAGGAACTCATCTCATGGAACCCCTCTGAGTTACTCCCATCAGGATTCCTCCTCAGGAACTCCTCTCAGGAACACCTCTCAGAAACTACTCTTAGTAACTCCTCCCTGGAACCCCTCTCAGGAATTCCTCTCAGGAGCTTCTCTCAGGAACTACTCTCAAGAACCCCTCTAAGTAACGCCTCTCAGGAACCCCTCTCAGAAAACCTTTCAGGACTGCCTCTCTGGAACTCCTCTCAGGAATAGCGCTCAGTAACTCCTCTCAGGAACCCCTCTCAGGACTGCTTTAAGCATATCATCTGACGTACCACTCTCAGGAACGTCTCTCAGGAACAACTCTCAGGAGCATTCCTCAGGAACTCCTTTCAAGAACACCTCTCAGGAACACCGCTCAGGAACTCCTCACTGGAACTCCTCTCAGGAACACTTCTCAGGAAGTCCTCTCAGGATCTGCAAACAGTAACTTCTCTCAAGAACCCCTCTTAGGAACACGGCTCAGGAACTCCTCTCAAGACCTCCTCTTTGGAACCCCTCTCAGGAATCCTAATCTGGAATCCTCCACAGGGCCTGCTCTCAGCTATCCATCGCAGCAAGTCCTCTCAGCAACTCCTCTCAGTTGCTCCTCTCAGAAATTCTTCTCAGGAACTCCTCTCAGGATTTGCAAACAGTAACTTATCTCAAGAACCCCAATTCAGGAAATACTCTCAGGAATTCTTCTCGGGAACTCCTGCCAGGAAGTCCTCTCAGGAACTCCTCTTTGGAGCCTCTCTCAGTAACGCCACTCAGGAACCCCTCAAAGGGCCTCCTCCTCTTAGCAACTCCTCTCAGTTGCGCCTTAGTATCTCCTCTCAGTTGCGCCTCTCAGGAACCCCCTCTCAGGGTCTCCTCTCAAGATCCCCCCTTAGTAAATACACTCAGGAATTTCTATCAATAACTCGTCTCAGTAAATCCACTCAGGAACCCCTCTCAGGAACTACTCGCAGTAACCCGTCTCAGGAACTCCTCTCAGTAACTCCTCTTAGCAAACCCTCTCAGCATCTCCTCTCAGAAAACTCTCGCAAGACCATCCTCGGAAACATCACTTAGGAGCCCCTCTCATTAATTCCTCACCCGAACCCCTCTCAATATCCCCTCACAGGATCTCTTCTCAGGAACACCTCTGAGGTAAACCCATCATGGAGCTTCCTCAGGAACTCCTCACAGGAACACCTCTCAGCAACTCCTCTAAGTAACTCCTCACTGGATCCCCTCTCAGGAACACATCTCAGGGTCCGCTCTCAGGTACCCCTCTCAGGAAGTCCTCACAGGAAATGCGCTCAGTAACTCCGCTCAGGTACCCCTCTCAGGAATTCCCCTCAGGAACTCCTTTCAAGAACCCCTCTCAGAAACACCACGCAGGAACTCCGCTCTTGAACTCCTCTCAGGAACAGCGCTCAGTGTCTCCTCTCAGGACTGCTTTAAGGATATCATCTCACGTACCACTCTCAGGAACTTCTCTCAGGAACACCTCTCAGGAGTTCCCCTCAGGAACTCCTTTCAAGAACCCCTGTCAGAAACACCGCTCAGGAATTCCTCTCAGGAACTGCTCTCAGGAACACTTCTCAGGAAGTCCTCTCAGGAACCCCTCTCTGAAACTCCTCTCAGGAACTCCTCTCACGGTTCGCAAACAGTAACATCTCTCAAGAACCCCTCTCAGTAACACGGCTCAGGACTCCTCTCAGGAGCTTCTCTTTGGAACCCCTCTCAGGAATCCCAATCTGGAATCCCTCACAGGGCCTCCTATCAGCTATCCATCACAGGATCTCCATCAGCAACTCCTCTCAGTTACTCCTCTCAGCAACTCATATCCAGGACTCCTCACAGTAAATCCTCTCAGGAACCCCTCTCAGGAACAACTCGCAGGAACCCTTCTCAGGTAACCATCTCAGGAACCCCTCTCAGGAAACACTCTCAGAAACACCTCACAGTATCTCCTCTCAGAAATCCCTCTCAGGAGCCCTCCTCGGAAACATGACTTAGGAGCACCACTCAGTGACTCCTCAGGCGGACCCCTCTCAATATCACTTCTCAGGAACTCCTCTCAGGAACCCATCTGAGTGACTCCCATCAGGATTCCTCCTCAGGAAGTCCACTCAGGATCCCTCACAGGAATTCCTCCCAGGTACTTCTCTATTGAACTACTCTCAGGAACTCATCTCAGGTTCTCATTTAGGCACACCTCTCAGGAACTCCTCTCAGGACCCACTCTCAGGAATTCCCCTCAGGATCTTCTTTATTGAGCTCCTCTCAGGAACCGCTCCCAGGGACGTCTCTCAGTGACCACTCACAGTTACTACCCTCTATAACTCCTCTCAAAACGCCTCTCAGGAACTACTTTCAGGAACTCCCCCCAGTAAAGTCACTCAGTAAACCCTCAGAGGAACACCTCTCAGGAACCCCGCTCAGGAAGTCCCCATAGTAACTATACTCAGATACCCCAATCAGGAACACTTCTCAATAATTCCTCTCAGGAACCCCTCTTAGGATCACCTCTCAGGATGTCCCCTCAACAGCTTCTCTGAGGAATAACACTCAGGAAGCACTACCAGGAACTCCTCTCAGGAACACCTCGCAGGTTCTCATTTAGGCACACGTTGCAGGAACTCCTCTCAGGACCCACCCTCAGGAATTCCTCTCAGGAACTTCACCATTGAACTCCACTCAGGAACCGCTCTCAGGGTCGACTCTCAGTAACCCCTCATAGTTACTTCCCTCTGTAACTCATGTCATAACGCCTCTCAGGATCAAATTTCATGCACTCCCCCCAGTAAATTCTCTCAGTAAACCCTCAGAAAAAAACACCTCTCAGGAGCCCTTCTCAGTATCCCCTGTAAGGAACCCCTCTCAGGAACCACTCTCAGTAACTGCTCTCTGGAACTAAGATCAGCAGCCCCTGTAAGAAACAACCCTCAGTAACTCCACTCAGGAACGCATCTCACGAATTCCTCTCAGGAACCACTCACATGAAATCTACTCTCACGATCTCCTCTCACGAAATCCTCTCAAGAACTCCTACCATGAACCCATCTCAGTCACTCCTCTCAGGAACACCTGTCAGGAATTTCCCATAGGAACTCCACTTAGGAAGGCCTCTCAGTAATTCATCTCTGTAACTCCCTCTGTAAGTCCTCTCAGTAACTCGTCTCAGCAACTCCTCTCTGAAACTCCTCTCAGGAACCCCGCTCAGGATGTCCCCACATTAACTACAGTCAGGACACCCTCTCAGGAACACCTCTCTGGAACTTATCTCAGGAACTCCTCTCAGCAACCACACTCAGAAACTCCTCTCAGGAACTTCTCTCAGGAACTCCTTGCAGGAACTCCTCTCAGGAATCCCGGTCAGGAAGTCCCCACAGTAAGTACACTCAGGAAACCCTCTCAGGAAAACTTCTCAATTTTTCCTCTGAGGAAATCATCTTAGGAATACCTCTCAAGATCTCTTCTCAGGAACTCCTCTCAGGAACCACACTCAGAAACTCCATCCAGGAACTCCTCTCAAAAATTCCTCTCAAGAACACCTCTCAGGAACTCCTCTCGGGAATCACACTCAGAATCTCCTCTGCGGAACTCCGGCTAGGAGCCTCTCTCTGGTTTCTTCTTAGCAACCACTCTCAGGAACTCCTCTCAGAATCTCCGATCTGCAGTTCCCCTCAGGAACCCCTCTCAGGATCTCCTCTCAGGAACCTCTCTCAGGAACTCACTAAGATTCTCTGGAACTCCTCTCAGGAACCACACTCACTAACTCCTCTCAGAAACCCCTCTCAGGAACCATCTCAGGAATTCCTCTCAGGAACTACTCTATTGAACTCCCGTCAGGAACTCCTCTCAGGATCTCATTTGGGCGCTCCTCTCAGGAACTCCTCTGAGGTTCTCATTTAAGCACTCCTCTCAAGAACTCCTCTCAAGAACACATCTCAGTAACTCCTCTCATGACCCACTCTCCTGAATTCTTCTCAGGATCTTCTCTATTGAGCTCATCTCAGGAACCCCTCTCTGCCATCCCTCTCAGTCACTCCTCTCAGGGACCCCTCTCATTAACACCTCACAGGGCACCTCTCAGGAACTCCTCTCAGGAACCCCACTCAGGAAAGCGTCTCAGTAACTCACACCTGTAACTCCCTCTTTAACTCCTCTCCAGAACTCCATTCAGCAACTCCTCTCTGTAACTCCTCTCCGGAACCCCTCTCAAGAAGTCCTCCCAGTAATTGCTCTCTGGAACACCTCTCAGGAACACCTCTCAGGATTTCCTCTCAGGTACCCCTCCAAGGAACTTCTCACAGGAAAAGGCTCTCAGGAACACCACACAGGAAAAGCATTCAGAAACTCCTCTCAGGAACCCGTCTCAGGAGCCCCTCTCAGGGTCTCCTCTGAAAAGAATTTATAATAATCATTGAATATCTGAATTTCTGGTTTCGCTATGACCATATTCCCTACCTAGTAAATAAGGAAAATATACATTCTTCAAAAAAGCAATTTTATACACAAAATCATATCAAATGTAAATTTAACTATTTGCAGCGATATTCAAATATTTAATACAAATGTTCGATAAAATGTTATATCATCTGTCACATCGTTACAATAGTTTTCTTACCAACTTAATAATCGAGAGCGCCTAACTACGTCCTAACTAACTGACTTAATATCTTGTCAGTTTGGGAATTGTATGTCGTTCAAATGTAAAAGGAACATGCTGGTATCGATGCAAATAACAGACATTGAGATTGCATAATGCAATACCAGTGAGACTAGGGTTGTTGTCCGCTTGTTTGTTTTAAATGTCCAGTTTGTTGGTTCACTGATGCCGTTTTAATCTGTCACACACAGTGAAGTTCATCGCTTATATCAAACTGCATCTATGGGATTCCCAAAGACACAGTCAAAAAGTAGCAAAGTAATTTAGTGAGGACAAATGTCTTAGTCGTTAAATGTCTGGGATGTGATTCTCGTCCCACAGACAAAGTGCTTGATTTTTCAGAGCCTTTCAAATCAAGTGGCATCAAAATTCTAGAAAGGGAAAAAAAAATAACATAGCTCTCTGTATCATTGCGCTGCCTTGTAGGCATCAATTAAGGATGTAAAATAAGGCTCCCCCATCATTGAGGTTGGGGAGATTTGCAAACAATATGTAAAGCTGTCCATTGTCCACTGTCCTTTCCTGTTGTGTGAAGGTGCATCTTGCCCAATGTATTTGCCTGTTGATTAAATCTATCCCTGTTCCAATGCAGTTTCCCATTTGTAAAACTGTCATCTGTCCAACGTATTGTCCTGTTCCGTAAACCTGTCCCATGCACAATGTGTTAACCTGTTCTGTAAAGCTGTCCCATGCACAATGTATTGCCCTATTCTGTAAAGCTGTCACATGCACAATGTATTGTCCTATTCTGTAAAGCTGACCCATGCACAATGTATTGTCCTGTTCTGTAAAGCTGTCCCATGCACAATGTATTTTCCTGTTCTGTAAAGCTGTCCCATGCATAATGTATTGTCCTGTTCTGTAAAGCTGTCCCATGCGCAATATGTTTTCCTATTCTGGAAAGATGTTCCTTCCGGTGAATTTTCCTGTTGTGTAAAGGTGTACCTTGTCCAATGTATTTTCCTGTCACGTAAAGCTTGCCCATGTCCAGTGATTTATTTCCCTGTTGTTTAAATCTGTGCCTTGTCTAGTGTTTTTTTTTCCCTGTTGTGTAAACCTGTCGCTTGTCCAATGTATGTTGCTGTCGTTAAAGTTGTCCCTTGTTAAATTAATTTTCCTATTGTGTAATAAATTCCCTTGTCCAGTGCATTTTCCTGCCGTGTAAAGCTGTCACTTCTCTTGTGTATTTTCGAGTTATTTAAAGCTCTCCCTTGTCAAATGTATATTCCTGTTGTGTAATGCTCTCCATTTTCCAAAGTATTTTCATGTTGAGTAAACATGACCTTTTCCAGTGTATTTTCATGTTGTGGAAAGGTCTCCCTTGTCCAGTGTATTCTCCTTTTATGTAAATATGTCCCTTGTCCAGAGTATTTTCCTGTTGTGCAAAGCTGTCCCTTGTCCAGTGTATTTACCCGATATGTTAAGTTTGCCCATTTCTAATGTATCTCCCTGCTGTGTAATGCTCCCCTTGTCCAATGCATTTCCCTGTTAACTAACGCTGTCTCTTGTGCAGTGTAATTTCCTGTTGTGTAAAGCGGTTCCTTGTCCAATATATTTTTCAGTCGTTTAAAACTTCCCCTTCTTCAAAGTATTTTCATGTTGAGTAAAACTGCCCTTTCCCAGTGTATGTTCATGTTGTGGAAAGATGTCCCTTGTCCATTGTAATTTTCCTGCTCTGGAATGGTGTCCCTTGTCCAGCGTATTCTCATGTTGTGTAAATATTTCCCTTGCCCAATGTATTTTCCTGCTGTGGAAAGACTTCCCTTGTCCAGTGTATTTTCCTGTTGTGTAAAATTGTCCCTTCTCCAGTGTCTTCTCCGTTTTACATAAATCTGTCCCTTGTCCAGTGTATTTTCCTTTTGTGTAAAGTTGTCCCTTGTCCAGTGTACGCTCCTGTTGCATAAATCTGTCCCTTGTCCAGTTTATTGTCCTGCTATGGAAAGGTCTCCCTGGCTCATTGTATTCTCCTGTTGTGTAAATCTGTCCCTTGCCCAGTGTATTTTCCCTTTTTTAAAATATGTCTCTTGTCCAATGTATTTTCCTGTTCTTTAAATTTATCCCCTGCACAATGTATTTTCCTGTTGTGTAAAGATGTTCCTTGTCCAGTGAAGACTCAGGCTACATTTAACCGGGTTTCTTCAAGCATATGCAAGGGAGCTGCAACCATTCCTGAAAATTACCCAGCTCCCAGATTGATTACATTTCACTACTTTTGTACATTTTCATATCACAATACATTTGAGTACTTTTAAATACAGCCAATCGGTAACCGACACACTGGTACCATGTTGAAACTATCCTACTGAGTACATACAAATGTGTTTTTGCTAATCAATTGTTCTAAAGGCAGGTTACATAATTAAATTAAAAAAATAAATAAAACACGTACACAAAGATCTGGGGTCTCATAACTCAGGACTGTTTGTGTTTCAGCAAAGACCTCTCTTTTCTTTTTACCTCCTCCCAAATCTAATCTAAACCAGCTGTCCCGTCCCTCCCTGACAGAGGAGTATAGCTAATCTAACTTTGTGTTATGTTTATCTCCACTCCAGTTCTCAAGGCATGAACGCACCATTGCACCACGTGAATTGTTCTGCCTGTGACTGGACATTAGCCCGTCTCTTGAAACTGTGTAAATCACACAAACTCAAGGCGCCTTTGTGTACAATATCCATATGTTTTCCCTCAGCTGTCAATAGCTTTAGCCTCAATAGCTGTCCGGAGATTTTAAGTGTTTTTCAGTAAATTCTTACAGTGTTCTCTTTTAGCATTTTGAATTGCTGCCACTAATAAGCCCAAGCTGGTCACACACTAAAGTTGAGAATTTCTCTTCTTGCCCTTAGAGAGGCCAGTCGTCCAGGCCACCAGAGGAATCCTACACCACCTGGTTGTATAACCTTACATTCCCTTTTCCTTTACACCCCCCCCATCCCCTTGAATTAGGCATAGGTCGGGGGACTGATGTTTACCTTTCGTTTGTTGCTGCCTGTGCCTGGAAAGTCCCTTTTCAGGCTTTGGTTTGGTAACAATAGAGTCCGAAAGCGCATAAGAGCATAATTCATGTGGCTATCGCCAAACCCATTCTAACAATCCCCCACCAATTAATCAATCTTCCGGCCGTAGCATAGGAAGTAGTTGATGGCATGAATCTCCCTGCAGATCGGTGGCTAAATTCACGTGCACACGCCCTCTCGCGATTTGCTCCCGAAAAGCTTCGACATATGCTTGGCCAATCCTTGTTGCTTCCTGCAGGGCTAGGCGTGTTATTCTGATAGGAGTTTGATCAATAAACAAGCTGTCATCCCACCAAAGGGTAAACAAATACCCTGTGGTCCTGTCCGGCTCATGGAGGTCACCCATGGTAAATGCGTCGGTCACCTGTAGGCAGAAACTCGAGTTGCTAGCACAATGAAAACCACCATAAAGGAAATCAGCCCCGCTGATCCTGAAGCACCATTGAGTTGAGGATGCCTGAATTGCATTAAATGCTTCCTGAATCGGCAAAGCAGTGAATGTAACTTTGCTTCTGTTTGTAAATACCTCCAGCATTAGGCAAGAGCGCACAATGTAATTTCCTGATTCTGAACAACAATCTCTAGACATCATCGGTGCCATGTTTTTTACATAGGATCGGTATCCACGTAGCCCTACACGGAATACCGCCCCCTACCTTTATCTACTCCTAGGGACTCAAACCAACAGCTGTTTAGGAAAGCCCCGTTTGGATGATGTTCTTACGGAATGGCCATGATAAATTTTATAACTCCATCCTCTCCTCCACCTTGAGGTTGCGTAATTACCAATTCCTGCCTCCCCTTGCGTAAATTTCTGAGTTTAATTGGTAAACTGACTCGAACATCTGTTGGAGAAATTTTCTGAACTTGATTTCCTCAATGTCCGACATTACTCCACTAATTCAATCACGCGCTAGCATATCACATGCCCTCCTTGTGGCTTGTGATTGGCCTGTGTCTATTATTCCATCTGCAGCCTGCCTATGAATCCATAGCAGACCCTCTCCTTGTAGCTGCACTGATGTCAGGGCATATCCTGTCCTGTGTGCAATGTAGTGCAGACCTCGACCACTCTCAGCCGCCACCCAGGAGGCATAATCAGTTAAGGTATAGACCCTGTCAGAATTAAGTATGCAACTGGCACTCACAACGAGCCCTCCCATGTCTCCTAATATTCTTCATTTTAACCTAACCTATGCTTTTGCTCTAATTCCTAGAACGATCCGAAAATTATAGACATTGACTATCTTCTTGAATTGGGGTCTAGCCCATTTGATGGAACCCTGGTGGCTGTGACAAGTGGTATGTAACACTGAAAGGAGACCTGAGGCTTTGTATGTCACTTCCAGAGAGACCACAGTTGCATCATGTAATCGTGCTTTTGATTTTCCCATTCTGACTACCCCATCCCGGGGTGGCGAGTGGTGACTTACTTTATCTGGACATTCGTTTGATCTTTGATAGCAACACATAGTCAAATTGTAACATCGAAAGTCACTTTATACATTTTTTTTTAATAACATACATAGAAGATTTTTGGCAATACCGTCCGTCCAGCCCCCGCTCCCATTGAAATGGGGGATGGTCCGTCCTGCTGGCGATCAAATGAACATTTGGCCCCACTAGCTTAAAGGGAGCACCATGACGCATGTACCCCCAGAGGCCTATTCCCATAACCTTATCATATTTGCCCCTTATATCGATATGACCCCTTAAGTATTTTAGGGCCATAAGGATTAGATCCTCTGTCGTTTGACAATACACTCATAAAGCAGAGTAGGCGCAATACATCCAGCCATTCTCCCTAAGATCTGTTACACCCAGGAGGAAGCTATTTCCCAAATCACATCCGGGTTCCAGAGCCGAACAGGACCCCGGGCATAATAAGTTCCACTTTCACCGCCTCCTCCAGTGAGTGTCCTTGTACCTTCACGGTCTGAGTCTGGTGACTATTGGGAGTCACCATATCCGATATCCAAGTGTTTGATTTATTTATCCATTCTCCTGTTACCCCTTTCTGTAATTGCACATGTTGTCCGGGGTGAAGGCAAGTGTTGGTGCCTCCCATACCAGGGCTGACACTCCCATATTCGTGATCACTAAGCTGCGAAAACATTAACATTGGTTCCCCTTGCCCGGGTCATCATTAGTTCGTTCGTAAAGTTTTAATTGAGACTAATGTTTCCATTTGCTTCCCGTTTCCGTATCAACGAGTGCGCAAGCATCACCTGTCATAATTGCCTCGTATGGTCCTTGCCATCTGGGTGCGAAGCCCGTTCATTCTGCGTTCACCTTGACAATTACACTCGTTCCTACCTGAGGGGTTTGCTGCTGATCTTTACACTTATCTGCCTCTCTGTCCCTAAGCATTTGTCTGCCTCTAACTTCTTTTCTTACTTCATGCAATTACTTACTAAATTCCGATGTGTCTGCATCTCCCTCCAATCCATTCAGATTCCCTGAAGATGCTTGGCGAAGTGAAAGGAAAACTTTATTGATGACCATCATAGGTCCAAGTGTGGACTAACCGTGGAATGTTGAAACCAGAGCAGTGAACAGTATTCTTAGCGTGGTCTACCCGAAGGATACGTAGACTTTATCTGGGCACTGTGATCCAAGTGAAGTCTAAGCAAGTGATATGTGGGCCCTGACTGTGCACGGCTAAAATGGAAACAACTTGTATCGCGCTTTCAACGCCTCTAAAAAAACCCGGGGGACTCACCAGGAGCATAATGACAAATAATTTATACAGAGCAAAATATTCAGATGGAGGGAATGCAGGATAATATGTCCCCGGTCCCTGAAGGCACGGCCGCTACTAAGGGATCTATTGAAAACAGGACATGCGGAGTCAGCCAGACTTGAGTAGCCTAATCAACTCGTAGGGTGGCAGACTAGAGGAAATCATTGACAGTGATTATCATGCGTGTTGGAAACATGGTACAGAATGAATATGATAAACCACGAAGAGATTGTGGATAATATACTTGAGTGGACTGCGGGCAGACCGTTGGATGATATCGATGGATACTGAACAAATACACTATAAATAAAATGCCTTAAATTCTTTTTTAATTGGTCCAAAAGAGAAATTGACAGGTTTACATTTGGAAAGGGTTTTAATGGTTATGGAAACAAATTGGGGTGATGGCTTTCTGCGCATACCAGCCAGGTGTCAATTGAGCGGAGATACAGGCTTGAGGCGCTGAATGGACACCTCCTTTTCCATTCAATATTGATCTATAGCGGCTACTGTGAAATATACTCCCCTCCCATAGTGTAAGGATTGTCGTTATACAGCGGCTCAACCAGGGCCAGGAATCCAAGTACCAAAAATTGAGCTTTCCACATCTCTTGCGCTCCTTAGCGTCACAATGAGATAACTGGAGTACGGATGCTCTTTATAGCAACGGAGCCACTATTCTGTAGTTAATAGTAACTTGCGCATCATGACGATTTTCTCCACTTTGAGCATTTTGAAGATGCCGTCTCCCAAGTTGGATATTAGTTACTCAACAGCGAGACAGGTCTGTGTAATGATTGAACTGGTGAAAGTTTGACATAATTCCTAACGGTGTTTAAAGGAAGAGCCAATCTGCACAGAAGAAAGCAATTTGTCCCCTTAAAACTCCGATGGATCTATGAAATAGCTACCGAATCCTGCCCACTCGATCGTTTCACGTTCCCCATTGTTCTGCCATTGTTCTATTTTCCCATTCAATTATGCCCACAGCCCCTCAATTGTCATTCGCCATCGTAGCTTCCAGCGTTCTCCTTTCAGAAAGCACCTTACAGGTCACATGGACAGGCTGAGTAAAAATACGTTTTCCAGATCTTCCATCGGGTTCCACTGCTAATTATCTTCGATGTGTTTTTCCCGATCACCCAAAATCCCACCCTGGCTGCCAATAATGGTAGAAGAAATGTAAATTACTCCGTGAGGCGCTGGGACCGATATTGATGAGTTGAGCAGTACCCGCAAAACAGGTTAACTGGTGATTAACTCGCTGATGAGATTTGGAGCGTGAAGCAATGACCATCCCTCAGTAGTACCTCATTGGCTGTTCCAAGCTTTGGGGCAGCCCGAGCTGGGGAATACTCTGCAGCGATTTATGCATTTCACTTGTTCATTGTGTATATTTCCCATCATCTCTCTCTCTCTCCCTCTCTTTGTCGTTGTCCCTTTCCCCCCTTATCCCATTCTAGCTCAGTCTCTCTGCGTCTCTCTCAGTGCTTCCTCTCTCACTCTGCATCTCCCCCTCTGTGCTCTCTCCCTCTTCCTTCGTTTACTCTCTGGCTCTCTTTCTCTCGATGATTTTCTCTTTCTCTATCACGCTGCGTTCGTCTGTTCCACCCTTTATTTTATTCGCCACCGTCCATCTCATCCTCCATCTTCCTTTCATGCTGAATCTCAGTGTATTTCTAACCTGGACTAACAATTAGCCCGGATAGGTAAACATAGCTAAATATAAGACGTTTTCTGTGTGTTATATATTTGCCTCTGAAACGGAACTGCGCTTTAGCCAGTCGCTATCCTGTCTGACACCGTTCAGCAAGGTCCGGGGAACGAGCTACCCCTGAATATAAAGCAGCAGCTCACTCTCTGTCTGTGGGGGAAAAACACAAGCTTTCAACTACTGGCTGTCAAAATACCATAATTTAATGTATGTATTACATGTACATGCTCTCTGATCGGAATATATAGAGACAGTTAAATATGCAAACTCAAAGCTGTGATCACTTAACCGAGGCTATGGATGTTTCGTCATTAATGGGACCTGAGCGAGGCTGGATAGGCCCACATATGTTATTGTCCATCACTATTAGCCCTTGATAATCTGTTACATCCGCCTTCCTGAACCATTGGAGTCCATATGATTTAGATACACCCGCAGTGCTGTTGACGAATTTGCAGTGAGACGCCTGTAAAATTTCCCTGCTGGCGTTTCCTCGCACTGTGTTCAGCGTCCGGAACTGTTTTATTTATCGAGTCTCTGCCACTCTAACTAGGCCCAGTGAGTTATTCACCATTCTCTGAGTTCACGCAGAGAAACACCTTCCTCCACCCCACAAGCCCCTATGTGCACTCCGCCCCACAAACCCACTCCCCAACACACCGCACCCAAATACACACTAGCGCACCATTTCATCCTGAAACTCTTCCCCATTTCGGCACCAAACCGCACCGTTTTACATATCCGCTTCCCAGGGCCTCGATCCTAATGGTCTCACACTGCCTTCCCGCTGCATGGACTAGAAGGGCTGAATTGATTTTTGTGCCGTTTGACTCTATGAATCTACCTAAATCGTGTATTTTAATGAACCCCAGCGGTGGGCATGAGCAGGAGACTAAAGTGAACAGGAAAGGGTAAAATGGTCGAGGCGTCCAGAATGCAACGTGTCTATAGAGCTTTGCATGTTGACCAGCCGAGTTGTGCTTTCGGTGGTTATCTGGAGTACTTTGCCGGTCTGTAAAATATTTGCTTGTAACGCGGAGCTGACCAGTTTAGACAGTTGCCATCCTGTCTGACAGCCTTGAACAAGGTGTGAGAATCTGGCATTATTGTATCACCCCAGGATAGGATCCGGCAGCTCACAGCCCATGTGCGTGGACAACACACAGACCGCCCACTGCTGAGTCTATAAATATAACTCGTTCCAATCGATAGACAAGGCGGGCTGGGTTTCAGTGTGATTGTGAAACCCGGCTCCAAATTGTCACTTAATGTGGAACAGCGGGTCACCATCTGTGGAAACAACGCACATCTTCAGTGGCATGTTGTATCCTGTGCCTTCAGAGACTCCCTTATATCCATAAGATGAAATAGGATTCGGTGTAGACCTGTATCGACAATGCTAGTGGCCACAGGTGGAGGATGGGATTGATCACCATCATGACATTTGAAGCTGTAGATGTTTGCAAATGCTTCAGCCTTGTCTCTTGACCTGATATACTGGGCTCCCCTTGATTTGTAGGGTTTTCTCCTTCGATTAGTTATTTAATTTCCTGCCACCAATAGACGTGAACAGCCATCAAAGCTTTCGTCAGAGCTTTTGGTTGTGGGATTACATCACTCTGTCTATTGCACGCTCCTACCGCAATTTCGATTGCCTGTAGACTTTAATTATATCTTCACCAGCTGTAACTTCGTTGCGTAATATGCCTGGTGCTGTTTCTCATGCACTGAAGAGTACAAATCATTGATCCAGGATTTGTCATTTGGTTTCATGGTAATGGTAGATTGAGTGATAAACTGAGCCATGGAATTAAAGGTTGTGGCTGTATGGAACTCTGCTGCTGCTGATGGCCCACAGAGACTCATGGATGTCCAGTGTCCAGCTGCTCGATGTGCTCTTAATCTTCCCCGTTTAGCAGGATGGTAGTGCCACACACTATAGTGGAGTGGGTCCTCAATGACAAGACAGGGCTTGTCTTTAGAAGGACTGTACGGCGGTTACTCCCACCGATACTCTCGTGAAAGGATGCATCCGGGAAGGCAGACTTGTGAGGGCGATGTCAAGGTGTTTTCCCTCTTGTCCCTTCCCTCAAAATGGGCCAAATGCGAATTCTAAATTCTGAAAATATGTCCTTCCAGGTTCGACAAAATCGGTGATCAGTGATGCTACCGAACCGTTCAAGCTGTTGGATATCCAGGTGCCCAACTGGATTTCACTTTGTGTCATGATACACTCAATATATCTTGAACTTACCGTTTAACTTGGAGGAACACAGATTCTTTAGCTGAGAGAGGGTGCAAGGTCGGAATGGGAAGGTAATTTCCATTCCCTGTTTTTCCTGATGACATGACGCATCATAGATTCTGGAGTCCATGGTGAGGGCTCCCAGATCCAGTAACCTCCTGGATTTATACGATTTTGCTGTCATACGATGGGTATGTTATTGTGTTGTGGTGATGACTCCGGACCAGTAACCCAAAGGCCCAGACAAATGCGTTGGGGCAGGAATTCATTTCCCAACACAGTAGTTGGTGGAATTTAAATTAATTTCTGTTTTGAAAAATAACAAGCTGCCCTTGGAAATCGTGACTTTGAAACGATTGACGTCAAGACCTAACTGTTCCACTCATGCGCTTTGGGCTAGGGAATCTGCCGCCCTTACCTGACCTGGCCCACATGTGACTCCAGGCACACAGCACTGTTCGTGACTCTGAAATAAACAACAAAGCCGCACAGTTGTATCAAAACCCCTACAAAGTCGAAAAATGAAGAATGAAACAAGAAACATCACCCGGCAGGCAACAGGAATAACAATGTAATCCGAGGCCTGTCCAACATTTGAAGTCCTCATTAATTATATCGGGGGTGTGGTGCCCAAATTGGCAGAGCAGCTCCCCTGACTAGCCAAGCAATTGTCTGAAACTGTCATAGTCATGGAATCAAAGCTAACAGAAAATGTCCCAGTCACATTCTTAGTGTTGTCCGGTTCCACAGGCAGGACACACCCAACGGAGGTGGTAGCAAAGTGGCATTGATTCGGAAGGGAATTGCACTGAGATTTCTTACCATTCAATTTCGAATCCATGAAGAAAATGGACAATTAACCTCCTGCTGATTTCTTGATAAAACAACAACCATCCACGAACACCTTCCACCACTCAGCTGATGGATCAACACTCTTCCATGTTGAACGCCACTTCGAGGAAGCGCTTGATACGTTTCTGGAGGAGGATTCGAGTGCCGAATACCAAGACGAGCTCTGTAGCGCCACCATATGCTAAGCTGATCGAGTCCTAAAGAGCATATGTGCAAGACAGCGTCTCTGGCAGGCAGGTTCGGAATGAACATCAGGGGAAAAATAACATACTTGACCCCGCTTACACCAATTTCTCTGCTGCAGTTACATATGTTCATTACACTTGATAGGAATTACCGCCCTACAATCATTGTGGTAACGAAGTCCCATCCTCAAACTGTGGATGCTCTCCAGCATGTTGTGAGGCGCGACCACTGTACTAAACTGGATGGATTTTCATCAGCTCCTGCATCTTAAACCTGTTCATCAATGAAGCGCCGTGGGCCATCAATAACAGCAGATTGTTTACAACGAAAACTAGTGACTACATGGCCCAGCGGATCGCCGATTCCACCATTATCTTCATGGCAGGGGTGGGGTGGGTGGTGCTGGGGGTCCGAGCCTAGTGTAATGCCGAATGAATGACGTAATGTCGGCAGCAGAACGAAACATATCTAAACGTCTGGTGTCATTCTGGTGAAGATACAAAACAGGATTACTTACATGTAAAATAGAGTTGGCAACATCCAATAGGCAGAAAAAAGAGATCCCACAGTCAACAAATCATATCTAACCGCTGCAGCCCTGTCACTCCCAGTCACTGATGGAGGAGGAGGCTACTCAATAATTGGTGATTAAAGCATATCAGTCCAGCAGTCAAAGCTGAGGCATTTGCAAAAACCTTAAGTCAGAAATGCCGAATGGATCATTCACCTATGCCTCCTCCCAGCGCCCCAGCATCATAGATGCCAATCTTCGGCCAATTCGATTCACTCCACGTGTCATACAGAGACTCGATACTGCAAAGGGTCTGCACCCTGAGAACATTCAAGCAATAGTGCTGAAGACTGGTGCCGCAGAACTAACTGCAGCCTTCACCAAATAGTTCCCGTAAAGCCTGAAGACTAGGATTAACTCGACAATTCCCGGCAGACAATCGCAGACAATGACTGTCTGCAAGAGAGAGAATACAATATTCTCTCCTTGATATGCAATGGCATGACAGCAACTGCATCCACAATATAAAGATATTGGGATTTGCATTGACAAGAAACTGAACTGGAGCTGCCAGAAAAATGCAGTGGCTAAAAGAGCAGTTCAGCGTTCTGAGAACAGTTCATCTCCGGACTTCCAGAAACTGTCACCCATCTCCAAAGCACCAGTCAGGATTGTATTGCACTACTCTATGCTTATCTGGATGAGTGTAACAGCAACACTCACGAAGCTCGACACTATTCATGACAATGCATCGAGTTTGACTGGCACTCCACCGAGCTCCATGAACACCCACTCCCTCCAACCACGGGCGTTTACTGGCACCAATATGTACCATACACGATGTAAATCAACAACAGAGCAAGGCTGCTTACACAGCAAGCTCAAAGCCCGAGACTTCTAATACCTAGACGGACATAGAGCACTTGCATGGGAACATCATCTCCAAGCCGCACAATAACCTGGTTTGCAATGCATTACCGCCGCGTCACTACAAAACCCGGAACTTCTATCAACTAGAATGACAAGGGAGCAGTTGAATGCGAACACCACCTCCAAACCAACCAGTAACCGGTTCTAGAATATATTGTCATTCCTTCATTGTCGTTGGATATAAAACCTGGAACTCCCTCTCTTACAGCAATGTGAATGTAAAAGGCTACATTTCAATTTGCCACCTTCATTTTCCCTAATTGTTCCATATCCATGGGTTTTAAAAGCCGAGGTTTGCTTAGCCTTTGCTGAAGTTTGTATCGGTTACTGTGCCAAGTCATTTCCGATTTCCCCATTGGAACATTTTATAGCACAGAAGGAGGGCATTTTTTCCAAACTGTGCATACTAGTGTAAACAGCCCACAGAAACATCGGACGGTATGACTTCCCCTCTGACTATCATGAATTCCATCTACCCCTTTCCACTTCAGGTCCTGGTCCAGCCATTTAAAGTATGTGAATACAGAGCTGGTAAGAGACTGCAATTTCTGCTGCGAATAAGTCACTTCCTCTCTACCCATGTGTGTCCATCAGAAGAGTTAAATGAGGATTGTGATGGGATACCCTTCAGCTGAGTCAATAAGTGCAGCCCGAACAGCAACAAATGGGCATGAAACCTCCCAGTAAAACGTAGCTCACTTGAATGCCTGCCGGCCACCCACGTCATCCAACAGCTTAATCATTCAGACAATCTACCACCGATACAAAATGGCAGCAGTATGCGCCATATACAGGTACTGCAGCGTGTGAACTGGGCGCCTTCGACAGTACCTGCCAAACCCCGAACTCGACCACGCAAGAAGACAATGGCACCAGGCGCATGCGCCACCATTCCATACCCGTTCCCCTCCAAACAACATCCCGTACTGATTTGTAATTCTATCACTGTTCCTTCACATTGTCGGGCTCTAAGTCATGGAACGCTCTGCCTAACAGACTCTGGGTGAAGCTACACAGTGTGACCTGCAGCTATTTAAGAGGTCAGCTTACCTCAGTCTTCTGGATGGCAATGACGGATGGGAATTACATTCTGCAGCCCCCAGAGATGCCTCCAACCTGTGACCGAGAAGTGACGAAATCCCCTCAGGTTCGAACAGAGAATGTTAGTTTGTCTTTCATTTTATAAATAAATACATCTTTCCTGAAATCCACATTGGATTATCAGAAAATATGTTTCTGCATTTACTCTTACACTGAGGTTCTATATAAGCTTCAAGAAGAGTTATTCGACTATTGATAAGGCACTTCACAACTTACGCTTTGCAATGGAAGCCATAGACTGCAGCTGCCGGAGACCTGACATTAATAGTTGGTGTTGAAAAGTAAAATCTCAGCGTTCTGGCAGCGTCTGTGCAAAGAGAAACATAGTTAACTTTCAGAGTGCAACATGGCTTCTTCAGAAATGAGTCCCGAACCGATCCGAAAGAATGTCATATTGAACTCGAAACATTAACCATCTCTCTCTCTCAGCTGCATGCTTCCTCGTCTTTACTCCCCTATTAAACATTGGGTTTAAGTTCGGGCTCTGCCTTCTGTTCGGGTTCCGTTCACAGTGTAGTTCTAGTGTTCAGTGCCTCCTCTGTGTTCAGCGTGGGCTCTGTGTTTAGTGTGGGCTCTGTGCTCAGTGTGTGCTCTGTTTTCATTGAGCGATCTATGTGCAGGGTTTGCTCTGTGTTTAGTCAGGTCTTTGTGTTCATTGGGGGCTTTGCGTTAAGTGCGGGATCAGTGTTCAGTGTGCGCTCTGTGTTGATTGCAGTCTTTGTGTTCATTGTGGGCTCTGTGGTAAGTGTGGGCTCTGTATTGTGTGTGCACTCAGTGTTCAGTGTGACCTCCGTGTTCAGTGTTCGTCCACTATTCAGTGTGCACTGAGGGTTCAGTGTGAGCTCCGTGTTCAGTGTGGGCTCTGTGCTCAAGGTCGGCTATTTGTTCAGTGTGAGCTCTGTTTTCACTTTCAGCTCTATGTTCAGGGCGGGCTCTGTGTTCAGTGTGGGCTCTGTGTTCAGTGTGGGCTCTATGTTCAGTGTGAGCTCCGTGTTCAGTGTGGGTTCTGTGTTCAGTGCGGGCTCTGTGTTCAGTGTGGGCTCTGTGTTCAGTTTGAACTCTGTGTTCAGTGTGAGCTCTGTGCTCAGTGAGAGCTCAGTGTTCAGTGTTAACTCCTTGTTCATTGTGGGTTCGGTGTTCATTGTGAGCTCTTTGATCAGTACCGGCTGTGTGTTCAGTGTGCGCTCCATCGTCAGAGTGAACTCTGCGTTCCCGGTGAGCTCTGTGCTCAGTGTGGGCTCTGTGTTCCATGTGGGCTCTGTGTTCAGTGTGGGCTCTACGTTAATTTTGGGCTCTGTGTTCAGTGTGAGCTCTGTGTTCAGTGTGAGCTCTGTGTTCAGTGTGGGCTCTGTGTTCAGTGTGGGCTCTGTGTTCAGTGTGGGCACTGTGTTCAGTGTGGGCTCTGTGTTCAGTGTGGGCTCTGTGTTCAGTGTGAGCTCTGTGTTCAGTGTGGGCTCTGTGTTCAGTGTGGGCTCTGTGTTCAGTTTAAACTCTGTGTTCAGTCAGCGCTCTGTGTTCAGGGCGGGCTCTGTGTTCAGTGTGTACTCTGTGTTCAGTCTGAACTCTGTGTTCAGTCAGGGCTCTGTGTTCAGTGTGGACTCTGTGTTCAGTGTGGGCTCTGTGTTCAGTGTGGGCTCTGTGTTCAGTTTGAATTCTGTGTTCAGTCAGGGCTCTGTGTTCGGTGTGGGCTCTGTGTTCAGTGAGGGTTCTGTGTTCAGTGCGGGATCTGTGTTCAGTGTGGGCTCTGTGTTCATTCAGGGCTCTGTGTTCAGTGTGCGCTCTGTGTTCAGTGTGAGCTCCGTGTTCAGTGTGGGTTCTGTGTTTAGTGCGGGCTCTGTGTTCAGTGCGGGCTCTATGTTCAGTGTGAGCTCCGTGTTCAGTGTGGGTTCTGTGTTCAGTGCGGGCTCTGTGTTCAGTGTGGGCTCTGTGTTCAGTTTGAACTCTGTGTTCAGTGTGAGCTCTGTGCTCAGTGAGAGCTCAGTGTTCAGTGTTAACTCCTTGTTCATTGTGGGTTCGGTGTTCATTGTGAGCTCTTTGATCAGTACCGGCTGTGTGTTCAGTGTGCGCTCTATCGTCAGAGTGAACTCTGCGTTCCCGGTGAGCTCTGTGCTCAGTGTGGGCTCTGTGTTCCATGTGGGCTCTGTGTTCAGTGTGGGCTCTACGTTAATTGTGGGCTCTGTGTTCAGTGTGAGCTCTGTGTTCAGTGTGAGCTCTGTGTTCAGTGAGGGCTCTGTGTTCAGTGCGGGATCTGTGTTCAGTGTGGGCTCTGTGTTCATTCAGGGCTCTGTGTTCAGTGTGCGCTCTGTGTTCAGTGTGGGCTCTGTGTTCAGTGTGAGCTCTGTGTTCAGTGCGGGCTCTGTGTTCAGTGTGAGCTCTTTGTTCAGTGCCGGCTCTGTGTTCAAGGTGCGCTCTTTGGTCAGAGTGAACTGTGCGTTCCCGGTGAGCTCCGTGTTCAGAGTGCGCTCTGCGTTCATTGTGGGCTCTCTGTTCCATGTTAGGTCTGTGTTCAGTACGGGCCTTGTGATCAGTGTCAGTTCTGTGTTCAGAGCGGGCTGTATTCTCTAGGAGCTCTCTTTTTAGTACGGGTTCTGTGTTCAGCATGGGCTCTATGTTCAGGGTAAGCTCTGCTTTCCATGTGGCGTCCCCTTTCATCGCGGCCTCTGCCTTTAGTTCCGGCTCTGTGTCCATGAGGGATCTGTGTTCAGAGAGAGTTCCGTTTACAGTGTGAGGTATTTGTTCAGTGTTGGCTCTAGGTTCATTGTGAGTGTTCTCTGTTCACAGTGTCGACTCTGTTTTCCTTTGGGTTTTTGTTGTCATTCTGTGCCCTTTGTTTAGGGCGAGTTCCGTGTGCAGTGTTGTTTCCGTGCTCAATGAGACCTCTGTGTTCATTGAAGGCTCGGTGTTCAATGAGTGCTGTGTGTTCAGTGCGGGCTCTGTGTTCAATGTGGGCTCTGTGTTCAGTGTGGGTTCTGTGTTCAGTGTGGGTTCTGTGTTCAGTGCGGGCTCTGTGTTCAGAGTGGGCTCTGTGTTCAGTGTGGGCTCATGGCACAGTGTGGGCTCTGTGTTCAGAGTGGGCTCATGGCACAGTGTGGGCTCTGTGTTCAGAGTGGGCTCTGTGTTCAGAGTGGGCTCATGGCACAGTGTGGGCTCAGTGTTCAGAGTGGGCTTTGTGTTCAGAGTGGGCTCTGTGTTCAGTGTGGGCTCTGTGTTCAGTGTGGGCTCTGTGTTCAGAGTAGGCTCTGTGTTCAGAGTTGGCTCTGTGTTCAGTGTGCGCTCTGAGTTCAGAGTGGGCTCTGTGTTCAGAGTGGGCTCTGTTCAGAGTGGGCTCACGGCACAATGTGGGCTCTGTGTTCAGAGTGGGCCCATGGCACAATGTGGGCTCTGTGTTCAGTGTGGGTTCTGTGTTCAGTGTGGGCTCTGTGTTCAGAGTGGGCGCTGTGTTCAGAATGAGCTCTGTGTTCATAGTGGTCCCATGGCACAGTGTGGGCTCTGTGTTCAGTGTGGGTTCTGTGCTCAGTGTGGGCTCTGTGCTCAGTGTGGGTTCTGTGTTCAGTGTGGGCTGTGTGTTCAGAGTGGGCCCATGGCATAGTGTGGGCTCTGTGTTCAGTGTGGGTTCTGTGCTCAGTGTGGGCTGTGTGTTCAGTGTGGGCTCTGTGCTCAGTGTGGGTTCTGTGTTCAGTGTGGGCTTTGTGTTCAGTGTGGGCTCTGTGTTCAGTGTGGGCTCTGTTCTCCGTGTGGGTTCTGTGTTCAGTGTGGGCTGTGTGTTCATTGTGGGCTCTGTGCTCAGTGTGGGTTCTGTGTTCAGTGTGGGCTCCGTGTTGAGTGTGGGCTCTGTGCTCAGTGTGGACTCTGTGTTCAGTGTGGGTTCTGTGTTCAGAGTGTGCTCTGTGTTCAGTGTGGGCTCTGTGTTCAGTGTGGGCTCTGTGTTCAGTGTGGGCTCTGTGTTCATTGTGTGTTCTGTGCTCAGTGTGGGCTCTTTGTTCAGTGTGGTCTCTGTGTTCAGTGTGGTTTTTGTGCTAGTTGTGGGAAATGTGTACAGTGTGGGCTGTTCGTTCAGTGTGGGCTCTTTGTTGAGTGTGGGCTCTGTGTTCAGTGTGGGCTGTGTGTTCAGTGTGGGCTATGTGTTCAGTGTGGGCTGTGTGTTCAGTGTGGGCTCTCTGTTGAGTGTGGGCTCTATGTTCAGTGTTGGATCTGTGTTCAGTTATGACTCTATGTTCAGCGCAGGGTCTGTTTTCAAAGTATACACCGTGTTCAGAGTTTTACCAGTGCTCAGTCTGTTTTTTTTTGCGTGTAGAGAGGCCCCACTGTTTATTAAGGTCCCTGTGCTAATTGTAAACTATGTGTTCAGGATATATCCTCTGCAATACATTGTCAATGTTCAACACGACACATTGCATTTTGCTATAAGTTCTAATTAAATATGTTTCAAAGATATTACTTTTTCTCAATTTCACTCAGGAGGCTGTGTCCTGAAAAAAATACATAGCAGGCACAAACAATGCATGGGAGAGAATTTATTTCCACATGTTTAGAGCCTTTATTCACAGTAATGAAGGGCACTGTAATCTATTCACATTTTAAACATCTCGGCCTGCAAACCCTGTAGGTTCCCATGGTACAGGGAGAGACCAGCTGAGTTGAAACCCAGCGACACCACATCCACCCTTGCTCCTTATTTACCTTTCCATCCACAAATATCAACATAGCTCCAACAGAATTGTCAAGGAAAGTTTTCCTTTCATAAATCAATATAAAATCAAATCAGTGTTGACCCTTCCCCAACACACAATAAACACGCACAGGCTGAATGATATCTCAGTTATTTCTGGAAACTGGTAACAGCAACCGGGTACAGGGTGGTTAAAGTAATTATGTTCTAAAGGTGAAACGTGATGCTGCTTTATAATATCAATCTCACGCAGGCACACCCAATTACACACACACAACCTCGCATCGACGAACACATACACAGTCTCACCTACTTTTATACGTGCGCACTCACATGCATTCACTCACACACGTACCCTGGAATACACAGGCACCCTCACATCCACTCAGCCATATTCATACACACACTCAGTCTCGGAGACACACACAGGCAAGCACAGACACACACTTGCATACAAACGCACACAGACACAAAAAGCACACTCACCCACATGTATAAACAGACACACATATTCACTCACACACAGACACACAATCACTCACACACATACAGTTGCAGACACAGACACACACCCACAATCAGATGCACAAACAGATTAACAGACTCATACACACTCACACACTGGCGCACACAGTCATAAACACAAACACATTCACACATACACATACTTTCATACACACAGACAGACGCACACACATCCTCACACAAACATTTATTCACACAAACACACCCCCCCTCCAAACACACAGACGCACACACACAGACACACTCACAAACACGAAGTCAGAAACCCACATTCACATAAATACACAATCACACGCACACAAACACACAGACACAGATGGACAGAAAGCACCGATGGTTAATCTCAATCTCACTATAGTAACCCGGTTCATTTTTAGAGGAATAATACAAGCAAAGTTGAAAATCTGTGTGCATTTTATTCTGAAATGAGTTGCTGCTTTATAATACCGATCTCTATCTCTCACACACACGTATACTCGCTCTCACACAAATACACTTTCAAACAGAGACACAATCATCTATATTCTTGCACACTCACCCACATTCTTACACACTCACATACATTCTTACACATTCTTACACATTCACACAAACACACCCTCACTCAGACCAATACAGATAGAAAGAGAGCAGAGAGGGTTAATGTCGATCTCACTCTAGACAACCTGGCAATTTATTAGAAGAATAAGACAAGCAGAGTTGAATCTTTCTGTGTCCTTTATTGTGAAATGAGACAATACAAATATATCCCCATAGCAGTGGTTGGGAGTTTAATTGATGGTGTGACAGATGTTTGTACCCCAAAATAAATATTAAATGTGTCCCATGACTACTTGTTGCGGTGACTATCTTAGGGTGTAAAGTATCAGGGTTATAGTTGTGAAAAAGTTGGAATTCAGTGTGGGAATGGAGAGTGAAGCTGCTCAGAACAGTGAATGGTTCCTGTTGGTCGTGAATTTAGAAGTTGACGTTTATATTTCAAAAGGTTCCCAGAGCCTCTAACGACTGAACAGGGGCCTCTGGGAAGGGAGATAGTTCCTGCTGCTGTTTCCCGTCCAGTCCGCTCGAGGCCGGCCTCACTACCCTGAGGAGATCCTGCTCCATCCGCTGCTCCTCCAAGGGTCACATCTTTCCCACCCACCGTCCCTGACGCTGCTCTTTGTCCAACTGCTGATGGAATGGGCGGGGCAGCCGGCGCGTGACGTCACCGGCAGCGCATCACCGTTTATTTTTTGTTTAAAAAGCGCAAGGTAATAAGCGATCCTTCGGAATGAGGGGGGAACTGGGATTCTGAGCCGGCCAGGAGGTGATTATTATTATTATTGATAAGTTTAATGAAAAAAAACACTTGGTGCAGTGGTGAGCGGAATTGCGCATGTGCGCTGGGCTCTCCCTCCCAGAGTGCAGCGCGGGCCGTGTCACTGATAGAGGACACGTGGGATTGTGGGAAAATAAGCCGCTGTTGCCTCAGCAACAAATTCGTCACTGGATTTTCGCCTGCAGGGGGAGGAATGAATGACAGAAATGGGAGCACGAAGAGGACTTTTCGCCATTCGAACCTGTCCACCTTTTAATACGATCATGAATGATATTATAGCTTGACCCAGACGCTCTCTCTCCGACACACTCTCATACAGACACCCAACACACAAGCATACACACACAGACACACACATGGGACACATGTTAATGCTCTGGGCACCAGCGTTCGAATCCCAATGCAGCATGTTGAATTTTGAATTCACTAAAAGTCTGATGATGACCATGAAACCATTGTATTTTCTCATAATAATTCCTCTGGCTCACTATTATCGTTTAGGGAAGAAAACCGGCCATCCTTATCTGGCCTGGCTTACATGTGAAACATAGTCGTCAACAACATGGTGGTTCATTCATAAGTACCCTTGCAATGGCCCTTCAAGCCACTCAGTTTCCAAAGAAAAAAACGGGACTGAGCACCTTGGATCGGCTTAGGAAATTACAACGGCGCACTCATCCCTGCCGATCCTCCAAATTCGTCCTTATTAATATTTGCAGATTTATGCTAAAAATTGGGCGAGCTGTCTCGCAGACTATTCAAGCAACATGTTCATCCGGAATAATACCTTACAAGCAATGTGAAAGACACCACCAGCACTCGGCTGGTTGGTGTCATATCTAGCACAAAGGAAGACCGTTGTGGTTTTTGGATGAGAGTCATCTCAGCACCAGGACATCACTTCAGGCGTTTAGCGGACTACTGTCCTAGGCCAAACCAACTTCAGCTGCTTCTCCCATGAGAATCCTTCCATCATAATGTAAAAAGTGTTGATGTCCACTGATGATTGCACAATGTTCAGCGCAATTCGTCACTCCTCAGATAGTAAAGCAGTCCATATCAAAATGCAGCATGACCTGGACAATATCCGGACTTGAGCTGACAAGTCGCAAGTACCATTCGCGCCACACAAGAGCCAGGCAATGGCCATCTCCAACTCGAGAGAATCCCACCATAGCCCCTTGATATTCACTGGCAATAACATTGCTGAATCCCCCTCTATCAACATCCTAGGGGTTAGCATTGACCAGAAACTGCACTGAGCTAGGCAGATGCATACTGTGAATTCAACAGCACGACAGAGATTTGGAAACCTGCGGGGAGCAGCTCATCTCCTGATTCCCCAATTCCTGTCCGCCATCTACAAGGCACAAATCAGAAGTTCGATGCAATACTCCCCATTTGCCTGGATGAGTGCAGCGACCACAACACTCAGAAACACTCAAACATCTTGACACCATTCAGGAAAAAGCAGTCCAATTCATTGGCACCACATCCACAAATATTCACTCCCTACACTACCGGTGTACAGTAGCAGCACAGTAGCATCTAGAAGATTTACAGCAGAAACACACTAAGGGTACTTTGACTGCAACTTCCAAAACCAGGGCCACAACCATCTGGAAGGACAAGGGCAGAACACAAATGGGACAACCACCACCTGGAATATCCGGTCGAAACCACTCATCATCTTGAATTAGAAATACATCGCCGTTCCTTCACTGTCGCGGGGTCAAAATCCTGGAACTCCCTTCCTAACAGCCCTGTGGGTGTACCTGTACCACATGGATTACAACAGCTCAAGAAGACAGCTCACCACCACCTCCTAAAGGGCCAATTAGGGATGAGCAAGGAATGCTGGCCCAGCTACTGATGCCCAAACCCCTTTAATTAATAAAATGGAAACGCACACTCTCTCAGACATACAATCTCTCACAAATACATATGCAGTCGCACACGCACACTCTGTATCACAATCTTTTTCTCGCACACATACTCCCACTTTCACTCGCTCTCTCCCTTTCACACACACAGTCTCCCTCACAAGAAATCTTTCTCGTGCACTCTCTCTCACACTCTCTCGTGGACACACACAATATCGCAGTCTCTCGGTCACTCTCACAGACACAAAAAGTCTCTCACACATATTCTTTAGCAGACGTTCAATCACTCTCACACACGCTATCTCGCTCACACACACTGTCTCCCACACACTCTCACAAAAACATTCACACACATACTCTCTCACATGCATATCTCGTATATCACATCGCCACATCCACACAGCGGGACCACTGATGACGTTTCACATTCCTCTCTGTTATCCAGTCTGTATGGGCCTCTGAGCAGCGCTGGCAAGCAGCACTATGTGGATCAAGCTCTGTCCATTTGCTCTGTCACTATAAAGACAGCATAGCCCCGATCTCCCCTGCCTGCTGTCGGAGCACCAGCAGCTCCGCCAAAGGAAATGCTAAATAAAATGCAAACGTAATGGACATTCTTAGTCAGACATTGTTCAAATTATTGGAAAGATTGAACGGTTGGAGCAAAGGGATATTTCAGCACATTCTTCAACTGCTCCCTGAACTTAGTCTGGGTCATGGCGTAAATCGCAGTGTTTGTGCAGCAACTCAGGAGCTGCAGCATGAAGCCCAATTCCATCACAATATAATCTACATTAACTTGCTTATTCCCCAAGAACAATATTCGACTCCATATAGTATACAATATTAACATTGCCCACAACAGGATGAAATTGGCTGAGATAACGAGCAGTAAAATGATGGATTTCCTCCGACTCTCCATCTCTTGGTCTCTGGGCCTCTCCCCACTGCTGTGAGCCCGGAGTCTCCTGCGGGCTCTGCTGTTCACTAAAATGTGTTTGACGGTGAGAAAATTGAGCAGCAGAATCAGGACAAATGGGACACAGGGTGTAAGAATGTGATGGAGAAATTCTATAGTTATCCATACCAGAGAGAACTGAACAGCAAATGATACATCGCAAAACCAGGGTGCGTTCCTCAGAAAATACCGACCTGTTTGCATAAAATACCAGATGATATTCTTTAAACAGCTCAGCACAGTCACTGCTCCCAGAACAACAGCCGCCGTTTTCTCCGTACAATATTTACTTTTCAGATTCTGGTGACAAATAGCCACAAATCGATCAAAGGTGAAAGTGACGGTGAACCAGACAGAACAGTCGTTGGCGGCATATAAGAGGACAGCATGGATATTACACACAGGGATAGACTGCAGAAAATGAAATTCTTTCGCAAAAACGATCGGAATATGTCTCAATATCAGGTCGAGAACAATGACCAGTAAATCCGCCGTTGACATGGCGACTAGGTATCGAGTGACACATTTGGATAGACCGCATTTCTCCCGAGACAGAATGACAATTGACAATAAATTAACTGTGTGGGAGAAAGATAAACATGTAAGTTAGCTTCACGGGTGCAATATCGGAACATATACTCTACCGAGCGAAATAAGAATGTATTGGGTCCAATAAACCAGAGCTGCATAATAGAGGTATATTGCACAGAGAGGTTTAAAGGAAGGAAGAGAGGTGGGGATGGGGAAATTTTTGGAGAGGATGTAATCCAGCCTAAAGTAACTAATAAACTCTCTATTGTCCAAACCTACATGGGGACCAAGAGGCCTGTTTTTTGCTTTATTATTCATTAATCGGATGTGGTATTTCTGGCTGGACCAGAATGTATTGCGCAT
Organism: Cetorhinus maximus; assembly: GCF_964194155.1. NCBI lineage: Eukaryota > Metazoa > Chordata > Chondrichthyes > Lamniformes > Cetorhinidae > Cetorhinus > Cetorhinus maximus. The sequence goes on from NW_027596415.1 coordinate 308,727, forward strand.
ACCTAGTTGCTATTGAGAAGGTAGCGGACAACCACCCTATTGAGCAGTTGATTCCAAGTGGAGCATGCACATCCACAGTGCTACCAGGGAGGGAGTTACGGGATTTTGACAGAGTGACAATGAAGGAACGGCGATACAATTCGAAGTCAGGAATGTGAGTGACTTGGAGGGGAACATGGTAGTTTTCCCATCTATCTGCTGGCCTTGTCCTTCCAGTTGCTAGGTTTCTTTCCACTTGACAGCACACACCTGAATATTGCCGGGGTCTGGCTGCATATGGACATAGATTGTGTGTTTGGAAGCTGCTGTCGAAAGAACCTTGGTGAATTCCTGCAGTGAGGTTTTAGATGGTACACACTTCTGCCACTGCCCAGGTCAGTTTCTGGTCAATGGTAACCCGCAGGATACTGATCGTGGGTATTCAGTGTTGGTAATGCCCTTGAACATCAAGGGGCGATGGATGGATTATCTCATGTTAGAGGTGGCAATTGCTTGGCATTTGTGTGGTGCAAATGTTACTTGCCACTTGTCAGCTCAAGCCGGGATATTGTCCAGGTCTAGCTGTATTTGCACATAGACTGTTGTATGCACGTAGGTCTCTTGCGGTGGCAGGACAGACTAACAGATCTCTGAAGAATGCTTATGTCCTCACCCACAGTGTGAATAGAGGCTGAGGGAACAAAAGGTAGAGTTTTGTTATAAACCTGTGTAAAGCAAGAGTCCGATCCCATCCTGTGCATTCTGTCCAACACTGGGCACCGGGCTTTCTTAAAGGTGTAAAGGTTAGGGATGGAGTATAGGCATTATTTATTGAACGGTTCAAGTGATATGGATAGACTGGAGAAGCTGTGGTGCAGAAGGGATTGGAAGATGAGAACAAGAGTTATAAAATAAAGTTTTTGACAGACTGCAACTCGGCTCCGCGAAAAAGGATCTCAGATGTTTTGATAAACGTGGTACAACCTTAGATATGAGCAGATGGGGGACCTGGGGTCCGTGCATCAGGAATGTAGTTTTTGATCAGACTTGAAAACAATGACTTTCGTCTTACAAAAATGTGGACGTCAAAAACAGTAATGAAGTTATTCATGCTTCACAAGTTAATGTCTGAATGGAAAGACTTACCAGGGACGCCGACAATAGCGAGGATGGGATAGTAAACCCCTTGGATTACCCAGATAGCCCATAGGATGCGCCAATTTAACGGTGCCCGATGATGTCCAGAAAGTAATTTAACCGCCATTGTGAAGAACCTACTCATTGTTGTAACATTCGAATTTATTGTTCTCGGATTCTGAAACATCGCTGTAACATTCCAATCTATTGATCTCGGTTTCTGATCCATTGTTTCAACTTTCCAATCTATTGTTCTTAGAATCTGACCCATTGTTGCAACATTCCAATCTATTGTTCTCAGATACTGACTTCTCCTCTCCCTCTCTCTGAAGCCGATGATCCAGGCTGCTGGCGGATGGACAGCTTCTGATAATACTATGCCATGACACTTTGAAAGGAGCCGCTTATAAATAGAAGACAGAAACATGTCAGAGGCACAATTAAAATCCACGGAGACTGCCATTAATTACAGCAAAGGAACAAACAGTTTAAGTTAACCCCTTTCTTTCCAACAATCTTGTGTCTGAACAGAGATGTACGAGGGTTGCTGAGGGAAGGGATGGTGGTCATAGCGGAGGCATTAGACATAAACAGCCATTCCTCCTTATATATGGGAGTGACGCCGGAGGATTGGAAGCTTTTAAACCTTCCAACCTGTTTTGAGAAACGGACAAACTCTCTAACTGCACTCAGGCAGTCGAATAACGCTGGTGGTTCAGATTCGAGAGGCCATGATGGAGGGAATAAACAGTGGTCCTTCTAAAATATGTATTGTTCCATAAAAGACAAGGGACATGGGAATCTAACATATGAAAGCAAACATGTCTGATCAAGTGGATTGAGGCCGCTTAGGGAATAGTGGAAAGGGTTGATGATGATAGTCCGTCTCTTGTTATACTGATGCTATTTCCAGAGGATGAGATCAGACGCCATTTAATAGACATGTCATGGGAACTGAAAACCATCGACGATGGAGGTAGTGACAGAGTGGATGTGACATCGACCTGGAGACAGAAAATAGAGAATTAGTGAACAGGTATTTTGCTTAGTTTTGTAACGCGATGTGTGCTTCATTGGCTTAGCTTGCATTTATTGCCCATTCTTTTTTGCCCTTGAGAAGGTCGTGGGGAGCTGCCTTCTTCATCCGCTGCAGCCCACAGTTTAGGTACACCGTCAATTCTGTTAGGGAAGGAGTCCCAGGATTTAGGTCCAGCGACAGTGAAGGAACCACAATGTATTTCCAAGTCAGGATGGTGAATGATTGGTCCAGGTGGAGGTGTCACAGTCTAACTGCTGCGCTCCTCCTTCTAGAAGGTAGTGGTCGTGGCATTGGAAAGTACTGTCTAAGGAGCCTTGTCGAATTCATGCAGATGGTGCACACTGCTGCTTTTGTGCTGGAGGTAGTGAATGTTGTGTGGATGTGGTGCCAGTCAAGTGGGGCTCCTCTGTCTTGGTTGGTGTCAACTTCTTGAGTGTAGTGGGATCTGCGCTCATTCAGGCGAGGGGGGAATATTCCATCACATACCTGACTTATGCCCTATGGATGTTCGACAGGGTTTGAGGAGTCAGGAGCTGAGTTACTCGTCGCCGTAGCCCCTGAGCTGTTCTGGTAGCTACAGTATTCATGTGGCTACTCCAGTCCAGTATCTGGTTCATCTTAACAGTGTGATGCATAGCTGCCAGCTCATGGAGGACGCAGACAGTTTGGTGAAACTAGCAGCTACATGGCTGATGGTATCACAAAGAGAATATTATGAAGGAGACAGCAGGGACAATTTCAAAGGCTGTTCTGTGAAAAAGGATTTGTTCGGATGCAAGGTGGCTGCACAAGGTCGTCGGGCTGAAAAATAAAATTAAGTATTGCTTCTGAGGAGGAAATTCGCACAGACATGTTAAAACTCACTGGTTAGGTCTCAGATGGAGTATTGTGTCCAACTGAAGATGGAGAGCAACCCCAGTAGAAATGGCGGATGGGTGTAATAAATTAGTGAGAGAGAGAGCAACCCCGTGCAAATAGAGGAGGAATAAAACTGATAAATTAGAGTGAAGGAAGAGACCCAGTTTGCAAATAGAGAAAAATTGCAATTAATAATTGAGAGAGAGAGAGAGAGAGACCCACTGTGAAAATTGAGGAGTAATTTTATTAATAAATTAGAGAGAGAGAGAGCGCAAACCAGTATTCAAACAGAGGAGGAATGAAATTAATACTTAGAGAGAGGGAGAGGAAATAACACAGTACAAATAATGGATAAATATAATTATGAACTCAGAAAGAGGGAGAGAGAGAGAGAGAGAGAGAGAGAGAGCAACGCAGCCTTGAAATAGAGGAGGAAATTAATTAATATATACAAGAGAGAGAGAGAGAGAGAGAGAGAAATCCAGTGTGAAAATTAAGACAGGGACATAATTAATACATTTGATAGAGAGAGGGAAACTCGGTGTGTAGAGAGAGGAGGAATTCAATTCATCAATTAGAGAGAGAGAGGGAGAGCAAACAAGTGTCCAAATACAGGAGGAGTATAATTGATAAATTAGAGAGAGAAAACAAACTAATGTGCAAATAGAGGAGGATTGTAATTAATAAATTGGGGAGAGAGAGATCAAACCAGTGTGCAAAAAGAGGTGGAATGTAATTAATAACCGAGAGAGTGGGAGCAACCCAGTGATCAATTAGAGGAGGAATAGAATTTAGAAATTAGAGAGAGCGAGAGAGAGAAATCCAGTGTACAAATAGAGGAGGAATTTAATTAATGAATTGGAGAGAGAGAGAGCCACCCAATGTGCATGTAAAGGAGGGATGCAGTTAACCAATTGGAAAGAGAAAGAGAGAGAGGGAGCAAATTTGTGATGAAATAGAGGTAGGATGCCAGTAAGAAACTAGAGAGAGTGGGAGCAACACAGTGTGCAAATAAGGGGGAAACGCAATTAATAAAATAGAAAGAGGGGGAGAGAGATCAACCCAGTTTTCAATAGAGGAGGACTGTACTTATTACATTCGAGATTGAGCAACCAAAGATGCATGTAGCACATGAGTGTAATTAATAAATTAGGGAGAGGAACCAAATGTGTAAGTAGAGGAGGAATGTAACTATTAATAAGAGAGACAGAGAGAGAGAGAGAGAGAAAGAGAGAGAGATAGAGCGCAGCCCAGTGTGAAAATAGATAAGGAATGCAACGAATAATGTGTGCCTTTGTATGCAAATGTGTGTCTGTGCTAGTCTGTGTGTGTCTCCGAGACTGAGTGTGTGTATGGATATGGCTAAGTGTATGTGAGGTTGTCTGTCTATGCCCGTGCACGTGTGCAAGTGAATGCATGTGAGTGCACAGGTATAAATGTGGGTGAGAGTGTGTATGTGTTGGTCTATGCGAGTGTTTGTGTGTGTGTGATTAAGTGTGCCTGCGTGAGATTGATATTATAAAGCTGCTTCAGGTTTCACCTTTGGATCAGAATTACTTTACCCTCCCTGTGCCCCGTTGATGTTACCAGTTTCCAGAAATCACTGAGATATCATTCAGCCTCTGTGTATTTATTGTGTGTTGGGGAAAGGTCACCATTTTCACCAGAGTCAACATTGATTTATGAAAGGAAAACTTTCCTTTACAATTCTGTAGGAACTACTTTGATGTTTGTGGCTGGAAAGTTAAAAGAGGAGCAAGGGTGGAGGTGGTGTCGTTGGATTTCAACTCAGCTGCTCACTCGCCGTACCACCGGAGACTACAGGGGTGCATTCCAAGATCATTAAAAAGGGAATACATTGCAGAGCTCTTCATTTCTGTGCCAGCCCGAACACAATGTGAATAAAGGCTGTTAGCAAGTGAATATAAATTATTTCTCATGCATTGTTTGTGCCTGCTCTGTAATTTTTTCATGACAAAGCCTCCCTGAGTGAAATTGATAAAACATATCTAGGAGAAATATTTACTTTGAACTTATAGCAAGATGCAATGCGTCAGGTTGAACATTGACGATGTATTGCAGAGGACACATACTGAATACAAACGCTACAATCAGCACAGGGACCTGAATAAACAGTGAGGCCTCTCTTCCACAAAAAAAAACAGATTGAGCACTGATAAAACTCTGAGAGCGCACCCTGAAAAGATAGACCACGCTGAGTATGAAGAGCTCAATGAGCACAGGGCCAAAATGGACACGGAGCTCACACCGAACTCAGAGCCCACATTGAACATAGAGACCACACTGAACACAGATATCAACCCAAATATTGAGCTCGCACTGAACACAACTGCCGCAGTGAACACAGGGGCCAAGGTGAACCAAGCCTACACTGAACACAGAGCTCACAATAACCACAGAGTTCAATCTGAACATCGACCCCGCCATGAACAGAGAGCTCACGCTGAGCACAGAGCCCAAACTGAGCGCACCCTTAACACAGCACCCACAATTAAAACAAAGAGCTCAAACTGACCACAACGGCCACTCTGAACCCAGAGCCCACTCCGAACCCAGAGCCCACACAGAACCCAGGGCGCACACAGAACCCAGGGCCCACTCTGAACCCAGGGCCCACTCTGAGCACAGGGCCCACTCTGAGCACAGGGCCCACTCTGAGCACAGGGCCCACTCTGAGCACAGGGCCCACTCTGAGCACAGGGCCCACTCTGAGCACAGGGCCCACTCTGAGCACAGGGCCCACTCTGAGCACAGGGCCCACTCTGAGCACAGGGCCCACTCTGAGCACAGCGCCCACTCTGAGCACAGCGCCCACTCTGAGCACAGCGCCCACTCTGAACACAGCGCCCACTCTGAACACAGCGCCCACTCTGAACACAGGGCCCACTCTGAACACAGCGCCCACTCTGAACACAGCGCCCACTCTGAACACAGCGCCCACTCTGAACACAGCGCCCACTCTGAACACAGCGCCCACTCTGAACACAGCGCCCTCTCTGAACACAGCGCCCTCTCTGAACACAGCGCCCACTCTGAACACAGCGCCCACTCTGAACACAGCGCCCACTCTGAACACAGCGCCCACTCTGAACACAGCGCCCACTCTGAACACAGCGCCCACTCTGAACACAGCGCCCACTCTGAACACAGCGCCCACTCTGAACACAGCGCCCACTCTGAACACAGCGCCCACTCTGAACACAGAGCCCACTCTGAGCACAGCGCCCACTCTGAACACAGCGCCCACTCTGAACACAGCGCCCACTCTGAACACAGCGCCCACTCTGAACACAGCGCCCACTCTGAACACAGGGCCCACTCTGAACACAGGGCCCACTCTGAACACAGCGCCCACTCTGAACACAGCGCCCACTCTGAACACAGCGCCCACTCTGAACACAGCGCCCACTCTGAACACAGGGCCCACTCTGAACACAGCGCCCACTCTGAACACAGCGCCCACTCTGAACACAGCGCCCACTCTGAACACAGCGCCCACTCTGAACACAGCGCCCACTCTGAACACAGAGCTCACTCTGAACACAGAGCTCACTCTGAACACAGAGCTCACTCTGAACACAGAGCTCACTCTGAACACAGAGCACACACTGTGCCATGAGACAACTCTGAACACAGAGCTCACCCTGCGCGCAGAGCTCACTCTGAACACAGAGCTCACTCTGAACACAGAGCCCACTCTGAACACAGAGCCCACTCTGAACACAGAGCCCACACTGAACACAGAGCCCACTCTGAACACAGAGCCCACTCTGAACACAGAGCCCACTCTGAACACAGAGCCCACTCTGAACACAGAGCCCACTCTGAACACAGAGCCCACTCTGAACACAGAGCTCAGAGAGAACACAGGGCCTACACTGAACAGAGGGCCCACACTGAACACAAAGCCATCACTGAACACAGAGCCATCACTAAACACAGAGCCCACACTGAACAAAGGATCCAAACTGAGCAGTGTTCAACCTGAGCACAGAGCTCACCCTGAACAGAGAACAAACACTGAACAGAGAACCGACGCTGTGCACAGGCCCACAGTGAACACAGAGGCAACATTTAACACAGAACCCCAAAATGAACACAGTGCCCACACTGAAAAGAGGGCCCGCACTGAACAAAGAACCAAAACTAACGGCACAGCTCACGATGAACACAGAGACCACACTGAACATAGAATACACACTGAACAAAGTGTTCACGCTCAACATACTAATCGCCCTTAAAATAGAGAAAACTCTAAACACAGAGTGCAGGCTTAACACAGAGCCCACAGTGTACACAGAGGTCCCATTGAACACTGAGGCCACACTGCACACAGAACTCACCCTGAATATAGGACACAGCATGACAACAGACCCCCACTGAAAACAGAGTCGACACTGTGCACAGAGCCCTGACTGAAAATAGCGCTCACACTGAACGTAGAGCCAACACTGAACAAAGAGCTCACACTGAAAACGGATCACTCACTGAAAACTGGGCCCTCATGGAGCAGAGCCGGAACAAAACGCAGAGGCCCCGATGAACACGGAGGCCACACTGAATGCAGAGCTCACCATGAACACTGAACACAGAACCCGAAATGAAAAGAGAGCCAACACTGATCAAAGAGCCTAATCTGAACACAGGGATGACACTGATCACAGAGCCCGCACTAAACATAGAGCCAACACAGAACAGAGAGCCCACACTGAACACAGAGCTCACTCTGAACATAGAGCTCACACTAAACACAGAGCCCGCACTGACACAGAGACCACACTGACACAGAGACCACACTGACACAGAGACCACACTGAACACAGAGTTCACACTGAACAGAGATCCCTCACTTAACACAGAGCCCACACTGAAGACAGAGCCCACACTGAACATAGAGACGGCACTGAACACTGAGCTACAACTGATCACAGAAAGGACACCTAAAACTGAACACCGTGCTCAAACTGAAAACAGAGCTCGCTGGAACACAGCGTCCTAAAAAAACACAGAACCCACAACGAAAACGGAGACCGCAATGAACACAGAGCACAAAACTAATAGAGAGTCAGCACTGAATATAGAGCTCACCCTGATCACAGAGCACAGACTATTCACAGAGCCCGCACTGAACACAGGGCCCGCACTGAACACAGAGCTTAAAGAGGACACAGAGCTCTCGCAGATCAAATAGCCCGAATTGACCACAGAGCCTGCACTGAACATAGAGCCTACACTGAACCCAGAGCCCTCACTGAACACAGAGCGCACATTGAATACAGACCCCACACTTACCACAGAGACCACACTGAACCTAGAGCCCACACTGAACCCAGAGCCCACACTGTACACAGAGGCCCCAATGAACACCGATCCCATAATGAACACAAAAACCTCACTAAACACAGAGTTAACCCTGCACATATAGCGCCCAATGAAAACAGACGAAACACTGAGCACAGAGCCCACACTGAACACAGAGCCCGCAGTGAAGGCAGCGCCCGCAATGAACATAGAGCCCGAACTGAACTCAGAAGCCACAGTGGACACAGAATTCACGCTCATCACAATTCGCACAATGCACACTCTGCCCAAACTGAACACAAAGCTCACAATGAACACAGATACCGCACTGAACACAGTGTCCACAGTGAATGCACAGATTACCCAGAACATTGAGCGCGCGCTGAACACAGAGCTCAGAGGGAAAACATCCCTCACTGAGCACAGAGTCCAGACAAATCACAGAGATCACCTGGAAGAACGAGGACACCTTAGAAATAGAGCGCAAACTGAAAAGAGAGTCAGCGCTGAATACAGTGTCCATTCTGAACACAGAGCTCACCCTGAACACAGAGCCCACTCTGAACACAGAGCCCAACTGAACACAGAGCCCGCACTGAACACAGAGCCCGCACTGAACACAGAGCCCGCACTGAACACAGAGCCCGCACTGAACACAGAGCCCGCACTGAACACAGAGCCCGCACTGAACACAGAGCCCGCACTGAACACAGAGCCCGCACTGAACACAGAGCCCGCACTGAACACAGAGCCCGCACTGAACACAGAGCCCGCACTGGACACAGAGCCCGCACTGGACACAGAGCCCGCAGTGAACACAGAGCCCGCACTGAACACAGAGCCCGCACTGAACACAGAGCCCGCACTGAACACAGAGCCCGCACTGAACACAGAGCCCGCACTGAACACAGAGCCCGCACTGAACACAGAGCCCGCACTGAACACAGAGCCCGCACTGAACACAGAGCCCGCACTGAACACAGAGCCCACACTGAACACAGAGACCACACTGAACACAGAGCACTCACTGAACACAGAGCCCACACTGAACACAGAGCCCACACTGAACCGAGAGCCGATGATGTGCACAGACCAATGTGAACACAGAGCTCACAGTTTACACAGACCAAAAAATGAAAATATTACCCACAATGAAAGAAGTGCCCGCACTGAACAAAGAACCAAAGCTGAGCGCAGAGCTAACGCTGAACACAGAGACCACACTGAACATAGAACCCACACTGGACACAGACCTCATGCTGAACACAGTGTGCAGCATTAAATGAGAGAAAACAATGAACACAGAACGCACCCTTTACGCCGAGACCACGATGAACGCAGAGGTATCATTGAACACTGAGGCAACACTGCACACAGAACTCGCCATGAAAATAGGGCGCTGCATGACAACAGACCCCCACTGATACAGAGCCGGCACTGTGCACAGAGTCCTCACTGAACATTGCGCTCACACTGTATGTAGAGCCAACACTGAACAACGTGCTCACACGGTAAAAGGAACTGTCACTGAACACAGAGCCATCATGGACGCAGTTCCGGAACTAAAGGCAGAGGCCCCGAAGAAAAGGGAGGTCACACCCAACGCAGAGCTTACCTCGAACATAGAGCCCACGCTGAACACAGGACCAGTACTGAAAAGAGAGCCCACACTGAAGACAGAGCCCGCTCGGAACACAGAGCTGACACTGATCACTTTGTCCGCACTGAACACAGAGCCAACACGGAACTGAGAGCCCACAATGAACTCAGAGCCCACATTGAACACAGAGCCCACATTGAACACAGAGCCCTGACTGAACACAGAGCCCTGACTGAACACAGAGCCCTGACTGAACACAGAGCCCTGACTGAACACAGAGCCCTGACTGAACACAGAGCCCTGACTGAACACAGAGCCCTGACTGAACACAGAGCCCTGACTGAACACAGAGCCCTGACTGAACACAGAGCCCGCACTGAACACAGAGCCCTGACTGAACACAGAGCCCTGACTGAACACAGAGCCCTGACTGAACACAGAGCACTGACTGAACACAGGGCTCCCACTGAACACAGAGCCCGCACTGAACACAGAGCCCGCACTGAACACAGGGCCCGCACTGAATATAGATCTGAAAGCGAACACAGAGCTCACGCTGAACAAATAGCCCTTGAGCACAGAACACACACTGAACTCGGACCTCACAGAGAACACTGAGCGCATTCTGAATACTGAACCCACACTTACCACTGAGCCTACACTGACACAAAGCCTGCAGTCAACACAGAGCTCATACTGAACACTGAGCCCGCAATCAACACAGAGCCCCCAATGAACACAGATCCCAAACTGAACACAAAGACCTCACTAAACCCAGAGCTAACCCTGCACATAGGGCGCTCAATGAAAACAGAGCAAACACTGAGAACAGAGCCTACACTGAACAAAGAGCCCACGCTGAACACAGAGCACGGACTCAACACAGGAGCCAAACTGTGCACAGAGCCCGCCATGAAGGCAGAGCCCGGAATGAGCATAGGGCCCTCACTGAACGCAGAAGCCACACTGAAAACAGAATTCACCCTCATCACATATCCAAAATGAACACTCAGCCCACAATGAAAACAAAGCTCACTATGAACACAGACACTGCACTGAACACAGTGGCTACACTGAATCCGCAGATTACCCAGAATATTGAGCGCGCGCTGAAAACAGAGCTCAGAGTGAAAACAGCCCTCACTGAGCCCAGAGTCCACATAAAACACAGAGCTCACCTTGAAGCAGTAGCGCACCATAGAAATAGAGCACAAACTGAAAATAGAGTCCGCGCTGAACACGGAGTCGACAGAGAACACAGAGACCACACAGAACACAGAGCCCAGACAGAACACAGAGCCCAGACAGAACACAGAGCCCACACTGAACACAGAGCCCACACTGAACACAGAGCCCACAAAGAACACAGAGCCCACACTGTACACAGTGCCCACACTGAACACAGAGCCCACACTGAACACAGAGCCCACACTGAACACAGAGCCCACACAGAACACAGAGCCCACACTGAACACAGGACCAACCCTCTACACAGTGCCCACACTGAACACAGGACTAACCCTGTACACAGTGCCCACACTGAACACGGAGTCGACAGAGAACACAGAGCCCACACAGAACACAGAGCCCACACTGAACACAGGACCAACCCTGTACACAGAGCCCACACTGAACACAGAACCCACACAGAACACAGGACCAACCTTGTACACAGAGCCCACACTGAACACAGAGCTCACCCTGAACACAGAGCCCACACTGAAAAGAGGGCCCACACTGAACAAAGAACCAAAACTGAGCGCAGAACTAACGCTGAACACAGAGTCCAAACTGAACACA